>NC_073253.2:96960000-97293750 GCF_029289425.2 Pan paniscus
GGCTCACGCCTGTAATCTTAGCAGTTTGGGAGACCGAGGTGGGCAGATCACGAGGTCAGGAGATCAAGACCATCCTGGCTAACATGGTGAAGCCCCATCTCTACTAAAAACACAAAAAATTAGCCAGGCATGGTGGTGGGTGCCTGTAATCCCAACTACTCAGGAGGCTGAGGCAGGAGAATCACTTGAACCCAGGAGGTAGAGGTTGCAGTGAGCCAAGATCGTGCCACTGCACTCCAGCCTGGGTGAAAGAGCGAGACTCCGCATGGAGCCATATGCAGAAAGCTGAAACTGCACCCCTTCCTTACACCTTATACAAAAATTAATTCAAGATGGCTTAAAGACTTAAACATAAGACCTAAACCCATAAAAACCCTAGAAGAAAACCTAGGCAATACCATTCAGGACATAGGCATGGGCAAGGACTTCATGTCTAAAACACCAAAAGCAATGGCAACAAAAGCCAAAATTCACAAATGGAATCTGATTTAACTAAAGAGCTTCTGCACAGTAAAAGAAACTACCATCAGAGTGAACAGGCAACCTACAAAATGGGAGAAAATTTTTGCAACCTACTCATCTGACAAAGGGTTAATATCCAGAATCTACAATGAACTCAAACAAATTTACAAGAAAAAAACATACAACCCCATCAAAAAGTGGGCAAAGGATATGAACAGACACTTCTCAAAAGAAGACATTTATGCAGCCAAAAAACACATGAAAAAATGCTCATCATCACTGGCCATCAGACAAATGCAAATCAAAACCACAATGAGATACCATCTCACACCAGTTAGAATGACGATCATTAAAAAGTCAGGAAACAACAGGTGCTGGAGAGGATGTGGAGAAATAGGAACACTTTTACACTTTTGGTGGGACTGTAAACTAGTTCAACCATTGTGGAAGTCGGCGTGGCGGTTCCTCAGGGATCTAGAACTAGAAATACCATTTGACCCAGTCATCCCATTACTGGGTATATACCCAAAGGATTATAAATCATGCTGCCATAAAGACACATGCATACATATGTTTATTGTGGCACTATTCACAATAGCAAAGACTTGGAACCAACCCAAATGTCCATCAATGATAGACTGGATTAAGAAAATGTGGCACACGTACACCATGGAATACTATGCAGCCATAAAAAATGATGAGTTCATGTCCTTTGTAGGGACATGGATGAAGCTGGAAACCATCATTCTCAGCAAACTATCGCAAGGACAAAAAACCAAACACCGCATATTCTCACTCATAGGTGGGAATTGAATAATGAGAACACATGGACACAGGAAGGGGAACATCACACACTGGGGCCTGTTGTGGGGTTGGGGGAGTGGGGAGGTATAGCATTAGGAGATATACCTAATGCTAAATGACGAGTTAATGGGTGCAGCACACCAACATGGCACATGTATACATATGTAACAAACCTGCACGTTGTGCACATGTACCCTAAAACTTAAAGTATAATAAAAAAAAAAGTTCAACATTAAAAGCAAACCAAAAAAAAAAAGAAAATAAGAACAACCTAACTCAAATAATTATAGCAAGAAATAAGTAAGTTAATAACTGCAAAGCTCTTTGACAGGAGTTGGCACACAGAAAAACACCATGTAGTTATTTTGAGATTGTGGCCAAAAAAAAAAAAAATCTTAAGAAAAAGAAAATTAGTACAGCTACTATGGAAAACAGAATGGTAGTTCCTCAGAAAACTAAAAATAGAATTACCATATGATCCTGAAATTCTACTATTGGCTATATACCCAAAAGAAAGGCAATCAATATACCAACAAGACACCTGCATTCTTGTTTTTACTGCAGTACTATTCACAACAGGTAAAATATGGAATCAACTTCAGTGCCCATCAATTTCCTGTCTACTACTTCTGCCTGTTTTGTTTTTATAGCTTTTTCTGTAATATTTAATTTATACATGTGTAAGAAGTATTCATCATATAATTTTTTCTTTCTATTTAATATAATTATCTCTTAATTTGTCCTTTGCACGTTACTTTTATTAAAAACTTCAGGTATATTTGTCCCAACCCATTGTGCAGTCTTTCTTTCAATATTTATGACACTTAAACTAATTTCTGCTACCATTATTATAACTGGTGTTTAGTACTAGGTATAAATTTAAATAAATTTGATATCCAATACCATCCCTTTTCTACAATGGTTTTCCATTTTCTGAGATAATTCTTATTTTGATACCTCTCTAGATCACCAGAAAAATCATAAAGCTTTTTGCCCCCCAGTCTCATGGTAACTACTCCCTGAATTCTTAGCATATACAAGTATGTCTTTGTTTCATTTCTACATAAATGACAACTTGGCTGAGTATAAAAAATATTGTACTAAAAAGTATTTTACCATGTATAAAAGTATTGTATCATTCTATTTTTTTTCAATTCTGCAGACATTGCTTTCATTTTTTCTTCTCATGACTATTGCCATTCTCATCTATTGCCTTCTGGATTTTTTTTCCAAGATTCCCAAGGAATTATTCATTCTTGTAGTTCAGCAATTTCATAGGACACATTCAGAAGCTGATCATCCTGGATCATTTTTTTCTGGAATAGAATATAACTTTTTAATTTATAGTTTTAAATTGTTGTGTGTTGGTCTAAGTCAAGTTTGTCATGACAATTTTTAGTCTATTTTGATATACAACAGTAGCCTCCCACATATTTGGAGTGAGCAATAATTAGCTATTCCCCTACAACCTCACTACCAGATTTTAACAAAGGTAAGGTTCAGGCCACACTTACAGTGTTTAAATAACAAGCCAGCATAAAACATTTCAGTCAGCATTTCAGTCTTTTGAAGTACATGAAGTCCCAGTGCTCTGTACTTTTAGGTGACCCAATCACACATAGACAATTTACTTAAAGAAGATAGTACAATATTTGAGAGATGGGATCCTTTTATCCATATGGTTATCATCAGGCAATGAGGAATCTTCTTTCAATACCTAAACACCAGAATGTTTACAGATAAAGCTTTGTGTGTTATCCTCAAAGGTAGAGAATACAGGACTTGCTCGAGTCTTATATGCTGTTCACCTAAGTGTAGAGTGTTTAAAATATTTTAACCATCCCACATACCTTGAATATTTTTAATTTCACTAACGAGAGCCCATTTTTAACCTTCCACATGTTAACTAATTACCTACTAAGTGCTCCATGAAAACCTTTTTCTGACATTCAATATGCTAATTAGAAAAGTTCCAGGTGTTAATCAAGTTGTGATTAGCTGAAGCACTGGCAATAGATGCCTCTGGAGTGAGATCCTTCTGACATAACGTCTGGACTATATACATCATTCATTGGGGCACTGACAGGCAACAGGTACATAAATAACTCCATATTGTCTATGCTGATAAATTTTAAATTAAATTAAAAACCTCAATACAATAATACAAGTCTTCCTTCATTTCAGAAAAGATTTATTCAAATACATCTTTGAGTGTTTGTTTTTCCATTTGGTCTGTTATTTGATTCAGGAACAGTTTTTCGTATGTGAGATTGTTATTGCAGCATTCCGCAACTTTTTTTTGTTTCTTTTCATTTTCAATACTTGATATAGTTAGGATGTGTATCCCCACCCAAATCTCATATTGAAATGTAGTCCCAAATGTTGGAGGTGGGACTGGTGGACGGTGACTCAATCACGGGGGCAGATTTTTCATCAATGGTTTAGCACTATCTTTTCTTGGTCTTCACGAAAATGAATGAGTTCTTGTGATATCTGGTCATTTTAAAGTGTGTAGCACCTCTCCCCTCACTCTCTTGCTCTTGCTATGTGACAGACGTGCCTGCTCCCTCTTTGCCATGACTGTAAGTTTCCTGAGGCCTCCACAGAAGCCTAGCAAATGCCAGCATCATATTTCCTGTACAGCCTGCAGAACCATGAGACAATTAAACTTCTTTTTACAAGTAAATATCCCATCTCTGATATTTCTTTGTAGCGATGTGAAAATGGACTAATATAATACTACACAATTTTTCAAAGCTGTCCTCCCTGATAATGACTGTTTTCTGCTACATCAGTTCTCTTCTTTTGCATACTGTTTTCTGTTTGTTTTTTGTTGTTGTTGTTGTTTGTTTTGTTTTTGTTTTTGTTTTTTATTTATTTATTTTTTTGGCAATGGAGTTTTGCTCTGTTGCCCAGGCTGGAGTGCAGTGGTACAATCTCGGCTCACTGCAACCTCCGCCTCCTGTGTTAAAGCAATTCTCCCACCTCAGCCTCCCGAGTAGCTGGGATTACAGGCACTTGCCATCATGCCTGGCTAATTTTTGTATTTTTTTTAGAGAAGGTTTCACCATGTTGGCCAGGCTGGCCTTGAACCCCTGACCTCAGGTGATCCACCTGCCTTAGCCTCCCAAAGTGTTGGGATTACAGGCGTGAGCCACTGCACCCTGCCCACATTCTTAATTAATTGTTTAGTTTGTAAGTGATGTAGCTATTATCCTCAATTTGTTTCTCTGGCACCATCATCTCCCCTTTCCTCTCTTTCTGTTACCTGTTACATTACATTTGATCTTTTGCTTTTTAGATTTACATTATCTTTTGTGCCTTTGCAGGAGGCATTCTCCATGGAAATTCTTCTTTTTCCTGGGGTATAACTTCTCCCAACATGGATTATTATTCTGCCTTTGCACACTGTATTGCATCCTTTAATATTTCATCTTTGCATACCTAAAGTACCCAAAGCATACAATATTAAGTGCTCAACAAGTATTTGTTGAATCAGTGGGTTAATAGGTTCATAGTGATTAACCAATTCAGCATGCTTCAACATTCAAATTTAAGTCATACTCTACATGCAGAAAATATCAAAGAAAGAAAAATCATAATAGTCATATTAATTTTTAAGCACTATAAATTCTATTTTAATAATGGAGGCCAGTAAACATATTTAACAGCAGCAAAGGGCAAAGGAAATAACAGTGAATATTCATTGAATTCTCAAAATCAAATGCACAGAAAGACAAAGGCTACATAATCTTTCTTATATGGGGAATTTAAAAAGTTGAACTTCTAGCAGCTGAGAGTAGGACAGTGGGCACCTGGGACTTGGGGGAAGTGGCAAGAATTGGGGAGGTATTGGTCAAATGATACAAAATTTCAGTTATGAGGAATAAGTTGAGATCTACAGTATACAATAGTGACTACAGTTAATAACATGTATTGTACACCTATTGTGCTACAATGTGGATCAACCTTGAAAACTTATGCTAAGTGAAATAGCAAGAAGCAAAAAAACAAATACTATATGATTTCACTTATCTGAAATGCCTAGACGGTCAAATTCATAGAACAAAATAGAAGAGATTACTAGGGGTTGCAGGGGAGATCGAAATGGGGAGTTATTGTTTAATGGGTAGAGTTTCAGTATGGTATGGTGAAAAATGTCTGGATAGTGATGATGGTTAAACAATGATGGGAATGTACTGAATGCTGCTGAAATATACACTTAACAGCGGTTTTAAAAAAACAATGTGTTATATACTTGAAAATTGCCAAGAGAGTAGATTTTAAATGTTCTCATACACACAAAAAAGTATATGAGGTAGTGGCTATGTTAATTAGATTGATTTAGCCATTCCACAATGTACACATGTATCAAAAATCATGCTATACTCCATAAACATATACAATTTTTATTTGTCGATTAAATATTTAAATAAAGTAAAAAGCATTTCCAAAGGGCTCCCTCATAATTTATTGTAAGGTGAGAAATCACATAAAGTTAAAACTGTGGAACTTGAGAAGTTGTAGGATCTATAGATCCCACAATATTTTAAAGATTTTGAATAGTTACTGTAGCCAGCACTCCACCCACAATAATCAATGGCAGAGATAACACAAAAGTTTTAATATACAGAAAATTTGTCATGATGTTAAATCCACCCTTGTAAGTGCTTTTCATGTTTTTTTAAACCAGCATTCATAATTGGTTTAAATTTCAACATTTTTATCCTCCCTTGTAACTAAGTAATGCCAAGCAATAAAATGGCAAAAGTATAGCAACCAAAATCATGAAGCTTATAAAATCTTGATAATTTCATTAATAAGTGCTGTGAAATTGATTTAATTTTTCCCAGAGCAGCTCCAAATATAGAGTGGGTTTCCAAAACCCTACAAGAAAAAATTGTGCTATGTAATCCTATACTCCCTACAAACTATACAGTGAAAACATAATCAACTAGCTGGACAGTTAAGACTCTGTGACTCCAAGAGTAGATATTATATTGGCAAATAGAGACAAAGGATAAGAAGTTAGCAAATGAATGGTGGCATTCAAGAAAGGCACCTAATTGTGGATTTGTATGAATTCTGTAATTCATGGGAATGCAAGGTTCAGAAGCACTATATTACTTTCTTAAAAAGAAAGCCTTTCTGGCCCAACTTTGACAAATACTCATCTAAAATGTGTTCCTTAACCGTTAACGAAGACAAACCTACCATACATGAAGGTCTGGTCAAAATAAACAATAATAATAATTTTATATGGTATAAATCATGGTGACAACGGTAGAAAATGCTCCATTTTTGAAGCTTACAATGAATTAAAGTCATCTATGAAGCAGCCTCGTTGTCAGGGGTGACAGCCGAGGTTCTGGGTCTCACAGTCATGGAGGTCAAGGACGTGGACACACACAAAGGGTGAGGTTTAGAGCAGAAATGTAATAGGCGAAAGAAAGAGAATAGCTCTGTGCTACAGAGAGAGGTCCCGGAAAAATGGGTTGCCAATCTGCGGTGACATGTAAGGGTTTTTATAGACAGCTAGTGGGAAGGCGGAACCTGATCTACATAGGGCACGAAAAACCGGTTAGAACCAGATGTGCCATCTGCAGAGGATCTGAATCTCTGACAGCCCCCACCCCAGTCTTTTATTATGCAGGTGGGTCCTCTGCCTGAACTACTCCATGTTGCTTATCTCTTTCCTACTGTGCATGTGCTAACAAAAAAGGGAAGGTGGAGCCTCCATGGTGAACATGCCTAGCCCCAGGTAGCCCTTTCTATCTGTGCAGCCGCCGGCATCCCCCTGCATGCAAGCTTCCAGCTTCTTCATCTATGTTTGAAGCCTGATCTTCCAGGCTGTTCTTTGTTAGAAAAAAAGTGATTTCTTGGGCTGCTTTTTGTTAGAAGGGAAGTTCTTCCAAGGACTCTTGTGCCCTCACTATCTGCCTAAATAATTTATTTCTATCTCCTGTATCATCTCTTTGCAAAATGGAAATATTTTAAACTGACAGAGATGGAAGGGCTAATATAAATGCACTTTTCCATCTTTGTGCTTGAACCCAACTCTCTGATACATTTTTCAGCATTGTTAGAAAAGGTTCTCATATGAACTTTGTATATTGGTAGAATTAACTAAAATGGCTCCTCAACCGTGACAAAATCTTGTAAATCAGGTAGAAAGAGGCTGTGAAAGTTGATGATAGAAATCGGGTCACTCTTGTCATACCCAACTGAAACACAGTCGAGAAGCCGGGGGAAGAGCACTCAAGGCAGGTAACATTGCTCCAAGAATGTAATCCTCTGCAAGCCTCGTTGCAAAAAAAAAAAAAAAAAAAAAAAAAACTGTTTGCTGTAACCTGAAACCAGTTGTGTCCATCTAATGGCTTCTGAAACTTCCTGCAGTTACCTGTAAGACTAGTTTTACCCACTGCTATCACTCATCAATCAGAGCTTGCCACCTCCTCAACACTTCACTAAGGCCAATGAACTTTCTGGAAAAACAGTAGGTAATATTTCTCTTTTTTATAAAACTTCCAAACTCCTCTTTGTTTTTCAGACATACTAAAGACCACCCAGCCTGAGTGTATGCCCCAAATGGCAATTTTTTTCTTCCCCAATAAAATGTTACATTTATAAATTCATCTCTACATTTTATTTTGACTTCCACAAGGATAAAAGCAGTGATCTCCAATATTCATCCTCTAGAGACTATGACTTAAGGAATCAGCTGTCTAAATGCAATTCTAATGTGCAATCTGGCATATTTACAATAAGTAATTTAAAAAATATTATACCATTATACTCTTGATGAGACACGTCACTAGTCTACAGTTACAAAATTTGAAACCCTGTAAGTGGGAAAATTTTAATGGAGGGTGTAGAATTATTTTTGCTGTGTGTTTTCTTTGATATTTTCCCAGTTCACCTCCACAAATATTTCAATAATTAAAGATGGAGATTTTACTATAAGTTTGCTCAAGATAGCAAAGTTTCAAAAATGCTTTAGATAAAACCATCTAATTAATATCTTCACTTACTTAAACAATTACTTACTAAACCCTTAAAAAGAAGTCAGTGATAAAAAGCCAAGTTTGCATGATCTATGAAAAATTGTCCAGGCCCTTGGAAAGGGTAGACTAAAACACTTTCATCAGTATTAATTGTGCATATTTCATGAATATCTTTTTTTGTTGTTGTCATCCAGGCTGGAATGCAGTGGCAATCACTGCTCACTGCAGGCTTGCACTCCTGGGCTCAAGTGATGCTCCCATCTCAGCCTTCCACAGTCCTGGGATTATAGGCATGAGTCACTGTGCCCAGCCAGGAATACCTAAAGAACATAATAATCTCTCTAGGCCTGATATTTTTAAACTTTATTGCATATAGGATTCACCCAGAAAATCTGTTAAATGCCAATTCTCTGGCCTAGAAACTGTATCTGTTGGTCCGCCACTCATTATATTTTAGGGATGAAGTGGTCCTGAGAATCAACAAACTCCTTTAGGAGTTTCTGCTGCAGATGGCTTAATGATAAGTCTATGAGAAATTGTTCTAGGATCTTCCAAGTATCTTCATAAAGGCCTCAGAATATCCCTGGGGATGGAGGGATGTCCAAGACAAATGTCTGTATTTTCTCAATGTATTCATACAGGTAAAGCTAGGTTAAAACAAACATCAGTGTTAGACTTTAAAAAGTAAATAAGTCATAAAAGGACAATATGCAATCAGACATTCAGGAAACATAGAAAAGCAGCTCTACCATTTTACCTCAAGACAGGACTGAAACACATTAGTATATATGAGTCCCTCCAGATTTTTCTTGTAAAATTGCAGGAAAAAAAATAAATCCTTGTCACCTACTGCTCCCATCTCGAGGCTCAGCCCAAATAATGGCTCTGGAGCCCCACCATCACATGGGGAACTGAACGCTAGGGTGTGCTCCCCAGATCCTCAAAGGCACAGGGCTGAAGGATGGGAACCTCTGAGGAAGCACTGTGGCTGACAGCTCCCAACTATCAACTCTCTCCAGAAATTGCTTCAGCTGGAAAGAGCTCCTCACCTGGGGCTCCTTTCTGGGGCAGCCTGCATACAATGACTGATCAGAAGAGGAACAAATGTTTAAGCCACACTGAAGAGAGGAGGTGACAGAATACTACACAAACATTTAGTTCTGATTTGCATCAAATTTAAGAAGCTTGATTTCTGGGGAATGAAGTAGTAGGGACACCCATTCTACTTCCTTCCCCATGCACATATCATGCTGTGCAACATCTGCCCTGAGGCGTTATGGGTAAAGATGAGATGATTGTCAATATTACGATCTTGCTTAGAAAGACACATTGCTTAGCACATCAGGAAACCAAACAACCTTAGAGGTGAGTGTTCTGCTCTAGTAACTAACATGAAAGCCCTTATACTAGCTATTGATATTATTATCTTATTACCTTGCATTTATATAGCTACAGGGAGAAAAGGGGCTTTAAAAAGTCTGAGGAAATGGAAATAATACCACTTTACTGCCAAAGACACCCGGATACCCATTACAAATTCAGTTGTCAGATAAACGAGGTTGCATTGGAGGTGCCCTATTTCAGAATAAGCAGGATGGGAGGAACTTTTCAAATCCCTATTCTGGAAATCTGTCTTATCGCCTTTCAATGACATTGGATTTGTGCATTTATCTGGAAATCAGAGGTGATTTCTGTCAACTCCTTGCTGTAGTCACATTTCAATTAAAAACCTGAAGGAGCCCTCTTATCAGGCCCCAGCATTCGTCTGAGTCATCACTGAATATACTTTCCTCAGAAACAGGATTTGTATTTTCTGTTTCATTGACTACAGAAGTTATTCCAGATTAAATGTGGCTTTGCTCACCAACCTACTTCTCAAAATTCATAAGGTCTTCAGTTCCCAGGATACACTGCCTTCCTCCACCAAAGTAAACTCAACAGTTCGTGATTCTATTTAACACAAATTCTAGAAAACTTGAGATTCACTTAATAGTGATTTGTTAAAATAAATTAGTTTTTTTAATTAGAGTATTTAAACGTGGGCCCTTAGAAAAGACTATCAATCCAGTTAATAGAACTAATCATTAATGACAGTACATCTATTTGTTCAACCACTTGGGAAAAATACCTAATCTCTGTAATGTCAATTACCAAACAATAATCAAAACATTATCTATATTTTCAAAGAAACCTGTTAGTGGCATATTTCTAGGGGTTTTTATACCTCACGATTTCTAAAATCTTCATTAAGCTTGTAAATACTGAACACTAAAGAAGATATCACATCTACCTATGTTTGTATGTACACATATGATACATATTCACATGTGAGTAAAGCCCTTTTTGTTTTAAAGATAACCCACCTGGATGGAGTGTATCTAAATCAAGAGTATGGATGCCAAAAATCATATTTCTTTGCAAGATTGTGATTAATCTTAGAATTCATAAAATTTATAAATTATCAAGACATGGAAAAATCTTGGAAATTATATTGTTCAACTTTAATTTAACATACAAGAACACAGAGAACCATCAAGATCTCATCTGAAATATACTCAAATGAATATACTTGAATGAGAGTAGACACATTAAAGCCTGGGTTCAAATTCTTCATCTACCACTTGGCTTGAGGAAGTTATTTAAAGTCTCTCAGCCTCAGTGTCCTCATTTATAAAATGGGACTAAGTTCACTTGAAAACCGTTTTAAGATGAATTAAACATTGAACATCAAACCTGGCATAGGTGCTCAATTAAGTATGGTTGTAGTTATTATTACATGTGCCTAGTAACTTAGGAAGTACTATGAAGTAGCCACAAAATTAAATATAACACCAGGCTAAGAATAATTTACATATTTTAAAGGATCCAGAGCTGAGAAAATGTGAAATGGGGTAGTTAGCCTGGACTAGAACAATAATTTAGAGGATAGGGAAGAGAGGTGTCTCTTTCAGCTGATATAAAAAGCTCAAGAGATAAGGTCATATATTTTCTGAAAACAAGAAACAGAATAATTTCCACGACTCTGTCTGCATACATTCTGCAGCCTGCTGCATTACCCATATAAGCTCATTTTCCCTCCAGTGCAATGTATCCAGTAAAAATGTTTATAATATTTATCATTAATCACGGTTTTACCAAAATCAAAATGTTAAAGAGGTTGCATAACATATAATATGATATACTTAGACCCTGAACCTAATCGTTTTTTGGACTACTGATCCTAATATCCATCATGTAGTTTATCATTGATCTTAATGGAAATTTTACAGAGCCATTAAAATCATGGAAGAACTAAATGTATTTTAAATTTATTTGCAAAAGTGCTAATAAATGAATCAATACTTTGGAAAAGGTAAGGAAAGAAGAATATAACAATCTAGAATAACTGATTTTTTAACAAGTACTTTTCTCTTTTATCTCTAAATGATGTTTTTAAAGTGGAGAATGTTTTTAAATTGTCAATTAAACCTTTAGAATATATTATGCACCCAATATTCTGCACTAAGCCACAAACTATAATGCTCTGTTCCTACAAGTAACTGAGCATTTCCTCTGTCCTGCAACTAAATATTCTAAGCAAGAGGCAATATTATGTGCTCCAAAATTCTGTTTGTTGCCATCACCAGAGTATTTCAGTCTTTCTCATTTCTCCTTCATGCCAAGCCTGGACAGATAGTGTTCCTGCTCTGCCAAACAAAGGTCCTGGGCTAGTTCATCAACCAGCCAATGAGCCAAAAAGTATTTCTTAAAACCCTTACCTCAGGCTGGGAGCGGTGGCTCACGCCTGTAATCCCAGCACTTTAGGAGGCCGAGGCGGGAGGATCATTTGAGGTCAGGAGTTCAAGACCAGCCTGGCCAACATGGTAAAACCCCGTCTCTACTAAAAAAAAAATACAAAATATTCGCCGGGTGTGGTGGCACATGCCTGTAGCTACTCAGGAGGCTGAAGCAGGAGAATCGCTTGAACCTGGGAGGCTGAGGTTGCAGCGAGCCAAGATTGTGCCACTGCACTCCAGCCTGGGAGACAGAGCAAGACTGTCTCAAAAAACAAAAAAACAACCCTTACCTCCTTGTGTTCAGCATTGCAATGACTACTATTGGAGATTACAAAAGATGTAGAGAACATTGTCTACATCCTTAAGAAGACCATATTATGATTAAGACACAAAATGGCAATAATAATGATAATGATAGCTGTCATTTATTGGTGCATATTGTACCAGATGTTTTACCTACACTTCCTCCCTACACACAGTTAATTAAATGGTAAGTATTTAAAAATTATATATAAGCACTTAAAAATGGCTCTGCGTATTGGTACTGTAGATGTTTAGACAGAAAAATCAACATCAATTTCTAAAAATAGTGACTGCATAAGAGTGCTGAGATGACAAGGGATTCACTTCTTCATTTGTCAAATAATGTGTCATGTTTTAACATTGTTTTTAAAATTTAAAAAATGCATAAATTTGATTCATTGTATGAGTAAGTACATTTCTTTGAAAACTGAAGATGTCTCTTAGATACCAGGTATGTTGTATGAACAAATTTAAATGATACGCTGTATGCAAAGAGACTACCTGAGAACAGCGAATTCTCAATCAAGATAAATTCTCTTTTCCTTTCCTGCAAAGAAAGACTACCGTTCATTACTTTGCCTAGAAGAATGCCAGTAATAAATTTAGATAAGCCTATCTCATTGATTCCTAATGCAAAGCATTAGCATAAATAAAAGAAAAAACTCAAGAATTGACCTGTTTATTATAATAATTCAAAGCCATGAAGCATATCAGAGAGAAATACTATGTAACACAAAGGTCTTTTTTTAGATCATAAATGATAGCTCAGTTTTTAAAATTTCCCTTCATATCAGAAAGTGATTTCTCCTACCAGAACAAAGCTGCTAGATCATCAACACCAATATAAAATATATATGCAACGTAAAACCAAGGGAAACCTCTCAATAGATGCAGAAAAAGTATTTGGCAAAATTTTATACCCATTGTGGTAAAAAAATCTCTCAGCAAAGTAGGAATAGAAAGGAACTGCCTCTATTTCATAAAGACTGACTTTTAAAAAAACTACAGTTAATAACATAATTAATGGTGAAAGACTGAACTTGCTTTCCCTAAGAGCAGGAAGAAGATGATGTCTGCTTTTAATATTTCTATTTAACATTGTATTAGAGGTTCCAGTCAATGTAATAAGGCAAGAAAAAATAAAGACATATAGAAAATACCAACAAGTCTATAAAAACTTTCCATCCATCTATTATGTGAGTTTAGCAAAGTCACAAGATGCTAAACCAATACAAAAAAATCAATAGTATTTCTATACATGAGCAAAAATTGATTTAAAATGGAAAATTTTTAAATACTGGTTATAATACAAGCAAGATCATTTAAAAAAATAAACAAGAAATAGTTGAGATTCAATTAACAAAATATATGAAAACTTTATACCAAAAAGCAAAGATTTTTGTAAGAAATTTTAAAGACCTAAATAAATAGAGAGATATATTATGTTCATGAATTGAAAGATTCAGCGTAGTGGTCAATTCTCCACAAATGGATCTGTGGATTCAAAGTTTCAATCCAAGTCCCAGGAAGCTGTTTTTGTGAATATTTAAAAGTTGATTCCAAAATGTATGTAAAATGTAAAGGACTTAGAATAGCCAAAACAATTTTGGAAAAATAAAACACACAAACACACACAGTTGAAGGACTTACACTATCTGAATTGTGAAAAAGCTACACTAATCAAGATAGTTTGGCATTGGGAAAGATTTGGAACATAGATCAATTGAACAGAGTTCAGAAATAGACCTACATGAATAATTCGTTTTGACTAAGATTAGAGGGTAATTCAGTGGAGAAGGCATGCTGGGACAAGTGGATATGCCAAAAATAAAAATAAAGAGCTTTAATCCTTACCACAACCTGATTGATTTCTTTCCAAAACAAGCCAGTGTTGACTTTAAGAACCAACTCTAATTACCTAAAGTTAATTCTCACACAGTTTAATAGAAAGACCTTTTTTTCCTTTTAAAAAAATTTAAACTAGAGGTTACCTTACTTGACGTTTAATGTATTTTTCATGTTTTCCCCTATTGCTTTAAGATAATGCATATAAAATAAAGTTCAGACAATATTCTTGAATAACCATGCATTTTCACAAATTGTTAGAATACTGAAGGACGTCTTTTTAGGCTTAGTATTTTGCCTACGTAAGGAGAGAGTGAAACACAGATGTTGTCTCTTAAAGTAACTCACAGAGGTGCCAACGTGGTCATCAAGAAAGAGGAGCTAAATTTGCTCCACCCTTCATTGGTTTTAAGTGGTGATTCTGAGTGGTGGTTTTGCCTTCAGTCAGAAACCAGCTGCGGTTGTTTTTAAAATACATTTCTGAGCTTCACCCAGACTTAATCAGAATCTTGGGAGCTGGCTTCAGGAATTTGCATTTAAAATCAGTTTTTCCAAAAGAATCTTAATATAGTTTGAAAACCACTAGAAGAGTGGGTATAATAAACTGTAATAACATGGAAAAAGTCTGACTTTGCATAATTTTGTAACAAACCTAAAATCTTATTGTTGTAAAAGAGAGACTGGAGAGTGGATACTCTATTGGTATGACTAAAGTAACGAGTTCATTCCTAGGGAGTCAGTGGTTCTGTGTCAAGGTATCAGGGTACCCGGAGCCCGCCGCAAGGGCAGGCGAGACCTCCTCCGGCCGTATGACAGGGCTCGTTTGCAGCTGCCCCGCAGTGCCTGCCCGCGCTGTGACGAGCTCGCTGGTGTCTAGCTGGGGCAGTGCCGAGAGGCCGTGCGGGTGAAAGGCCGGGATTCGTGGAGCCGGGCATTCGAGCGCATCGCTGCATCGCGCTAGGGCAGACACGGGCCCGCAGCCGGGATCCCGGGCCGATCGGCCAACCGTGCCAGGATCCCACTCGAGGCCCGTCTGGCCCCCGCCCATCGCCCTAGAGCGAGCCTCTGTCTGAGCTCGGCCCCTGAACCTCGCAGAGCGAGGTCGACGTCCTGGCAAGGCGTCCTCCGCCCGTAGCCCGAAGATTGGAAAGCAAGGGCGCCATATTGTGGAATGTTCCGGAATGCCGTTAGATGTCGAAGTGGGCAGCGATTGACAACTGTGGGCCTTTGACAGTTACTGGCTAGGCTCTAGGCCAGGCTAGGCTGGCCTTGGAAAGCAAGGGCGCCATCTTGTGGAATGTTCCGAAATGCCGTTAGGTGTCGAAGTGGGCAGCGGTTGACAACTGTGGGCCTTTGACAGTTTAGGCTAGGCTAGGCTAGGCTAGGGAGATGGGTAGAAGCAGTGTGGTAAGGATAATGAGTGTAGGGAGGAAGGGGGTGGGTTTTGTACGTTCGAGTTGTCATTTTATTTTTACGTTGTTGGATATAGGAAGTAGTGTAATTGAGGTGGAATAGATTAGGCGTAGGTAGAAATAGAGGTTGAGGAGAGTGATAATGGCCATGATGGTGGGGATAATGAGGCTATTGTTTTTTGTGAATTCTTCAATGATAATTCATTTGGGCAAGAAGCCGGTTAGTGGGGGTAGGCCTCCTAGGGAGAGGAGGGTGGATGGAATTAGAGGAGTTAATCATGTTAGCTTGTTTCAGGTGCGAGATAGTAGTAAGGTTGTGGTGCTGGAGTTTGAGTAACAGAAATGCGGTAGTAGTTAGGGTGATGTAAATAGTTAAATTAAGAATGGTTATGTTGGGGTTGTATGGTAGAACTGCTATTATTCAGCCTATGTGGGTGATTGAGGAGTATGCTAGGATTTTGCGCAGCTGGGTTTGGTTTAGTCCACCTCAGCTGCCTGCTATAATGGATAAGATTGAAAGAGTGAGGAGAAGGTTTACGTTCAGTGATGAAGAAATTTGGTATATAATTGAGATGGGGGCTGATTTTTGTCATGTGAGGAGGAGTAGGCCGGATATTAGGGGGGTGCCTTGGGTAACTTCTGGAACTCAGAAGTGAAAGGGGGCTATTCCTAGTTTTATTGCCATGGCTATTATAATTATTAATGATGAGCACTGATTAGTAGTATTGGTTATGGTTCATTGTCCGGAGAATATGTTGTTGGAGAGGATAGCTATTAGGAGAATTATGGACGCGGTTGCTTGTGTGAGAAAATATCTGATGGCAGCTTCTGTGGAGCGAGGGCTTATTTTTTTGGTTAGAACTGGGATAAAAGCTAGCATGTTTATTTCTAGGCCTACTCAGGTAAAAAATCAGTGTGAGCTTAGCGCTGTAATGAGTGTGCCTGCAAAGATGGTAGAGTAGATGATGGGTTGGGCTAGGGGATTAATTAGTACGGGAAGGGTATAACCAACATTTTCGGGGTACGGGCCCGATAGCTTATTTAGCTGACCTTACTTTAGGATGGGGTGTGATAGGTGGCACGGAGAATTTTGGATTCTCAGGGATGGGTTCGATTCTCATAGTCCTAGAAATAAGGGGATTTGAACTCCTATTATTTACTCTATCAAAGTAATTCTTTTATCAGACATATTTCTTAGGTTTGAGGGGGAATGCTGGAGATTGTAGTGGGTATGGAGATGTATCACATGAGTGATGCTAGGGTGAGTGGTAGGAAGTTTTTTCATAGGAGGTGTATGAGTTGGTCGTAGCGAAATCGGGGATATGCTGTTCGAATTCATAGGAACAGGGAGGTTAGAAGTAGAGCTTTGGTGACAAAATATGTCGTGTAGAGTTCAGGGGAGTGTGCATTGTATGTTGTTCCTAGGAAGATTGTAGTGGTGAGGGTATTTATTATAATAATGTTTATGTATTCAGCCATGAAAAATAGGGCAAAGGGGCCTGTGGCATATTCGATGTTAAAGCCTGAGACTAATTCAGATTCTCCTTCAGTAAGGTCGAAGGGGGTTCGGTTGGTTTCTGCTAGTGTAGAGATAAATCATATTATGGCCAAGGGTCATGATGGCAGGATTAGTCAGAGGTGCTCTTGTGTTGTGATAAGGGTAGAGAGGTTGAAGGAACCACTTATTAGTAGTGTTGATAATAGAATAATGGCTAGAGTGACTTCATATGACATTGTTTGGGCTACTGCTCGTAATGCGCCCATCAAGGCGTAGTTCGAGTTTGATGCTCACCCTGATCAGAGGATTGAGTAAACGGCTAGGCTAGAGGTGGCTAGGATAAATAGGAGGCCTAAGTTAAGGTTGACTAGGGGGTTAGGCATGGGGAGGGGAGTTCATAGTAGGAGGGCGATGGTGAGGGCTAAGGTTGGGGCGGTGATGTAGAGGGTGATGGTTGAAGTGGAGGGTTTTAGGGGTTCTTTAGTGAAGAGTTTTATGGCGTCAGCGAAAGGCTGTAGTAGGCCGTAGGGACCTACAATGTTGGGGCCTTTGCGTAGTTGTATGTAGCCTAGAATTTTTCGTTCGGTTAGCATTAGGAATGCTATTGCGATTAGGATAGGTACAATGAGGAGTAGGAGGTTGGTCATGGGTATATTGTTAAGAAGAGGAATTGAACCTCTGATTATAAAGTTTTAAGTTTTATGCGATTACCGGGCTCTGCCATCTTAACAAACCCTGTTCTTGGGTGGGTATTGGTGTGGTATTAAATTGAGATGATATCATTTATGGGGGAAGGCGCTTTGTGAAGTAGGCCTTATTTCTCTTGTCCTTTCGTACAGGGAGAAATTTAGAACAGATAGAAACCGACCTGCATTACTCCGGTCTGAACTCAGATCACGTAGGACTTTAATCGTTGAACAAACGAACCTTTAATAGCGGCTGCACCATCGGGATGTCCTGATCCAACATCGAGGTCGTAAACCCTATTGTTGATATGGACTCTGGAATAGGATTGCGCTGTTATGCCCGCCTCTTCACGGGTAGGTCAATTTCACTGGTTGAAAGTAAGAGACAGCTGAACCCTCGTGGAGCCATTCATACAAGTCCCTATTTAAGGAATAAGTGATTATGCTACCTTTGCACGGTTAGGGTACCGCGGCCGTTAAACATATGTCACCGGGCAGGCAGTGCCTCTAATACTGATAATGCTAGAGGTGATGTTTTTGGTAAACAGGCGGGGTAAGATTTGCCGAGTTCAATTACTTTTTTTAACCTTTCCTTGTGGGCATGCCTGTGTTGGGTTAACAGTTGGGGTAATAATGGCTTGTTGGTTGGTAGTAGATATTGGGCTGTTAATTGTCAGCTTAATATTTTGGTCTGATGTAGGCTTATGCGGAGGAGAATGTTTCCATGTTACTTATACTAACATTAGATCTTCTATAGGGTAATAGATTGGTCCAACTGAGTGTAAGGAGTTCAGTTGTATGTTTGGGATTTTTTTTTTTTTTTTTTTTTTGGTTAAATGTTTTTTTCTTTTTTATTATTATTATTTTTTTTTATCATACTTTAAGTTTTAGGGTACATGTGCACATTGTGCAGGTTAGTTACATAGGCTAAGGCTAGGCTAAGGCTAGGCTAAGGCTAGGCTAAGGCTAGGCTAAAAGGCTAGGCTAAGGCTAAAAGGCTAGGCTAGGCTAAAAGGCTAGGCTAAGGCTAAAAGGCTAGGCTAGGCTAAAAGGCTAGGCTAAGGCTAAAAGGCTAGGCTAGGCTAAAAGGCTAGGCTAAGGCTAAAAGGCTAGGCTAGGCTAAAAGGCTAGGCTAGGCTAAAAGGCTAGGCTAAGGCTAAAAGGCTAGGCTAAGGCTAAAAGGCTAGGCTAGGCTAAAAGGCTAGGCTAAGGCTAAAAGGCTAGGCTAAGGCTAAAAGGCTAGGCTAGGCTAAAAGGCTAGGCTAAGGCTAAAAGGCTAGGCTAAGGCTAAAAGGCTAGGCTAAGGCTAAAAGGCTAGGCTAGGCTAAAAGGCTAGGCTAAGGCTAAAAGGCTAGGCTAGGCTAAAAGGCTAGGCTAGGCTAAAAGGCTAGGCTAAGGCTAAAAGGCTAGGCTAGGCTAAAAGGCTAGGCTAGGCTAAAAGGCTAGGCTAAGGCTAAAAGGCTAGGCTAGGCTAAAAGGCTAGGCTAAGGCTAAAAGGCTAGGCTAGGCTAAAAGGCTAGGCTAAGGCTAAAAGGCTAGGCTAGGCTAAAAGGCTAGGCTAAGGCTAAAAGGCTAGGCTAAGGCTAAAAGGCTAGGCTAGGCTAAAAGGCTAGGCTAGGCTAAAAGGCTAGGCTAAGGCTAAAAGGCTAGGCTAGGCTAAAAGGCTAGGCTAAGGCTAAAAGGCTAGGCTAGGCTAAAAGGCTAGGCTAAGGCTAAAAGGCTAGGCTAGGCTAAAAGGCTAGGCTAAGGCTAAAAGGCTAGGCTAAGGCTAAAAGGCTAGGCTAGGCTAAAAGGCTAGGCTAAGGCTAAAAGGCTAGGCTAGGCTAAAAGGCTAGGCTAGGCTAAAAGGCTAGGCTAAGGCTAAAAGGCTAGGCTAAAAGGCTAGGCTAAGGCTAAAAGGCTAGGCTAAAAGGCTAGGCTAAGGCTAAAAGGCTAGGCTAAAAGGCTAGGCTAAGGCTAAAAGGCTAGGCTAAAAGGCTAGGCTAAGGCTAAAAGGCTAGGCTAAAAGGCTAGGCTAAGGCTAAAAGGCTAGGCTAAAAGGCTAGGCTAAGGCTAAAAGGCTAGGCTAAAAGGCTAGGCTAAGGCTAAAAGGCTAGGCTAAAAGGCTAGGCTAAGGCTAAAAGGCTAGGCTAAAAGGCTAGGCTAAGGCTAAAAGGCTAGGCTAAAAGGCTAGGCTAAGGCTAAAAGGCTAGGCTAAAAGGCTAGGCTAAGGCTAGGCTAAAAGGCTAGGCTAAGGCTAGGCTAAGGCTAGGCTAAGGCTAGGCTAGGCTAAAAATTTCTGGAAAGTAATCCAGGACCCACACAAAGCAGGAAAATTGCTCATTTGTCCCAGGTCTCATATTTCCAAGGAAGTTAATGATTTAGGTTATTAATTTCAAACTAAAACATGCCATATATGCAATAGTCATATTCATCTATTATGGATTAAGATGTAAATTTGTTTATAATACATTTAAAGAACAGCAATTTTATAATTCGGTTTGGATTTCTTCATTATTAACATGTTACAAACCTAAAAAGTTGGTAATGTTTTAGACCTCTCTCAGCTTCTTTGTCATCTCAGGACTCATGCATGTTCTTTATCTTTTTTTTTTTTTTTTTTTAAGACAAGTTCTTGCTCTGTCACTCAGGCTGAAGTTAACTCTCACTGCAGCCTCAGTCTCCTGGGCTTAAGTGATCCACCCACCTTAGTTTCCTGAAAAGTAGCTGGCACTACAGGCATGTGCTTTGATGCCCAGCTAATTTCTATATTTTTAGAAATGTGGGTCTATAATGCCCAGGCTGGTTTCAAACTCCTGGCCTCAAATAATCTTCCTGTCTTGGCCTCTCAAAGAGCTAGAATTACAGGCATTCACTGCTGTGCTTGGCCTACTCCCAGGCTCTTTAGATCTTAAACTATCTTCAGATTTACATGGGGTTATGAAAGAAAATATCTGTTTTCTCCTTGGTGCACAGTGTTAGAAAGGAAGGTTCATTCCCTGAAAGAACCTTAAAGGAGCTTATCTATAACCACAGATGTAGCTGCCTCTCCAGTTCTAACTCTTGGTAACTTAGAATCACTATACTTACAGATTTTGTCATCTTCTCAAGTTCTGTTAAATGCCTTCTCAACATAGCCCATTTCTGGAATATGAATGCTTGTCTTCAAAGGCATTTTATGCAATCATTTATAAAGAAGAAGCAAATCTTTCATATTTTGATGTAATTTGCTGTTATAAATTATATTGACGTTTTGACTTTTTATGAGTAATTAGTTGGATATAAAATAGCATTACTTTTAGTTAGTTGAACTATTTATTTCCATGAAAACCACTAATGCAAATAAAAAATATTTTATCACTGCTAAGGTTGCCAACATCATGTTAAGATTAGGCCTTTTATCACCCTCCCTTTGTTAATGCATTTCATATCTATAAATTCCAGATCCTTTTACTTGAGACAAATAGTGCCAAAGGAAACGTTCAATCATCTAGTATTGCCAACTGCTAGATTTTGTCTTTCTCAAGTGATCATAGCTGCTTATGGACATAATGATCACACTTTTCCATTATAATTAAACGAAGATTTGAGTAAAAGGTAAAGAAAATGTTAGCGACTAAGAATAAGGGACCTTCTTGAAACAGCTTCTGATAATTCCAAGACACATTTGATACATTTTTCTTTGTGTACTTATTCCTTTATAACTTACTGGTGCCAAGTTCTTATGTTGTTTGTTTGATTTGATCTTACTGTAGGAACAAAAGCAATGTTTGATTATTATATTTTTAATATTCAAGGTTTCTAACATAAAAAAATAAAAATTCATACTTAATGGATGCACCTATTCTTAAAAATAAGGATAATAATTACAGATACATCAATTCCATACATTTCATTAAAATCCATTAATGTCAGGAAGAATCATTATGTGCATGAAGACTTTAGTATTTAACATTATTCAAGTTTTTGCTATACTCAGGCCTCTTTAACTTTAATAGCCCTTTCTTGTCCAGATAGGAATTTATCCAATTGCACAGATGCAGAAATACATTTCAGCTCATTAAAACAGAGAAGGACTTACTCTGGCAAAGTGTAGTATCTTCCAAGTGCAGCTTCTAAGTTACCAAGAGTTAGAACTGGAGAGGCAGCTACATCTGCAGTTATAGATCACTTGTCTTCCAAGTCTCCCCAGTGCAGCTAATTTGTTCTTTATGTGAGAAGTTTATTATTATTATTATTATTATAAGTATGAAACACTCTAGTTGTACAAAATGACATACCAGCCTTTTCCCTCTCCCTTTAAAAATAAAGTACGGAGCACTGAATTATTTTCAATAATTGTGTGCTGTGTATAAGAAGGCGGGTGTATTTTTTTAACATCTTGAAAAAAATCATGAAATGTAAAGTAGAACTCCCCCATTTTTAAAATCAAATTATCAGTTTCATAAAAATAAGTGTTTTGTGAAAGCAAGTAATGTAGTAATCATGTCAGCAATCAATTTATCTTTCTCTTAATACTTGAGTCTGTATCTTGAAATAAAGGCTTTAAAAGGTGTTGACCTTTTTTTCTAATTAGTAGTTTTGTATTTATAATTTTCATAGGCTATCAGTGGAAATTATTATTTACAATTGGGTAAATATGGGAAGCAAAATTTAAGTTTAGTCTTGAGGTAAGTGTAGGATTTCAGCAGCTAGAAATAAAAAAGAATGTGGAACAAAAAATTTAGGAAAGGGAACTGATGATGATAAGAGTTCCTATACTAATATGGTTAGGCTTTGTGTCCCCACCCAAATCTCATTTTGAATTGTAAACCCCATAATCCCCATAATCTCTATGTGTCAAGGGAGAGACCAGGTGGAGATAATTGAATCATGGGGGCAGTTTTCCCCATGTTGTTCTCATGATAGTGACTGAGTTCACATGAGATCTGATGATATTATAAGGGGCTTTTGGCTTTTCCCTTATACTGGAAGCTTTTGGTTTTCCAGTAAAAGTGTGGCTTTTACTCCACACTTCTCCTTCCTGCTGCTTTGTGAAAAAGATGCCTTGCTTCCCCTTCGCCTTCTGCCATGATTGTAATTTTTCTGAGGCCTCCTCAGTCATGCTGAACTGTGAGTCAATTAAACCTCTTTTCTTTCTAAATTATTCAGTCTCGCGTAGTTCTTTGTAGCAGCATGAAAATGGACTAATACATATCTACTACTTAGCTAATCTGTTCGGGCGCTATGATATTGGCTTTTCTTGTTATTTTGTAAAATTTTATCTTGATATAATCTTATTTTCTATGACATATGAGGAAACTAATCCAAGATATGTTACGTGACTAACCAGAATAAATTATCAACTACTTGAATTACTAGTATTAAGAAGTTACTTTTAGTCTAGGTCTTTCTGACATAGGTGAATGCTATTTCAAATACACCTATCAGGTGAACAGAAAGTGCTGAGTTTTCCATAGGTCCTCCAAAGAACCCAAAATTATTCTTATGACATTAGTTTGCATTATGTTGAAAATTGCTATGACTCTCTTTGTTTTGCTTTATAGTACTGCATTTCATTTTATTTCATTTTACTTATTTTCTTCAGGGGAAAAATATTTCAGCTCTTGTCTTGAACTAAGTTATGAAAATTACGGTGAGGAAAATTCTGTATGTGCTATGCACTATATTCATATACAAATGTATATGCTATATTCTTTTTATTTACTTTAAGAAATTTATTTAAATAGGATTTTTATAACATGGTTGGGACATCAGAAACCCTTACCATTCGCAGAAATAACCATAATGTTATTAACTATTAATTTTTTGCAGTTTTTTGTATCATTGTAAGATCTCATTACAAACAATATCTAAATCTTATTTGGAAAAACAATGCATACATACATTTGGCAAATGCCAATATTCTTGCATGAAACTTTGACTCCTACTTGCATAATTACTGTTCCTGAAGGTACGTAAGAAGACTTATTCTCATTTGCAGGGACAGTTTGCCTAAAGACAGTTTGACCTCAACAACCTATAGTGGCATACATTTGGCAAACTCCAGTTTTCTTTCCATAGGGGAGTACAAGATGCCTTATTTTGGCCCTGTCTTTAATTTCTAAAGAGGCAGGCTCCTCTAGCCACTTTCCTACTTTTGAAATTAACAAAAGAAAATAGTCAGTGTCTATGTTCACTCAGTCTACGTTCAAGTGCAACCATAAACTCCACGGGGTATATCAGACTCTCTCAAGTATTCTCCATGTTTCAATCTAATAAATTTCCAAATCATTTCTTTTTCTTCCATTTCTTTTTCACATTTTCCTAAGTATGGTAATTGCAACTCTATTAAACTTATAGGCTATAACCTCCTACAGCTGGATCATCTGAGTCTTTTTCTGTTGTCTATTTTTCCCTTAGAAACATCATCTGGAACCTCTAAAGAGAGTAATAGAAAATTATAATCAATCTAAAATTACCAGATATTCTAAGAGAGAGGACGAGCCCCAGATGAAGGGAAAAACCAAGCTTTATACATATATATATATATAAAAATTAATAAATAAATAATAAATAGGGTTATGCAACACATAATAATGTTTTAGTCAACTACAGGACACATATATGAAGGTAGTTCAAATAAGATTATAGTGAAGATGAAAAATTCCTTTCACTTAAGTGATGTTGTAATAAAATACATTATTCACATTTTTTGGTGATAATTGTATAAACAAATCTGCTGCTCTGCCAGTCATACAAAAATGTAGCACATACAATTATGTAGAGTACATAATATTGATAATCATAATGATTACTATGTTACTGATTTATGTATTTACATTACACTTTTTATTGTTATTTTAGAATATACACCTTCTACTTATGAAAGCAAAGGTGAACTGTAAAACAGACTTAAGCAGGTCCTCTAAAAGGCATTATCCTCATAGGAGATGACAGCTCTATGTGTGTTATTGCTCCTAAAGATCTTCCAGAAAAACAAGATGTGAATGTGGCAGATGGTAATACTGATGATCCTGACCTTGTGTAGGCATAAGCTAATGTGTGTCTGTCTTCGTTTTTAATAAAATAGCTTACAAAGTCAAATAAATAAATATACTTTAAGAATAGAGAAAAGCCTATAGAACAAGGATATGAAGAAAGAAAACCTTTTGAATAGTTGTACAACATGTTCATGTTTTAAGTGTAATTACAAGAGTAAAGAAGTTTAAAAAATTAAGATTATAAAGTAAAAAAGTCACAGTAAGCTAACATTCAATAACAATTAACAAATTAATTGTTATTAAATTTATTTTAAATTTTTGTGTAGCCTAAGTGTACAGTGTTTATAAAGTCTGCAGTAGTGTACAGTAATGTTCTAGGCCTTCACATTCACTCACCACTCACACACTGACTCAGAGCAACTTCTAGTCCTGCAAGCTCCATTCATGGTAAGTGCCCTACACAGGGGCACCATTTCTTAAAATCTTTTATACTGTATTTTTACTGTGTCTTTTCTATATTTAGATATGTTTAGATAGACAAATACTTACCATTGCATTACAATTGCCCACAGTACTCCATAAAGCACCATATTGTAAAGGTTTGTAGCCTAGGAGCAATAAACTATCACACTTAGCAATCAGCTAGGTTTGTAGGAGACTATACCATCAACATTTGTGTAAGTACATGCTATGATGTTTATACAATGACAAAATTGCATAACACATTTCTCAGAAGGTGTCCCCATTGTGAAGTGGCATATGACTATTTATGTAGGTGTGTATGTGTGTCACCCTCTCTCTCTCTCTAAAGATTTTTGAGAAATAAACAATGATATTTTAAAAAACTTAGAAGCCTGGAAAGAGAAACAAATATAGTTATTAATAACAATAATTTGGTTAGTATAGTGGCATTATCCGTGATACATATTTTTGTTATTACACAGGTTCTTTATAAGTAGTTATTTTAATGATTTTAGTCACAACAAAACAGAAAAAATATATATATTTCTAATTTTTAAAATAGATAAGTATTTCCTTTTATTTGTTCTGGTTTATTTGATGTGTGTCCTAAATAAAAGACTTGTTTTCCCAAAAAAAATATTCTGGACATGCAGAGCTCAGTCTCTATGCTCAATATAAAGGCTGATTTAAGTCTCACTAATAAGAAAATGGAGTCCAGTTTATAATGTGGAAATATTTCTTATTCTTTCACTTTGTGCTAGCCAGGATTTATCATTTCTGGCTCTTCAGAAGATGAGTATTCATAATACGAATGGTCATTACTTAACCAAGTTGTAATTCATTTCAACATTATGTAATATTTTTTCTTAGTAATAAAGCATCTATTTTTATTGTTATCTAATATGTCAAGTAGTGCTTATATTACCTGGGCCAATGTTAATTTAACAAAAACATTCTGAATATTTGTGCCAAGAGAGGTTCAATTATGTTATTGCTCAACCATTTCAGCCAATCTGTCTTTATTTTCAAAGAATAGAGAAAAGCCTATGGAACGTGGATGTGAAGAAAGAAAACCTTTTGAATAGTTGTACAACATGTTCATGTTTTACAACATGGTTCTTAGAACCACCCTTTAATTAAGGGTCTGATACATTTCTCCCCTCTCATTATCTGTTTGTAAATCTATCACAAGGTAAACAATTTAAGATAGAACACATGAAAATTTACCACATCAAAACTAGTAGATAAATCATGTAGCTGTGAGCATGATAGTCAAGTTATCCCTCTCGGTAGCTAAACGTAAACTCCTTGGATAAAGTTATTAATGGAAGAGAAATGGGTTGGGAAAAGAAAAAGAGCATCTGAGGAATTACAGTAACTACAGATACTTTACCCTAAACAATTCCTGCTCAGAAACAATGACACATTATTCATACATTCATTCTACAGATTGTAAGTTCATTAAAGGCAGAGAAACCAAGGTCCTATTCATCACTGTTTAAGCAGCACCTAGCACGGTGTCTTATATATAGTAGAAAGTTAAAATAACATACTGAATAGCTGTTGGTATTTATAAAATTAGCTTACAACTCTGTGGGGTCCCTCATCCTGAAAACATTGCAATGATCTGCCAGTGAGTGTGAATTATAAGTCTCTAATTCCATTCTCTGTGTAATATTTTCTCCCATAAACTCCAAAATACCAGCATCATTACTGAGAATAATTATTATTAATTCAGAAAAACTACAGGTATTTATTAAGTATCCGCAAAGTAATAGGCACTATGTTAGGTAAACAAGTCAAACACACACTCACTTTCCTATAGCTCACAGCCTGTTAAAACAATCAAATTCAATATAATGGAATTAGTGGTATAATGGGAATAATAGAGGGTACACTCTAAATAGGAAGGTGCCTAAACACGTTGCATTATGTCAGGAAAAGCTCCAAAGAGAAAGTGGTATCTAATCTGAGAAGTGAATGAAATAGAAGCTGATCAAATGGAGATTTGAGAATGAATGTTTCCGGAAGAAGGTTCTGTAGCTAAAACAAAAACTTTAGTTGAGAGAAACTTTGGCTTCAATGAGAAATGGAAAGAAATTCAATAATTCTGATGCAGAGAATGGGTGAGGGGAGAGATGAGGATGAAATACTGCGTGGGGTAAGGGAAGGAAGGTAAAAAGAAGCTAGATTATAAAAGGCCTTGTAAATTCCCACATCTGTGCTTTTATGTCATCTTTGATATTTACAAATCACTTTTATCTTTGAATTGCCCAGTTTTTGACTTATTATTCATTGAATTTGCAATAGATTTTTCTCATATATCCTAAAGGACTTCAGATCAGATAAATGTGAAAAGTTATTTCTATATTTGGTAAAGTTTAACACATTCATTCGATTCTTGTGAGTTTTAAAGAATTTCATTGACTGGGATATTTATGGAAACCTACAGATGATAACCAGAAAAACCTCAGGAAAAAAGTAATTTTCAAAGTATACCTAGAAATAAATTATTTACATACTAAAATAATCTTATCTAGTTGAGATATTATATATTTTTATGTATTATAATTTGAATTTGAGTACTATTGGAATAAATTATTTAGTAAGCAAATGAAATACTATTGGTTGCAGAATCCCAAAAAGAGCACATGTAAAACAAATCATAGATCAAATCAATTTCATCTTTTAATAGTCCATTTAGACTTTGTGCTTTGTACACTGTAACAAATAGAATGCCCCACAGCTACAGGTAACAAAGTATTTAACTCGAAATAAGTTTAATTAATTTTTTCTGTCTTATAATGAAAAGGCCCGGTAGTAGAACTTTATGAAATATTACCCCAAATGTTCAAAAAAATGACTGAGAACCTTAGAACCCTTTTTATCTCTGCCATTCTCAGAGCACTGGTCTTGTCTTCTTTCCAACTCTCCTACTGTCACACACTGGGTGCTGCAGTTCCATGCATCACACAAAAACACAATAATGTCCAGTGGGGAAAATAAGGTGCAGCCTCCTCCAATTTAGTTATTTTAAAAACAGACATGTTTCCAAGAAACCCTCTTGCTGACATTTCTTCACTTCTCATTGGACGGAACTGTATTCACATGCCAGTCCTACATTAATCATCTGTAAATGGTTTGAGATTTCCATAATGAGCTTACCCTAAAGCAGATTTACTTTTAAATTTAGGACAGGGTTGTTATGTTTTTAAAGTAGATAACTGAACAAAATCAGATTCTGCTAATAAAAAAGAATGAAAGAAATGGTTGTTGGTTAGAAATAGAAATCATATACTGTCTGATATATTCACACCCACATGACTGGTAAAATAATATAATACAATTTCATTTTATTAATAATATAATATAATTATATTATTAATTTTATTAATAATATAATATAATTATATTATTAATTTTATTAATATTTGGAAAAAATATGAAGTTAAGTTCAGTGGATAATTATGTATTTATTGTACTCTGAACATTACTAGTTTGATTCTTGGCTTAGTTGCTGTATCAGGCTGGTCTTGTATTTCTGTAAAGAAATACTTGAGACTGGGTAATTTGGCTCACGGTTCTGCTGTCTGTAAAGGAAGCGTATATAGGAGCATCTGCTTCTGGAGAGGTCTCAAGAAGCTTCCAATTATGGTGAAAGGCAAAGGGGAAGCAGTCACATAACATGGTGAGAACGAATGGGAGCAAAAGAGAGAGAGTGGTGGCAGGGAGGTGTCACGCACTTATAAATGACCAGATCTCTCAAGAACTGACTATCATGAAGACAGCACCAAGCAATGAGGGATCTGCCCCCATGATCCCAAAACCTCCCACCAAACCCCACCTCCAGCACTGGGAATTACAATTCAACATGAGATTTGAGCAGGGATAAATATGCAAAGTATATAAGTTGCCAATAATATAATTATACAGTTTTCAAATACCAGCAATGAAATACAATTTTATATATATATATATATATATGAGCATTTGCTTATAGATAAACATTTCTAAATTGCTTCATAAGGCATGAAAATATTTAACTTGAATAATATTATAGGGATAAAAGATAATCTGTAAAGTGCTATGCACAAAAACTGGCACATGCTACATGCTCAGTAATTGACAGGCAAATCGATGCTCCATAAAAGGCATAAAAGTAAATGATGGATTTTGTTTATTCCTGAGTTCTTCTTAATGCTCACCTACGTAGTAATATATGGCAAATGCAGTTCTCATCTTTTTATATTTTCTTAATCTAAAATCATCATATTTGTATGACTTTATAGTCAGTGGGCTAAGTTGTCTTCACTACATGTTGTATGAAAATATGTCTCTGGGAGATTTTAGTAGTCAATAATGTAATTCCCAAGGTGATGAAATACAGATCTCATGGATAAAGAAATGGTAAAACACAATAGAATAAATTTGTCAGGAAAATATTTTTGGCTGAGGGGTATACAATTGACTACCTATGTTAATAAGCAGTGTCTGTCATATTAAAAAGGGTTTTTACCTTTCCCAAAACAAAAATAGCAAATCAAATTGAAGCAGGTTGCATAGAATTTAATATATTGGCACGTGATTTTATTTTTGTAATTTTTTTTTAAGTTCGGGGGACATGTGTAAGTTTGTTTTGTAGGTAAACTTGTGTCATGGGGGTTTGTTGCACAGATTATTTCATCACCCAGGTATTAAGCCTAGTATCCATTAGTTATTTTTCCTGATCCTCTTGTGCTTCCCACCTGAAAACTGGAAAAGCCACAATGTGTGTTGTTCCCCTCTGTCCGTGTGTTCTCATCATTTACCTCCCACTTACAAGTGAGAACATACAAGATTTGGTTTTCTCTTCCTATGCCAGTTTGCTAAGGATAATGGCCTCCACCTCTATCCATGTCCCTGCAAAGAACATAATCTCATTTTTTATGGCTGCATAGTATTCCATGGTATATTTCTACCACATTTTCTTTATCCAGCCTATCATAGGTGGGCATTTAGGTTGATTCCATGTCTTTGTTATTGTGAATAGTGCCACAATGAACACATCTGTGCATGTGTCTTTATAATATAACGATTTGTATTCCTTTGGGTGTGTATCCAATAATGGGATTTCTGGGTTGAATGGTATTTCTGTCTTCAGGTCTTTGAGGAATTGCCACACTGTCTTCCACAATAGTTGAACTAATTTACACTCCCACCAACGGCGTATAAGTGTTCTTTTTTCCCACAATCTTGGAGCATCTGTTATTGTTTGACTTTTTAATAATAGCCATTCTGACTGGTGTGAGATTTTATCTCCTTGTGGTTTTGATTTGCATATCTCTAATGATCAATGATGTTGAGCTTATTTTCATATGATTGTTGGACACATGTATGCCTTCTTTTAAAAAGTGTCTGTTAATGTCCTTTGCCAGCTTTTTAATGGGGTTGTTTGTTTTTTTCCTGTGAATTTAAGATTTTACAGTTGCTGCATATTAGATCTTTGCTGAATGTGTACTTCGCAAACATTTTCTCCCATTACATAGGTTGTCTGTTACCCTGTTGATAGTTTCTTTTGCTGTGCAGAAGCTCTTTAGTTTAATTGAATCCTATTTATCAATTTTGTTTTTGTTGTAATTGCTTTTGTCATCTTCGTCATGGAATCTTTGCCTGTGCCTATGTTGTGAATGGTATTGCCTAGGTTGTCTTCCAGGATTTATATAGGCTTGAGTTTTACATTTAAGTCTTTAATTCACCTTGAGTTAATTTTTGTATATGGTGTACGGAAGGGGTCTAATTTTAATCGTCTGGATATGGCTAGCCAGTTATCCCAGCACAATTTATTGAATTCAGAATGCTTCCCCATTGCTTATTTTTGCAAGATTTGTTGACAATCACACAATTGTATATGTGCAGTCTTAATTCTGTGTTCTCTATTTTGTTCCACTGGTCTATGTGTCTGTTGTAGTACCAGCACCATACTGTTTTGGTTAGCCCTACAGCATAGTTTGAAGAAGGGCAACATGATGCCTCCAGCTTTGTTCTTTTTGCTTAGGATTGCCTTGGCTATTTGGGCTCCTTTTCAGTTCCAAGTGAATTTTAAAATAGTTTTTCTCTAGTTTTGTAAAAAATCTTAATGGTAGTTTAATAGGAATAGCATTGAATCTATTAATTGCTTTGGGCAGTATGACCATTTTAACAATGTTGATTCTTCCTATCCATGAACATGGAATGTTTTTCCATTTGTTTGTGCCATCTTTGATTTCTGTGAAAAGTGGCTTGTAGTTCTCCTGGTAGAGATCTTTCAACTCCCTAGTTAGCTGCATTTCTAAGTATCTCATTCTTTTGTGGCAACTGTGAATAAAAGCTCTGACCTGATCTGGTTCTTGGCTTGATAATTATTTTTATATAAGAATGCCAGTGATTTTTGCAAACTAATTTTGCATTCTGAGACTTGCTGAAGTTCTTTATCAGCTTAAGAAGATTTTGAGCTGAGACTAGGGGTTTTCTAGGTATAAAATCATGTCATCTGCACAGGGATAACTTAACTTTCTCTCTTCCTATTTGGATATTCTTTATTTATTTCTCTTGCCTGATTGGCCTGGTCAGGACTTCCAATACTATTTTGAATGAGAATGGTAAGAGTGGGCATTCTTGTCTTGGGTCGGTTTTTAAGGGGAATGCTTCTAGGTTAGCCCATTCAATATGATGTTTGCTATGCATTTGTCATATATGGTTCTTATTACTTTGAGGTATGTTCCTTCAATACATAGTTTATTGAGAGTTTTTAACACGAATGAATGTTGAAGTTAATTGAAAGCCTTTTCTTCATCTATTGAGATAATTATGTGTTTTTTATCTTTAGTTCTATTTATATGATGAATCACGTTTATTGATTTGCACATGTTGAGCCAACCTTGAATCCCGGGGTGAAGACTACTTGACATTTCTGGATAAGCTTTTTGATGGGTTGCTGGATTCGGTTTGCCAGTATTTTGTTGAGGGTTTTTGCATCATTGTTCATCAAGGATATTGGCCTGAAGTTTTTGTTGTTGTTGTTGTTGTTGTTGTATCCCTGCCAGGTTTTGGTATCAGGAGGAAATTGGCCTCATAGAATAAGTTAGAGAGGAGTCTCTCCTCCTAATTTTTTAAAAATAGTTTTAGTAGGAATTGTACCAGCTCTTCTTTGTACATCTGGTAGAATTCAGCTGTGAATCCATCTGGTCCTGGGCTTATTTTGGTTGGTAGGCTATTTGTTACTGCCTGTATTTCAGAGCTCATTATTGGTCTGTTCAGGGATTCAATTTCTTCCTGGTTCAGACTTGGGAGGGTGCATGTGTCCAGGAATCTAACCATTTCTTCTAGATGTTTGCAGAGTTGTTCATTATACTCTCTGATGATTGGTTGTATTTCTGTGGGGTCAGTGGTAATATCCCCCTTGTAGTTTCTGACTGTGTTTATTTAAATCTTCTATATTTTCTTCTTTATTAGTTTAGCTAGTGGTCTATTTTATTAGTTTTTTCAAGAAACAACAGTTTATGTATTAGTTGATCTTTTGAATGGATTTTCATGTCTTAATATCCTTCAGTTCAGATCTGATTTTGCTTATTCCTTGTCTCCTGCTAGCTTTGTGATTTGTTTGCTTTTGGTTCTCCAGTTCCTTTAGTTGTGATGTTACGTTGTAAATTTGAGGTCTTTCTACCTTTTTGATATGGGCATTTAGAGCTATAAATTTCCCTCTGAACACTGCCTTAGCTGTGCTCAGATATTCTGCTATATTGTATCGTTGTTCTCATTGTTTTCAAATAACTTCTTGATTTCTGCCTTAATTTTATTATTTACCCAAATGTAATTCAGGAGCAGGTTATTCAATTTCCATGTAATTGTATGGTTTTGGATGAATTTCTTAATATTGATTTCTAATTTTATTGTTTCTGTGGTCTGAGACACTGTTTGTTATTATTTCATTTCTTTTGAATTTGCTGAGGAGTATTTTACTTCTGATTATGTGATTGATTTCAGAGTAAGTGCCATGTGGTGATGAGAAGAATGTATATTCTATTGTTTTGGAGTAGAGAGTTCTGTAGGTGTCTTATCAGGTCCATTTGATTTAATGCTGAGTTCAGGTCCTGAATATCTTTGTTAATTTTCTGTCTCTATGATCTGTCTCATATTGTCAGTGGGGTGTTAATGTCTCCCACTATTATTATGTGAAAATATAAGTCTTCTTGAAGGTCTCTAAGAACTTGCTTTCTGAATCTAGGTGCTCCTGTATTTTGGTGTATATATATTTAGGATAGTTAGATCTTGTTGTTGAATTGAACCCTTTACCATTAAGTAATGTCCTGCTTTGTATTTTTGTTATCTTTATTGGTTTAAACTCTTTTTTTTTTCCAGAAATTAGATTTCAACCCTTGCTCTTCCTTTTTTCCATTTGCTTGGTAAATTTCCTCAATCCTGTTATTTTGAACCTATGTGTGCTTTGCATGTGAGATGGGTCTATTGAAGACAACATACCGTTGGGTCTTGGTTCTTTATCCAGCTTACCACACTGTGTCTTTTAATTTGGCCATTTAGCCCATTTACATTTAAGATTAGTATTGATATTTGTGAATTTGATTCTGTCATCATGATGTTAATTGGTTATTTTGCAGGCTCACCTATGTAAATGCTTTATAGTGTCACTGGTCTATGTACTTCAGTGTGCTTTAGTAGTGGCTGATAATGGTCTTCTCTATTCATATTTAGTGCTTCTTTCAGGAGCTCTTGTAAGGCAGGTCTGTTGGTAAAAAGTTTCCTCAGCATTTGTTTGTCTGAAAGGGATGTTACTTATCTTTTGCTTATGAAGCTTAGTTTGGCTGGATATAAAATTCTGGGTTGGAATTTCTTCTCTTTAAGAATGTTGAATATTGGTCCCCAATCTCTTCTGGCTTAGGATTTTAGCTGAAAGTTCTGCTATTAGTCTTATAGGCTTCCTTTTGTATGTGATCTGGCCTTTCTCTCTAGCTGCCTTTAACATTTTTTCTTTCAATTTGGCCTTGGAGAAATTGATGATTATGTGCCTTGGGGATAATCTTCTTGTGGAATATCTTACTGGAGTTCCTTGCGTTTCCTGCATTTGAAAGTTAGCCTCCCTAGCTCAGTTGGAATGTCCTCATGGATAATGTATCCTGAAATAAGTATTCCAAGTTGGTTCCATTCTCCCCATCTCTTTCTTGTACACAATCAATTGTACATTTGGTTTCTTTACAAAATCCCATATTTCTTGGAGGTTTTGCTCATTCCTTTTTATGTTTTTCTCTATTCTTGCCTGCCAGTCTTATTTCAGAAAGCTAGTCTTAAAGTTCTGAGATTATTTCCTCCATGTGCTCTATTCTGCTATTGATACTTGTGATTGCATTATGACATTCTTGTAGTGTACATTTTACCTCTATCAGGTCTATCAGGCTGCTCTGCCAAGAATTCACACTCTGTGTGTCAGATTGTTGGAGTGAGTTCATGAGGGGATCTCGGACCTGAGGGATGCAAAGATTCATGGGAGAGGCATGGGTTCCTAGGGTCACGTGTTCACTCACAGCATCCCCAGATGGGAGTGGTTCCCTTGGCTCCCTGTCAGTCCTGGCTGGGTTGTTGTCCTGCCTTGCTTTTTTCCATTTACTGGAGGTCAAGTTGTTTCCTTGATTAGTCCCAATGTGAGAACCTGGATGTTCCAGTTGAAGGTGCTGTATTTACTTGCCCCTTTCATTCCTCTTTTTGAGAGTCATGCACACTAGCTGCTTCTAGTCAGCCATTTTGGCCACTCCTTTCATGTGATTTTATTAACTGCATAAAGGAGAAAATAATTTTTGGATCTATTGCATATATTTACATACATGTATTTAATATATGTGTTAGCTTAAAAATCACACTAAGTTTGGAAAGGAGACTTCAGTTTTTATAAATGGTTACAACCTGCAAGACTGTTATCCTGCAAGCCGGGAAGCACAGGCTCCAACCAAAGCCCAGAAAAAGGCACTTCAAATAGAGGAAGATTTAGGGTAGGAGATTTATGCTGAATGAGTTGGCTAAGGATACATATTTAACAAGTTACAGGAGGAGCTATGTATATTCATGAAGGTGGTCTTGACACATATGTATTGAACAAACACATATGTAACATACAACTCATGTTCATGTTGGAGCAGAGACTTATCATTAAATATATTACAATTAGGCTGGATATGTCAAAAAAATCATTTCAGAACACATAAGCACTCAAGTGTGCAGCCTCCATAAACTGGGAAGAATCAGTTTATGGTCAGTAGTCTTCTTCTTTTTTTTTTTTAAATTATACTTTAAGTTCTAGGGTACATGTGCACAACGTGCAGATTTGATACATAGGTATACATGTGCCATGTTGGTTTACTGCACCCATCAATGCATCATTTACATTAGGCATTTCTCCTAATGCTATCCCTCCACCAGCACCCCCACCCCACGACAGGCCCCAATATGTGATGTTCCCCAACCCGTGTCCAAGTGTTCTCATTGTTCAATTCCCACCTATGATTGAGAACATGCACTGTTTGGTTTTCTGTCCTTGCGATAGTTTGCTGAGAATGATGGTTTCCAGCTTCATCCATATCCCTGCAAAGGACATGAACTCATCCTTTTTTATGGCTGCATAGTATTCCATGGTGTATATGTGCCACATTTTCTTAATCCAGTCTATCTTCAGTGGACATTTGGGTTGGTTCCAAGTCTTTGCTATTGTGAATAATGCTGCAATAAACATATGTGTGCATGTGTCTTTATAGTAGCATGATTTATAATCCTTTGGGTATATACCCAGTAATGAGATTTCTGGGTCAAATGGTAATTCTAGTTCTAGATCCTTGAGGAATTACCACACTGTCTTCCACAATGGTTAAACTAATTTACACTGCCACCAACAGTGTAAAAGTATTCCTATTTCTCCACATCCTCTTCAGCATCTGTTGTTTCCTGACTTTTTAATGATCACCATTCTAACTGGTGTCAGATGGTATTTCATTGTGGTTTTGATTTGAATTTCTCTGATGACGAGTGATGATGAGCATTTTTTCTTATGTCTGTTGGCTGCAAAGATGTCTTCTTTTGAGAAGTGTCTGTTCATATCCTTTGCCCACTTTTTGATGAGGTATTTTGTTCTAGTAAATTTGTTTGAGTTCTTTGTAGATTCTGGATATTAGCCCTTTGTCAGATGGGTAGATTGCAAAAATTTTCTCCCATTCTGTAGGTTGCCCGATCACTCTGATGGTAGTTTCTTTTGCTGTGCAGAAGCTCTTTAGTTTAATTAGATCCCATTTGTCTATTTTGGCTTTTATTGCCATTGCTTTTCGTGTTTTAGTCATGAAGTCCTTGCCCATACCTATGTCCTGAATGGTATTGCCCAGGTTTTCTTCTACGGTTTTTATGGTTTTAGGTCTTATGTGTAAGTCTTTAATCCACCTTGAATTAATTTTTGTAGAAGATGTAAGGAAGGGATCCAGTTTCAACTTTCTACATATGGCAAGCCAGTTTTCCCAGCACCATTTATTAAATAGGGAATCCTTTCCCCATTGCTTGTTTTTGTCAGGTTTGTCAAAGATTGGATGGTTGTAGATGTGTGGTGTTATTTCTGAGGCCCCTGTTCAGTTCCATTGGTCTATATCTCTGTTTTGCTATGAGTACCATGCTGTTTTGGTTACTGTAACCTTGTAGTATAGTTTGAAGTCAGGTAGCATGATGCCTCCAGCTTTGTTCTTTTTTCTTAGCAGTGTCTTGGCAATGCGATCTCTTTTTTGGTTCCATATTAACTTTAAAGTAGTTTTTCCAGTTATATGAAGAAAGTCATTGGTAGCTTGATGGGGATGGCATTGAATCTTAAATTACTTTGGGCAGTATGGCCATTTTCATGATATTGATTCTTCCTATCCATAAGCATGGAATATTCTTCCATTTGTTTGTGTTCCCTTTTATTTCCTTGAGCAGTGTTTTGTAGTTTTCCTTGAAGAGGTCCTTCACATCCCTTGTAAGTTGGATTCCTAAGTATTTTATTCTCTTTGTAGCAATTGTGAATGGGAGCTCACTCATGATTCAGCTCTCTGTTTGTCTGTTAATGGTGTATAAGAATGCTTGTGATTTTTGCACATTGATTTTGTATCCTGAGACTTTGCTGAAGTGGCTTATCAGCTTAAGGAGATTTTGGGCTGAGACAATGGGGTTTTCTAAATATACAATCATGTCATTTGCAAACAGAGACAAATTTGACTTCCTCTTTTCCTACTTGAATATCCTTTATTTCTTTCTCTTGCCTGATTGCCCTGCCCAGAACTTCCAACATTATGTTGAATAGGAGTGGTGAGAGAGGGCATCCTTGTCTTATGCTGGTTTTCAAAGGGAATGCTTCCAGCTATTGCCCATTCAGTATGATACTGGCTGTAGGTTTGTCATAAATAGCCCTTATTATTTTGAGATACGTTCCATCAATACCTAGTTTACTGAGTGTTTTTAGCATGAGAAGCTGCTGAATTTTGTCGAAGGCCTTTTCTGCATCTATTGAAATAATCATGTGGTTTTTGTCGTTGGTTCTGTTCATGTGATGGCTTACATTTATTGATTTGCGTATGTTAAACCAGTCTTGCATTCCAGGGATGAAGCCAACTTAATCATGGTGGATAAGCTTTTTGATGTGCTGCTGGATTCAGTTTGCCAGTATTTTATTGAGGATTTTCACATTGATGTTCATCAGGGATATTGGTCTAAAATATTCTTTTTTTGTTGCGTCTCTGGCCAGGCTTCGGTATCAGGATGATGTTGGCCTCATAAAATGAGTTAGGGAGGATTCCCTCATTTTCTATTGATTGGAATAGTTTCAGAAGGAATGGTGCCAGCTCCTCTTTATACCTCTGGTAGAATTCGGCTGTGAGTCCAACTGGTCATGGACTTTTTTTGGTTGGTAAGCTATTAATTACTGCCTCAATTTCAGAGCCTGTTATTCATCTATTCAGAGATTCAACTTCTTCCTAGTTTAGTCTTGGAAAGGTGTATGTGTCCAGAAATTTATCCATTTCTTCTAGATTTTCTAGTTTATTTTCATAGAGGTATTTATAGTATTCTCTGATGGTAGTTTGTATTTCTTTGGGAACTCAATTTTGTTGATCTTTTCTAAAAACAAGCTCCTAGATTCATTGATTTTTTGAAGGGTTTTTTGTGTCTCTATCTCTTTCAGTTCTGCTCCGATCTTAGTTATTTCTTGCCTTCTGCTAGCTTTTGAATTTTTTTCTCTTGCTTCTCTAGTTCTTTTAATTGCGATGTTAGGGTGTCAATTTTAGATCTTTCCGGCTTTCTCTTATGGGCATTTAGTGCTATAAACTTCCCTTTAAACACTACTTTAAATGTATGCCAGAGATTCTGGTACATTGTGTCTTTGTCCTCATTGGTTTCAAAGAGCATCTTTATTTCTGTCTTCATTTCATTATTTACCGAGTAGTCATTCAGGAGCAGGTTGTGCAGTTTCCATGTAGTTGAGTGGTTTTGAGTGAGTTTCTTAATCCTGAGTTCTAATTTGAATGCATTGTGGTCTGAGAGATGGCTTGTTGTGATTTCTGTTTTTTATATTTGCTGAGGAGTGCTTTACTTCCAATTATATAGTCAGTTTTAGAATAAGTGTGATGTGGTGCTGAGAAGAATGTATATTCTGTTGATTTTGGGCGGAGAATTCTGTAGATGTCTATTAGGTCTGCTTGTTGCAGAGCTGAGTTCAGGTCCTGGATATCCTTGTTAACCTTCTGTCTCGTTGATCTGTCTGATATTGACAGTGGGGTGTTAAAATCTCCCATTATTCTTGTGTGAGAGTCTAAATCTCTTTGTAGGTCTCTCAGGACTTGCTTTATGAATCTGGGTGCTCCTGTATTGGGTGCATATATTTTTAGGATAGTTATCTCTTCTTGTTGAATTGATCCCTTTACCATTATGTAATTCCCTTCTTTGTCTCTTTAGATCTTTGTTGGTTTAAAACTGTTTTGTCAGAGACTAGGATTGCAGCCCCTGCTTTTTTTTTTTTTTTTTTTTTTTGCTTTCCATTTGCTTGGTAGATATTCCTCCATCCCTTTATTTTGAGCCTATTTGTGTCTTTGCATGTGAGATGGGTCTCCTGAATACAGAACACTGATGGGTCTTGACTGTTTATCCAATTTGCCAGTTGGTGTCTTTTAATTGGGGCATTTAGCCCACTTACATTTACAGTTAATATTGTTATGTGTGAATTTGATCCTGTCATTATGATGTTTGCTGGTTATTTTGCCTGCTAATTGATGCAGTTTCTTCATAGCATCAATAGTCTTTATGATTTAACCTGTTTTGCAGTGGCTGGTACTGGTTGTTTCTTTCCATGTTTAGTGTTTCCTTCAGGAGCTCTTGTAAGGCAGGCCTGGTGTTGACAAAATCTTTTAGCATTGGCTTTTCTGTAAAGGATTTTATTTCTCCTTCACTTATGAAACTTAGTTTGGCTGGATATGAAATTCTGGGTTGAAAATTCTTTTCTTTAAGAACATTGAATACTGGCCCCCACTCTCTTCTGGCTTGCAGGGTTTCTGCTGAGAGACCCACTGTTAGTCTGATGAGCTTCCCTTTGTGGGTAACTCGATCTTTCTCTGTGGCTGCCCTTAACACTTTTTCCTTCATTTCAACCTTGGTGAATCTGACAATTATGTGTCTTGGGGCTGCTCTTCTCGAGGAGTATCTTTGTGGTGTTCTCTGTATTTCCTGAATTTGAATGTTGGCCTGCTTTGCTATGTTGGGGAAGTTCTCCTGGATCATATCCTGAAGAGCTTTTTCCAACTTGGTTCCATTCTCCCCATCATTTTCAGGTACCCCAATCACATGTAGATTTAGTCTTTTCACATAATCCCATATTTTTTGGAGGCTTTGTTTCTTTGTACTCTTTTTTCTCTAATCTTGTTTTCTTGCTTTATTTCATTAATTTGATCTTCAATCACTGATACCCTTTCTTCCACTTGATTGAATCAGCTATTGAAGCTTGTGCATGCGTCACGAAGTTCTTGTGCCATGGTTTTCAGCTCCATCAGGTTATTTAAGTCTTCTTTACATTGTTTATTCTAGTTAGCCATTCATCTAGTCTTTTTTCAAGGTTTTTGGCTTCCTTGTGATGGGTTTGAACATCCTCCTTTAGCTCGGAGAAGTTTGTTATTACCAACCTTCTGAAGCCTATTTCTGTCAACTCGTCAAAGTCATTCTCTGTCCAGTTTTGTTCCGTTGCTGGCAAGGAGCTGCAATCCTTTGGAGGAGAAAAGACGCTCTGATTTTTAGAATTTTCAGCTTTTCTGCTCTGGTTTCTCCCCATCTTTGTGGTTTTATCTACCTTTGGTCTTTGATGTTGGTGACCTACAGATGGGGTTTTGGTGTAGATGACCTTTTTTGCTGATGTTGATGCTATTCCTTTCTGCTTGTTTGTTTTCCTTCTAACAGTCTAACAGTCAAGTCCCTCAGCTGCAGGTCTGTTGGAGTTTGCTAGAGTTCCACTACAGCCCCTGTTTGCCTGGGTATCACCAGTAGAGGCTGCAGAACAGTAAATATAGCAGAACAGCGAATACTGCTGCCTGATCCTTCCTCTGGATGCTTCGTCCCAGAGGGAGAGCCACTTATATGAATTGTCTGGGAGGTGTCTCCCAGTTAGGCTACACGGAGGTCAGGGACCCACTTGAGGAGGCAGTCTGTCCGTTCTCAGAGCTCAAACACTGTGCTGGGAGAACCACTGCTCTCTTCAGAGCTGTCAGTCAGGGACGTTTAAGTCTACAGAAGTTCTTTGCTGCCTTTTGTTCAGCTATGCCCTGCCCACAGAGGTGGAGTCTAGAGGCAGTAGGCCTTGTTGAGCTGTGGTGGGCTCCGCCCAGTTCGAGCTTCCTGACAACTTTGTTTACCTATTCAAGCCTCAGCAATGGCAGATGCCCCTCCCCCAGCCAGGCTGCAGTCTCACTGACTGATCACAAACTGCTGGGCTAGCAGTGAGCAAGACTGCATGGGTGTGGGAGCCACTGAGCCAGGCACGGGAGAGAATCACCTTGTCTGCCAGTTGCTAAGACCTTGGGAAAAGCACAGTATTTGTGTGGGAGTGTCCCATTTTTCCAGGTAGTCTGTCACGGCTTCCCTTGGCTAGGAAAGGGAAATCCCCAGATCCCTTGTGCTTCCTGGGTGAGGCAATGCCCCGCCCTGCTTTGGCTCACCCTCCATGGGCTTCACCCACTGTCCAACCAGTACCAATGTGATGAACCAGGTACCTCAGGTGGAAATGCAGAAATCACCTCTCTTCTGCATCAATCACGCTGGGAGCTGCAGACTGGAGCTGTTCCCATTTGGCCATCTTCTGTCAGTAGTCTTCTTAACTGGAGAAAGTTAATGAAATCGGTTTCTTGTCCAATCAAAGTTGTAGTTATGGCTGGTGGAACAGGGTTTCAGTTAGTCATGATCTGTGAGGTAGATGATTTGTAATTGTTTTAATATTGCTTATCTTAAGGTCAGTGCTTATTTAGCTGCTAGAAAAAAAAGGAAAAAAAAAAAAACCTTGTGGCAGATAGAATACAGTTTATTCTTTAAGTGTAGTGCATGACTTAACCCTTACCTGGTATAGCCTTAGGTCCTGTTTATAATTTTGTATCTTATTGCCACAGAGAGTCTGTTCTGTCAGTCTCATGAGGTTAGTTGTTGTGTCTAAACTGCAAAAGAGAGGGGGCATAATGAGCCTGTCGGACTTTCTGTCCTATCATGGCTGGGAACTTTGTTTTTAAGGTTTTTCTGGATTTATTTGGTGAGGGACTTAGGATTTTATTTTTGGTTTACAATGTTTAATTACTTTAATTAAATGGTGTCCAGAAACAGGCAACTCTAGGAATGTACATGTGCTCTTAATTTACACGTGACTGTGTTTTGTATCATTTGCATAGCTGTATTGGTATAGCTATTAAATTAGCAAATTTACTTCTAAGAACTGCCTATTACTGTTGTTTCTAGTCAACATTCTTATCTTCTAGACAGAAGATAAGAATCTCCTGGATCAAAGACAAAGTCCTCTTTGCTCACCGCACAACAATCAGGCTGAGTGTCAGTATATTTGATTAGGTTCATCTTGCCACTAAATCATACCCAGGGCATGCACAGGCCCAGAGGGAGTTTGTACTTTCAGCAAGCTACATTATAGAAATGGAATATGGAGAAATGCCTCTTTTTTATCCTGATGAGACACATTACCTCATCCCTTAAGGTTTATCACTGCAGACACAAATCTGAGAAATGGCTTGGGAAAAGAGGCATCAGGGCCATGAATTCTTGGCTCACTTGGGAAGAATATGCAAGCGTGCTCAGAAGCCATGCTCGGGCCCAACACCTGCTCTCTCAGCATCAAAAAATAGGCGTGACTTTGAAGTCTAGTATCCTTTTGTCCAGATTTTGTTTTATTTAACTTTTTTCACCTTTTATTTATTGTGCCATATATAAATCTTCCTAGCCACTCCAACCTTTCATATTATTAAAGAAAAAGCATTTAATTTAGTCATTTTAGTGAGTAATTTAAAAATATTAATTACATATAATATAGTTAATTTTAAGGTATTAATTATACTAGCATGATTCTATTATATCTTCTGGTTTAATTTTTCCTTCACAAATGAACACTATACCAGTTGGATTATATGTCTACGGGAAAAGAGAATTTGATAAAAAGAATGTTTTACTTTAAAGGATAATTAAAGGAATACATTAATGTGAGATACTTTTCAAATTGGACTGAGAGACACATTAACTTTGTGCTCCACATCAGTGTTTGACAGAGAATTTGAGTCCAATGACAGTAACAGCTGGCCCCTTACTGAGAAGAAAGGTGACAGCTGCCATGCCACTGGGATCAATAATTTCTATAGAAGATGGTTAGGATGCCAATCTACAAGTTGATTACTTTGGTGAAAATGTATATTTGTTTTCCTCAGTCCTTCAAATAGGCAGTTTACAAAAACTTGTCTTGTATTGATTTCATTGCAGAGAGAGCCATAACCCCATAGGCAAGTGACAGAAAGCCTTGGCTTTCATAGTTGAAAATAATCCTTTCTCTAATTAATACTAGACTATTCTATCCATTTTAAGAAAGCTATTTAATCCTCTACTTAACTATGTTTCCTCAGGGTTTTCTAGCTGCTCGTGTTACATATAATGATGCAACTCTGCTATAAACTTTCATAATGGAGTTCAATAAAGTTGTGAGTGAATACACAATCATAACCATATATCAGTGATGCCTCCACAAACTCATTGTGGTAATCAAAACACCAGTGGGCTATTTTTCACCATGATCTCCTGGGGTTAACATCATTGTGGAATGTCTGTTTTTACACAGTTATTGAGGGGACAAATTAATTTGCAGTTTTCTTCCTTTTTCAATTATCAGAGCCATCTAGATTTACATGAAGTACTGTTTTAAAACTATAGCCTGAAAATAAGTTGAGATTCACCCTACTACCAAGTCTTCTTCCTATAAAACTGTAACTACAATTTTTCCCAAGTGTATCTGAATCTAAAGAATAACTAGAATTATAGTAGATCTGCTTTGAAATTTTGCAACAATTATGAATGCTGTGGTACCCTTGAAACTGGAAAATTGAAACAGCAAACTGTGTTTACTTAATGTAAAAAGCACCAATAGCTATAAGTTCAAGAGAAAGACTAAATTGTAAGATAACACATTTTAACTAAGCTAAGGAAAAAAAAAATCAAGGCAGGAGTTTCAACACTGGTCCCCAGTCTAGCAATATTAGCATCTCTCAGCAACTTGTTAGAAATGCAGATTCTCATCAGGCCCTGCACAGACCAATTAAATAAGAAAAGTCAGGCCGGTATCTGGCAACCTATGTTTTAACAAGTCTTTATTGTGATGCAAACTAAAATTTGAGAACCATTGGCTTAGAGGTCTTCTTTCAACTCATTGTAGGTGGCTTTAAAAATATAAGGCAGGAGTGCATCAGTCTTTGGCAATCCATGTGTCTTGTAACATAAGTTCTGAGAAAAACAAAAGGGTTCATGTGGTCATTTCCAAGGAATCTGAAAGATGAGGTCAGTTTGATCAACCTCACACCAGAGAACGTAAGGCTATGGTAAAATCTCAATACATCTCCAGTTACCATTTTAGTAAGGGGTTGGGGAATAATCGTTGAGCCTGTGTCAGACCTGAAGTTTTCTCCATGTTCTTTATTTAATTTCATTTTATTGTATCTTGTTTTCTTTCTACTTTAGTTTATCATTTTTCTCATTGAATCTTTTCTTTTAGTAATTGTCACTAAATATCCTCTGGAAAATTACTTGTCACCTTTTGCAGGCTTGGAGTAGAGAAACTACCCAGAACAGAATACATGCTAGCTGACCCCAAAAGGAGAGATCAGGGTGAGTGCCCAGGCTGTGGGACAAAGGGTGAGAGCCAAGGGAGCCATCATACAGCTGCACAATAAAGAGTCACAGTAGAACACCTAAGGATTTGCCTCTTTAATCAGACAAAATGTTACTACATGGAAATTTACATCTACCACATTTGCTGTTCCCCTAGCCTGAATCAAAATTGTAGAGCAGAATATGAAACTAAATTCTTAGCTGGAAGGCCCTTGACATCACCAATCCAAATTGAGGAAAGCCGAGCCAAAAGAAAACAATTTGCTAATGTCGTACAAATAGATTTCTGTGACCTTGAGCAAAATAATGCAGTGATATACAAACAGGCCTAAATATGAAACTGCCCACTTTTCCATTATGCCATACTATGTATTACAATCCTTAGATGAGTTGCTGGTTTTCTGCTACTTAAATTATCTTAACCGTAAAATGAGGATAATACCATAGCAGTCTAATTGGTACAAGGCTCAAATGTGATAATATAAAAATGGCTTAGAACAGTATCTGGAACACATAATCAGTGCTCAGAAAAAGTGGCATTGCAGTCAATGTGCTGTGATAACAGTCATCTCCCAGGTCTTTGTATCAGTTTGCTATTGTTGCCAAATAACAAAAATTCAGTAGCTCATAAGCTGATGGGCAACCTGGGCAGCTCTACAAGAGTTAAGCATTCTCAGAGGGGATCGCCCACTCATCTGTAGTCAGGTGTGGTCATCTAGCGGTAGTTTCTGCTTATGTCTGGGCTCTCTTACATGCCTGGAATATTCCAACCAGGGAACCATGTGACCACACTGATAACATGTCCATGAATCAGACCTGATTCAGGCCCCATTCATAATAACAGGTGAGAAAGTAAAAATTTGCATGAATCCTGAAGGCAGAGAATTAGAAATATTTGGAGAACACCACCAACATTTCTCACAATTGTTTTCTTTTAGTTGTTATTGTGGGGAGCAAGTCACTTAAAGTAAGATTTATTTTGATATCATTCACCACTTATTTAACATACTCTTCATATGTTCCCTCTGTCACTCTGAAAAGCCCAGCACCATTATCCTTGCCTGAGTTGCAGGGATCATATAAACATATTACTTGAGGCTGACTTTACTGAGTTGAATCTAGATTTTCCCAATATCAAGTTATTTTTTACTAAGTTCACTCATAAAGAAACCTCTCACAACTTTATTAACATCAACCTGTTAATATTAATAATGATTCAAAGTGTTCAGCATTCAAAACATAGTCACATAATTGTGTTAATGAGAGATACTTTCTTAATCCACTGTAACAAATCTTTGGTAATGGACATTTTAACATGAATAATTGACTTAGAGTGTAACTTTTTTTAAATATGAAAACTCCTGAAGTCCTTTTAATCACACTGGCTAGAAGAAATGCAGGCCAATGTAGAGAGAGATATACACACCCAACATTCCATCTGTCACCCCACAAATCCAGCTCCTTCTCTATTTGTGTGAAGCCATCTTTATTAGGATGAATAGATTGCGGAATAGATAGGAATAGAAAAAAGCCGAAGAGTCTGTACCTGTGTCACCATTCATCTCTTTTTTTTGCTCCCATACTATAAGATCATCTGATACTGGATAAAATGTGAACAAACACCTTATCAACATGGGTGTGTGAATGACTCTGCATAAAACGAAGCTCCTCATCAACCAGCAAAGTTCAGGTGGCATGGGAGAAAAATATCTTTCATTGTACTAAGCCACAGATTTGGGGATTTTTTTTTAAAGCAACGTAGCCTAGGCTATTTGACTAACACCCTGACATATATAGTTGGTCTTCTCATAGACTCTTTTTCCTTCTGTCAAAGGTATTATTGTAGCAGAGACTACATGTACAGCACACAAAGAATAACAACATTGGGCATAGAATAGAATTTCTAGTTTTTGTAGCTTGAAAAGAGAATAATTAATGCTGAGTAGACACATACAAACCCCACATTATCATATTGCATCAAATCTAAGCCACTATTAATTGTAAACTAAATCTTAACATATATCATTTATAAAGAAAATATATGCTGCCAATTATAAGTATTACCTACTATTGGTTGTGAGATTATTCTCGATTTATGAAATATAAAAGATAAACCTTTCAGCATTGTCAACATATGGCAATGTTTAAGTCTCCATTGCTTTTCACCTTTCTTGCTTGAAAAAAAAGGAATGTCTCTTGAATCAGCATAAACAAATTTTTGTTTTTGTGGAAAAAGTTATACAAAGATATGGCATTAAAGATGGCTGCAATGTCTTTGTCATTTCTCCTACTGAGAGTTTGAATCTATTTCCTTTTTCCTGGAATCTGAGTTTATTTTGTAAATTGTTTTCACCAATACAATGAGGCAGAAATTACACTGTACAACTTCTGAAGATGGGCCTTAAGAGTTCAGCAGCTTCAAACTTTAAATTTTGGAAGGCTCCTTCTTGGAGTTCATCAGCTATGCTGTGAGAACTCCAAGCATTGTTGAGAAGCTACCTATAGGAGAATCAAAGCACACTGGTTGAGCCCAAACTGAAATCTGAAAATAAATCCAGCAATAATTGCCACCTGTGTGCATGGGCCTCATTGACAATCCCTACTCAATGGAGTTTGCAATGATCTTGTCCCTGACAACACTACATGAAGTTTAAGAACCACTCAGCTGCGCTCAGTTAACCCACAGAATAATGAGATATAGGGAATTTTTGTTGCTTTTACAGTTTTACATCATCAAGTTTTGGCAGTTGGCTTTATAATACTACACAACTTTAAAAAGAGAATTGCAGTAATAAAAGGGCCTAAATTGAGTGACGCTCATTAACATAAGAAAGGAAAGGATGTTACTTACAACATAAAGGACTTCATTGTATGGAACAAAAGTAGATGAGAAAGTAGACAGGAAAGCTAACACAGGTAGAGTTTTATGAGAGAGAGAGAGAGAGAATAAAGCTTCAATTCTGAAGGAAAATAGTTAAAAAAAAAGTTATGAGCAATACGTGTGGGACTTCAGGGAGATAAAAAAAAGCTAAAGAAATTCCAGAGTATTTTTTTTTTTTTTTGAGACGGAGTCTCACTCTGTCACCCAGGCTGGAGTGCAGTGGTGCAATCTTGGCTCACGGCAACCTCCATACCCTGGATTCCAGTGATTCTCCTGCCTCAGCCTCCCGAGTACCTGGGATTACAGGTTCCTGCCACCGTGCCCAGCTAATTTTTTGTATTTTTAGTAGCGACAGGGTTTTACCATCTTGGCAAGGCTGGTATTGAACTCCTGACCTTGTGATCCACCCTGCTTGGCCTCCCAAAGTGCTGGGATTACAGGCGTGAGCCACCATGCCTGGCCTCCAGGGTATTTTTTTTAATGTCAGTTCTAGTGGAATTTCTTTTGTGACCTCTTTGGGTTAAGAGGTAAACTGAGGCACAATAAAATTTTAATGGATTTATTTAGTCAAACAGCAATTTATGAATGATGCAGTTTCAAATTAGCAATGGTTCAGAGGTTCCATGGACTAACACAAAGGGAGAACTTTTATAGGGTGAACGTAAAAGTAAAGCAAAGCAAATATTTAACTGGTTACAGTTATACCGTTGTCTTATTTGGTCAGTCCTCCCAGAAAGTTCTTAGTTATGTAACTATGATAACCTCTGATTGGTTAGCCTTAAGTTTCATTTTTCTTTAATATTGGCATTTACAAGAAATAGCTGACTCAGGTTAAGTTTTGTTTATGTTTGCAAATCAAGCAAAGTTAAGGTTACTTATGAGGCCTAACTGGCTTTGTCTACTCAGGGATTCTTCATGGCTGATCTCCATTTTAATTTACTTTTATAAGTGTCATATTTAAACATTTAAATTACTTTTCAATGTATTTATGTGTCTGCTTACTTATTTTTTTCACACCTGTATTTCTTTTGAATGAGTCATGATGCTAATACTTGCCAAAAATTAATTCATTTTTGCATTTCTTAGAATACAGTTAAACAGGGTGTAATCAAAGTCTGACTTCATTTTTGATGTTTGATTGTTGACTTTTTTTAAACCTCAATTCTTTTTTTGTTCTTGGTCCTACATCTAGACAGACTGATAAGAAAGACTGTTAGGTCACATTCTCATTTAGTGCCAGTGGGAAATTTAAACTTTCTGCTAGTGAGAACATTCCCCAGTCCCATCCCTCCACGCCAGTCACTATATAGGCCCAACCCACTCCTTCTAGTAAGCCCAAGCCAGCTTGGATTTTCTCCTGCTCACCCAGCTGTCCCCAGGAACCCCTTGTGTGAGTAATTAACTTTTTAAAAGTGTAGAATATTATGGAAAACCTATTTTTTTTGCAAATAAACAAAGATCTGTGGCAACTTCAAAAATGAAGGTAAATATAAAAGTCAAGTTTTCTTATATTTTAATAATTATATTACTGTGTGCTCCAATACAGTAGACTTTGACCAAATGCAGCTATTTAAATTTAAATTTAAATGAATTAAAACTAAATAAAATTGAAAGTTCACTTTCTCACGTGTACTAGCCATGTTTAATATGTGTGATGTTAGAAACATCCACATATCAACAGAAAAATATACATTTTTTCCTTTGCCAAGGTGGACTATATTCTTAGAAAAATAAAATTCCAAAAATTGTAAAAGAATTTAAATTTTACAAATTAAATGTTCTAGCCAAAATGAAATCAAATTAAAACTCAACAGCAAAAAGATATCATTAAAATTTTCTAAATTCAAAACATGCAGACATAGAACTAAGTAATTCATGGATAAAAGACCAAGTCAGAAGAAAAAAATATGAAATATTTTGAATTGAACAAAAATTAAAGCACATAATATAAAAATGTATGGGAGGCAGATAAGCAGTAATTATCTTCTCTATAGAGAAATTTATAGCATTAAATGTTTATACTAGAAAACAGTAAAGACTTTAAATCAATAATCTATGATACCTTCTTAAGAAAGAAGAAAAATAATAATAGATAAAATTGACATAAATCTTTAGAATGGAAATAATGAAGTGAAGAGCTGAAACTCAAAATGGCAGAAAAAAAGACCCAACTATATGCTGTCTACAGAAACCCACTTTAAATATAACAATGTAACTATCATTTAAAAGTAAAAATACCATTAAAAGTTAATGGATGGGTCTTGGGGGTATGATGAAAATGTTCTAAAATCATATTGCAGTGATGAATGCAGAGCTCTGTGAATATTCTAAAAAACTACTTATCTTAAATGGGTGGATTTTATGACATGTGAATTATATCTCAATAAAGTGATTTTAAAAAATAAAGGATGGAAAAGAATATTCCATGAAAATATTTTAAAAAAAACTGAAACCACTGAAATTGAAAATAGAGAGAAATCATTATTGCCAGAATCTGTTTTAAGTTTTATTTTTATATTGTACATTGACCAATTATAGTTCTATATATGTATGTGGTACAAAGTGATGTTATTATTTATGAATACCATGTGAAATAATTAATAAAAGGAAAAACAAATTGACAGACTTCCAGTCAATCTAAAGTAAGATAAATAAAGGCAGGAATTATTAGTATTAGGAATGAAAAAAGGTACATCATTGAAGTTCCAACTAACATTAAAAGGATAATAAAGTAATGTTATGAACAACTTTATGGCAATAAATTCTACTACTAGCTTAAAGACAAGCATTTTGAATGATACAGACTACCAAAGTTCATTCAGGGGCAATAGACAACCTACGATGTAAACCTATGACTCTTAACTAGGTTGAATTCATATATAAAAAGCATTCCAGTCAGGTGTGGTGGCTCACATCTGTAATCCCAGCAGTTTGGGAGGCCAAGGCGGGCAGATCACCTGAGGTCAGGAGTTTGAGACCAGCCTGACCAACATGGAGAAACCTCATCTATACTAAAAATGCAAAAAATTAGCTGGGCATGATGGTGCATGCCTGTAATCCCAGCTACTGGGGAGGCTGAGGGAGGAGAATTGCTTGAACCCAGGTGGCGGAGGTTGCAATAAGCCAAGATCCCACCATTGTACCCTAGCCTGGGCAACAACAGCGAAACTCCATCTCAAAACAACAAACAAACAAAGAAACAAAAAACCCCAAAAAACCACTTTACAAATAAAATTCAGTTCCAAAATACTTTACTGGCAAATTATATCAACTAAGGAAAAAATATTACCAACTGTACAAAATCTCACGCAGAAAATTGTTTTGAAACTTTTTCATCTTGTTTTTTAAGGCCAGCATTGCCATGATGCCAAAACTATACAAAATAACAATAATAATAATAATAATAATAATAAAGTAGATAAAAATAAAACTATGGAACAATGATCTCTCAGGCACATGAAAGATTAGAAAATAAAATCTACCAATACATAAAATAATTTTTCATGTCCATGTAGGTATTATCACAGATACGCCAGGGTGGTTTAATTAGAAAATCAATCAACTTAATTTACTGCCTTAGTCGATTAAAAGAGAAAAATAATAAAGTCTATGAGTGTCTCATATTCTTTGGACCAGTAAGTAACTGAGACATACTTTTCTCATAGAAGACAGGAATTTAATTGGCCAACCCCAACAGCCGAAGCAGATTTTAAGCTCACAATACAATTGCAAACAACCCATTGATCAGTGCAAATTCTACAGCCAAACTCAATGTCAGTAGGATAGAAAAGTGTACTCCACTTACCTGGGACAGTGAGGTGAGAAAATATAAATATTTCCTGAGCAATAATCCAAACTACATCACTTATTATATAGTCATCTCCATAAAGCAACACCTTAGGCAAATACTATTGTATTACATATCATACAAGCAGAATAAATATGTCAATAAGATAGATTAGAGAAATGTAGGTTTTGTTACAGATAAATGACTTTTCATTTTCTGATTAACTGTATCAACAATTTTCAGTAAAAGCCTATCTAACAGTAACAGAACAGATGCTCAACACATTCTTTATGTGTAGGTTTGTTTAAAAGGCACAAAGTTAAAGTCTGATAGACCTTGTTTTATATCCTCTTCTGTCACTTGCTAGCCCAAGTAAACCTGAGCAAATTATTTTTTTTATTCTGAACCTCAATTTTCTAATTAGTGAAATAATTCTATCTTATATTTTTCTTGAAAGAATTATATATATATACACATATATACATATATATATCTATTATACCATTTCATAATAGCTTCCATATATATGGTAGCCCAATGTCATGCCTACAACATAATAGGTATTCTCATTCATATGTGGTAGCTATTATGAAATAATGAAAGGACTATTATGATGAAGCAGTAGTTAGGTCTCCACCCTGAAGGAAAAAGAAAGAGTAAGGCAATTAACCTGATAACTATTTTTAAAAAAGACCCCAACTTAGACACATAAATTATCTGCAAAACAGGATGTTGTGGTAAGTCTAGTGTTAGAGTCTTCATTATTTTTATATTTATATTTCACCTGCAGCTAACTTTCAACTGGAATATCTTTCCGCAGGAAACAAGCAACTCCGTTGGAACTGTTCAACTTTCAACTTAATTGGAGAGCTAAAGGTGATATGTGTCACAGGCCCTGAAAAAGAACATGGCCTTTGACTGAGCAATTCCATTTATAGAAAGTTGTTTGTGAAGTAAACTAGTAGATAAAAGCTTAATAGCACCAGAGTTTGTAACATAAAAATCTGGAACAATTTAAAAGTTCAAAACATAAACAGTGCTTTAAAAATTCCAACATTATTATAGAAGGAAGACTAGAAAGTTGTTTCTCAAATAATGATATGGTTTAATACTTACTGACATGTAAATACACTTATGGAATATTAATTAAAAAGAAAAGTTGTAACAACATAGACATTAGGCCATGAGCCAATTTTCATTAAATTCATTCAAATATTCTTTGGGTACTAATACATCCAGGCATTTGTATTTTAGGCACTGGTGCTTCAACAGTAACTAAGGGAATCAACATGCTGACCTTAGTGGAATTTGCTGCTTATTATATGTAATATAAGCCTGAGAGTGTAGCCATCAACATATTAACAACCATTTGTCTCAGGTTTGTACAGTATAGGTGCATATTTTATTTTATTTCATAGATAATTTGCATTATTTGTGTAAGCAGCCATTTCAGAAGTCTGAAATGAAAAAAAAAACTTGCTTCACAAATCATCATGATGATACATTCTATTTGCATAGCACATATGTGTTTTTCTCACAAATGTTTCTATGTATATGTATGTCCCTAACCGAAAACTGGACCAGCTTCTTCCAGGAAGTAGCCTTTATCCCCTTCCCCTATGCACAGACACTAGGATCCAGATTATTCCAAAATTCAAAGCCAAGAACTAAAGCCAATTAAGTTTTTCTCCAATATATCACCACATTCTAGTGTTACTATTTTTCAAAATCTCACTGTAGTTCATGGTTTATTAATTTTCCTGATTTGCTCATGTAAATAAGGCATACTAAGTATGAAGGAGCACAGATATCAACACATTCCAAACAAGGTAAAATAACTTAATTTCAAATTTACTTGAATAGATTATCAGGCTTAGAATCCTTTTCTTTTTGGCAAAGCAGTTTTTATTGTCCATTTCAATGTGTCTGGAAATAAGTTTGTAGGCTTTATCAGCCAGAATTAAAACTGCCCCTTGAGAGGTTTACCTTAATATCAAGGATATTTCCTTTTTGATAAGATCATAATTAAATATACTTTATGTACATAAATTTGGTCTCTCATTGATTTTACTTTCTTAATTTTAACTGACCAGAAAATTGGGAAAATTGGACATATCAATTTTATGCTGAATAATGCTTTTGAAATTGTCACTCACAGAAGCTGTCATTGTCACTTAGGTTGTAGAAAATAATAAATGCAATCAACTTTACACAACTGACACTGTAGCCTAACAATGCAAAGATCTGTAGAAACAGGTGGGGAAATACAAACGCCATTTTACACTACATTCAATAGATATTGACAAATACCATTTATCTTTGTAGATCTGATGTGTTCACATTCAAACTGTTAATATAAATGTTGGGAGAAAATTATCCATGAGTTTATTGCATTTCTATATGGTCTGGCCCTTCTGAGCAAAGGAAATGGTTGAATAATAAACATCTTGGAAACTAGAGACAGTGTATCTCTATATATAGACATATACTTCCCAGAAAACATCCCCAGGTATTGAAGAGAAATTCTGGAAGCATTTTCTTGGTTTCCAGTGTAATAAATGTGGAGATGCCTTTCCCCTTCCCACTTGGAGGAGATTTGCTCACACACTGAAGTAATGAGTACTCTCTCACTCTAGAGGGCAGGATGAGCAGATGTGCCAGTAGTCCCATGAAATCTCAGTCTCTTAACAATTTGTGATTCCTTTCTTACAATGTAACCCCACTGCACATGCAGGCCCTCATTGAGTTACCCTGTGAGGAACTGATACAAAATGCTGACCTGGCTGCTGTCAAGAGGATGAAATAGATTAAGCAAGACATAGACAAGTTCAGAGGTAAGAGAAAGCATTGTATATATGGAGATGGAAATTGGTTGAGTACTTTTTAATCTTTTTCATGAGTGGAATTATAAGAGAAGAGTCCAAGGGAGGTGGACATCAGTGATGGCATCTTGTATTTTTTATTCCAAAGATTGTAGTATATCTAGAAGGCTGTGGTGACATCAAAGCATGTTAAGCTTTGGAAAAGAACAACATGGTCAGGTTTACATATTAAAGAAATTGCCTGATTGCTCTATTAGGAACAGATTAGAGAAACCAAAAGTGGAGGCAAAGATTGTGATTGAAGCTATTGCAGGAGTCGAGGTGAAATGTTGGAGGCCTACTTCAGAGACCAGCTACAATCAACTTTAAAATCACCAAATGACAATAATCAAACCACAAAAAAGAAGCAGCTGGTGCTTCTGCCTTTTATGGGAGTTTTTACTTCTACATTTCTTCCTTCATTCATGTATTCATTCACAAATCCAATGTTTACTCTCTATGTTTGGCCTTATTCCAGGTACTCGGTGTGCAGTGGTGAACGGAATAGCTGTATTGTCTGTACTCACGAGTAATAGGATTCTAGGAAAAAATGCACGGCATGCTCAGATTTGAAAAAAATAAAGGTAACTTTAACCAAAAAATAAAAGCTGTTTACTTAAGTGTGGGCAAAATGTTTGTAAAATACAGGTTATTGTGTAAACTCAGGGTAAGTAATAACTATTACTAAGCTGAAGCTTGAAAGGATAAGGTAAGAGAGTGGTGTCCATAATTGGAGACAAGAAAGCTCTGTGGAGAGGGACAACTTTGAAGACAGCAGGAACCTTTGTAAGTAAGACATAGACAATCCAAAGGAATCATACAGGTGGAAGATAGATACACAAATAGCTCATCCTTGCTTTCCTACCCACCTTTATTCTCTTGCCAGGGATCTCTGGTGGCTGAATCCAAGGATCTCTGGTGGCTGAATCCAATTGCAAGCTGAGCACATGGGAGCCCTGTGAAGTAGTCCTTTTTGGTCATCTTCTCTGAGAAAAAAAAAAGAGTAGAGATGAGTAGATTTGGGTAGAGAATGGATCTAGACAAGTAAACAGGAGACATCTGGCACATGGTTTTGCCAGACTATTTTACGCATTTGTCTCCCCTTTTATAGACTGTGCTTAGTATTTATTTTAACCTGGTTTCAGCCATATAGAACAGTGGGGAGATGGGGTTTGAGCTAAGATGTGTTGACTTTCCCTCAGTGAGTTATTTTTCCTGTCCTTACAGCTCTTTATTAGAAACAAGCAGATATTTGTTGCTAAATCCAATCTGAAATGGGGGTGAGAATTCATTCTTCTTGAAAATTAACAAATTGCTTTTCCACAGACCATAGTGGAAATACACACATACACACACAGACACACACACAACTTTGAATCTGCTTATATTTTTAAATAATTTTATTACTTCCTTGATAATTGGAAATTATGGCTTTTGATTGATTATGAACATATATTTTACACTTTGGGAGGCTGAGGCAGGTGGATCCCTTAAGCTCAGGAGCTTGAGGCCAGCCTAGGCAACATCGTGAAACCCCATCTCTATAAAAAATACAAAAATTAGCCAGGCATGATGGCATATGCCTGTAGTCTCAGCTACTCAGGAGGCTGAGGAGGGAGGATTGCTTTGAGCCCAGGAGGCAAAGGTTGCGGTGAGTCCAGATGGTGCCACTGCACTGCAGCCTAGGTGACAGAGAAAGATCTTGTCTCGAAAAATAAAATAGAAAAAAAGAAAATATATTTTTATTTTTTCTAATAATCTATATCGTTGCCTAAACAAAATTCTATCATTTGGGATAACATGGATGAATCTAGAGTATATTATGCTAAGTGAAATAAACTAGGCACAGAAAGACAAACACCACACAATCACATTTATATGTAGAATCTGAAAAATGTTGAATTCATTGAAGTAGAAAGTAAAATGATTACCCAAGTTGGGGCCAGGGGTGGAGAGTTGAGAGAATGGGGTGTTGCTGTTCAAAGAAACAAAGTTAAGCTAGACAGGAGAAATTGATTTTGAGGTCTATTGTACAGCAAGGTGACTACAATGAATAATGTATTGTATATTTTAAAGTAACTAAGACAGTAAATTTCAAACGTATCACAATAAAAATTGTTAAGTGAGGTGATGAATACATTAATTAGCTTAATTTAATCATTCTACATTTGTATACATTTATAAACATATCACATTATACTCCATAAATATAATAAAATTATGATTTATCAATTAAAAATAGCATTAATTTAAAAAGAAAGTATTGGAAATCAGATTATCCTATTATTTAAAGTTTTAACAATGACATGCCTTTAGAAATAGAAAAAACAAAAAATTTGATATAATTAAAATATGATTTCCTATATTTTATCACCATATTTTTACTGTTTCCCAATAGGAACCCTCATGTATATATTTTATTTCAATAATATTTTATACATTTATTAAGCTTTTTTGTGTGATTTAATATGTAATGACTATTGTTTTGGTAAATAGTTTATGAATCCACTACATAAACTGTGACTTAGTGTCTTCCATACATCAGGCATATTCTCACTTAATTTTTGTCTAACTGGTCAGTAATAGGCTCAAGGTCATTTTCTGACTGCAAATATCTGTGTTTTACCAGATTAGCTTTATATAAGTTTTTACAGTTTAGAAATCTGATTTTATCTTATTCAGCAATATGAATTCCATTTGTGACTACACAATGATTATCTTATGCTTTTTCATTCATGCTTTCACAGTTTGGTTCAATTAACATTGAATTCAATGCATTACATATTTCATTATTAGATAATTTTTCTTAAATGTGGATCTTGCAAATGGCTTATTGTAGGATTGTTTTTACATTCAAATGTGAGACTATTACCTTTTGATAGAAAAAAAATTGGGCTGCATACTTTCATTACTATAATTACCACACTAGGTTTGGCTTCAGCTTTTCTGATTAATGACTTCACTTTTAATGTTTTCTTGTTCTTTGTTTTTTTTTCTACTGTGACCTCAGTATATGACACATCTTTATTCTGTTTATTCATGTTATCATTTGTAAGACAAATATTCTGGTTTTAATTTTTTAGCAGATGTTATTTAAAAACACACAGGTCACAAACATACTTAGTATATGCATTTACAAGAATCATATAAGAAATACAATTATTTTACTTTTATTAGAGGCTAATGGAAATAATTAAACCATTTTGCTATATAATACAAGAAAGATGTTATAAGAAAGAGTGTATTGAATTCAAGTTTCCCGAACTCTTAACTCTCCTGCATGAGTTTGTATAAATTGCCCAATTGTATGTTGTAAAAAATATTTCATCATAATAAGAAAATTGTCAATATACAGCATCAGAACACTCTATCATCCTTCCTTCATTCTCCTATAATGCTAGTAAACATGTAAGTTTTTATAATCACTATTGATAACTCTTGGCTACTACCAACTAAACTAAAACCTATGAATATTCTAAGAACCAATAATTCAATCTTTTAAGAAAAACACCAGAATTATGTGTGCAAACCCATCAGCCATTAACCAAGAAGTAATGGGTTCAGACTATCAGACTTGAGGATTTAGAATGCAAATTGATCAGCCTCAGAGAACCAGTGTCTACTCTGGGGTTAAATTGTTGGAATCAAAAGGTTAAAAATATAAATATTGGATATTCAAAAGAATCTTTCTGTAAAAAATATTACTGCATAAATAAAAACTACAGTATTTCTATATAAATAATTTGTTACCTTATTTCAAAAAGCCATCATGACACAAGAATGTCCATAGTCTGTTATGAGAAAATACATTTTATAGGAATAAAAAGTGTTCACATAGGCTACCATAAAAGCTGGTTTTTATGAGATTCCTAAGAAACCCATTGACAGGTAGAAATGGAATCAACTAAATAATGCCTGATGTGACCTCTAGCTGTTTGTTGCTTTTGTTTGTTTGTTTTATTTTTCTTTCACTTATCTGAATGTAATTATTTTGTATTATATAGTTTCTACACAGATTCCATACAGCAAAATTTCAGATCTCCCTATAATGAGATCTATAGATCAATTATCTTTCTTGTGCGTTCTTAGAGCCAAGAGTATTACATTTTCTTGTGCTCTGCTCTTCATAGCTAAGAGGTGTATACACTATGTTGAAGGAGTTGAATTCAGACACATTTCTCTGTACGTTACTGCACAGTTACAAGATAAGGAGCATTCTCAATTATATCCAGCCAGGTGGCAATATTGTAAAATAATGTTGGTAAAACCTTATTCCCATCCTTCCAAGTATGCAGGACTTTCTAACTAATGCTGTGTCTTTCAAAGTAATGTCATAACCCTTCAGGAAGACATGGTTTTCACCAAGCTGCAGAGTGAAAAAGCAGTTTGGAGCATCCCCACCTGGAATTTATCATCATTTCAAACTTTTTTTGTCTACCTTTTGTCTTATTTTTGCCACGATTCTCTTATTCAGTTTGATCTATCATTCTTTATTCCTTTGCTGTGCTGCAGTTTCTCCTTGCTATTCCTTCATCACTGGTTAGCACCTCCTTCTACCATTTCATTCTACTCTCACTCTCTCATCCCTTCCCTCCTTTTTCCCTATTATATTTGTTCCTCTCTCTTGGCTTCACACACACGAACACTCTCACATCACTCAAACACATTCTCCCACACTAGCTCACAGCCCTGATTTTTCTCTGGCTACTGGACACAAACAGTAGCAAACTTATAATAAGATAGGGTGTTTCTACCCATGTAGTTAATTTAAGGGACAAAATAAAGTTATTACCAATCAAAATGAACCTGAGGTGGCAGTGGTTCCCATTACCCTGACTACATTGAGGAGACACATGATCTGGGCTGGATAAATAATATATGTTGCTCTCCTGTCACAGAAGTTTGCCAAGAGGTAGGCAAGGGACTAAATCCACACTCAAACATTCTGGCCTTTCTTATTTTTCTTCTTCGGTTGATAGCCCCAGAATCTCTTTGCCCACTCCTGATTGCAGCTACTTGAGTAAGAACCTAGAAATTATGGTAGACAAATTTCCTTTCTAGGAAGAAGCTGGTGGAAGTGAATCTGGAACTCTGAGAAAAGAAGAGATTAGATCAAAATCAGAATTCTAGTTTCACAGTGTTACTGATACCAGTCCCTGGGGACCACAGAGATACCTTACTTAAAGCATATATTTATTTAATTCAGTGAAGCTCCTTCAATTCATTTCAGTAAATTCCTTTGTTTCATTTATTTCTTTTATTTTCCTTGTTTATTTGTATTCAAGGTAAGTTTCGGCAACTTCCAATCAAAACATTCCTGCTCATATAATATATTTCTCCACCCTTACCACTAACTACCCATCAGATTCGCTGTTTAGAAACTGACTTGTAAAATTCTGTTTTTAGGGTTTAAAGTGAGAGGAAATTAGGCAAACATATATACTATTTGTAGGTGCTTAAATAGGTACCATACCTATAGAAAATTTGTATATGTATTAAAATTTAAAGTATATCCCTTTTTTGACCCAGCAACTTAATTTCTATAAATTTATACTATTTGTGTTTTATTATTCTATGAAATAACACATATATAGTATATCAACTACCATGTGGTTAATAGCACAAGCCTAGGAATAAACAATGATATTCAAAATATCGATTAAATATATTATAGTACATCCTTACCATAGATTTCTATATAATCCTATATGTAGTGTTACGGATTACTCAGATAAATAAAGAAAAAAAAACAAGGTGCATAATAGGGGTATAAGATTCAACCAATTGTGTAATGCACACACACACACACCCAAACACACACACGTGCACACACACACACACACATTCAACAGATCTAAAATACCATAAGGAGAGTCATTATTTTATATAACACTAAAAAGAAAAAAATTGCTGCCAATTAAACTATGACATAATGCTTTCTTATCTTTTGGAAATTTTATTTAACACATACTAAAACAGCTTTTTGATACTTTAGGCATGGATTTTGATTATATATTACTATTGCATATACAGAAATAATTATGTTAAAATTAACTTTAAAGAACTATTTTTGTAAGTCACTTTTGCCTCAGAAGCATTGATTCTGTGTCTTTTCACATACTCAAGGACATAGATCGTGCTGCATTTCTTTTTCTTTATAATTTTTTAAAATTTAACTCATCTTAAGTTTAGGGGCACACGTGCAGTTTTGTTATATAGGTAAAATTGTGTCATGGGGATTTGTTGTACAGATTATTTCATCACCTAGGTATTAAGAATAGTACCGATTAGTTGTTTTTCTTGATCTTTCCTTCCTCCCAACCTCCACTCTTAGATAGGGCCCAGTGTGTGCTGTTCCCCTCTATGTGTCCACGTGTTCTCATCATTTAGCACACACACACACGCACCCAAACACACACACATGGGGTGTGTGTTTGGGAAACTCCCACTTATAAGTGAGAACATGCAGTATTTGGTATTCTGTTCCTGTGCTAGTTTGCTAAGGAATAATGGCCTCCAGCTCCATCCATGTTCTTACAAAGGGCATGATCTCATTTTTTTTTATGGCTGCATGGTATTCCATGATGTATCTCTATCACATTTTCTTTAGCCAGTCTATCATTGATGGGCATTTAGGTTGATTCAATGTCTTTGCTATTGTGAATAGAGTTGCAATAAACATACACATGCATCTTTGTAATATAATAATTTATATCCCTTTGGGTATATACCCAGTAACGGGTTTGTTGGGTTAAATGGTATTTCTGTTTCTAGGTCTTTGAGGAATCACTACACTGTCTTTCATGATATCTGAACTAATTTACACTCCCACCAACAATGTATAAGCATTCCCTTTCCTCCACAGCCTTGCTAGCATTTGTTATTTTTTGGCCTTTTAATGATAGCCATTCTAAATGTTGTGAGATGGTATCTCATTTGCATTTCTCTAATGATCAGTGATGTTGAGCTTTTTTTCATATGATGTTGGACACATGTATGTCCTCTTTTAAACAGGAATTTAAAATGCCTGAATAGCTAAGGCAATTCTAACCAAAAAGAACAAACCTGAGCAAACTACCCAACTTCAAACTATACTGGAGGACTACAGTAACCAAAACAGCACAGTACTGGTACAAAAACAGAAACATAGACCAATAGAACAGAATGGAGAACCCAGAAATAAGGCAGCAAACCTACAATTACCTGATCTTCAATAAACCTGAAAAAAAAAAAAAAAAAACAAGCAATGAAGAAAGGCTTTCCTACTCCATAAATGGTATTGATATAAGTGGCCAGACATTTGCAAAAGATTGAAGCTGGACCTCTTACTTACACCATATACAAAAATTTACTCGAGACACAATAAAGACTTAAATGTAACACCCAAAACTATAAAAACCCTGCAAGACAACCTAGGTGATACCATGCTGGACAAAGAATGGGCAAAGATTTCATGATGAAGTTGCCAAAAGCAATTGCAACAAAAGCAAAAATTCATAAATGGGATCTAATTAAACTAAAGTGATTCTGCACAGCAAAGGAAGTATCAACAGAATGAACAGACAACCTAGAGAATGGGAGAAAATTTTTGCGAACTATACATCTGTCAAAGGTCTAATATCTAGCATCTACAATAAACTTACACAAATTTACAAGAAAAAATAACCCCATTAAAAATTGGACAAATATGCTGAATTTCTTAAATGTGGGTCCATTCTCTGTCTAGGATTTCCCTCTGCTACTGACATGCATTCTGCACATTTTGATGCTTTGTACTTTATTGTACAGGTGAGAAGATGCCATGGAATAGTTTTAGGTCACAACCAGAACTCATATTACTTCAGTTTATTGGTTAAAAATGAAAACATTTGTCTAGATTGGCCAAGAGGAATGAAATCCAAGTTTATGCATGTGCAAGCAATAACAATCATATCATGTAAAACCTGGTCAACAGGGTTTGCAAGATGTCATTGTTGATGAAATACTTTCCAGTTTTAGATCCACTAAAATATGGAATAAAACCATATAGCTTAGAATAATTAAAATGCAATAAGTAATGGCATACATACACATTGGATTACATAAATATAAAATATCACTGGAGTTATACATGAGAAACTAGTAACAGTGGTTGTCTTTGGACAATCCAGGGACAGAAAAGAGAGACCTATTTTTTACTTTCTACCCTTTTATACCTTTTGAATGATATGTTACAATCATCTACTACTTGTCCTACAATGACAAAAATAATTATTTGTTTCCAGAATAATAGATTTGTTCCTTATTACTAAATCAGTGTTTCAAAATAAATAACATGTCCACAACTGACAGAACATAATATTATTTTAGGTGATATGACTATTTTAAAACAGTTCTATGTATACATTTACCTTAATATATGTTAAAGACAATAAATCATCAAGTCCACTATTTTCATAGTTAAAAATTTCATTCTTCATTGAAATAAATGAGATCATAAGTTTAGAATTAGGATCAGGGAGAGCCTGTTGAATTCAGGGTATAAAGAGAAAATGGAAAATCCTTGGGGAGTGGAAGAGTGTATTTAGTTTTGCTAGATAGTACTAAAGGCCCAGTGAAAATAATCTCTGTTTATAAATTTGAAGTTAGATAGTTAGAAGAACACTGTGTTCTTTTTTAGTTTTACCAGTCATGTTTAGGTGGTTGTGTGCAACTAGTGAGAAGACGGAAAAGCGGGCTTAAGAAGGTGTGGTACTTTTCTAGGGAGACCATCTGATGAACAGAGGGATGGGGATTTCTTTGCTCACCTCTTTTTTGACCTCTTAAATGCTCAACACCCCAATGTCTTGCTCTGGCTGACACCACCTCCACAAACACACTGAATTAAACCATTCTGAAGTCAGAGAGTTGTCTGGGCAGAGGTCATGAGAATGCTCATAAGTTTGTTGCATGCTTACGCTTGTTATTGTGTACAAGCCTCCTTAAAGTTTTAAAAACCATCCTGGAGTTGATTTCTCACAAAAGAGACAAGGCTGACATTTGGCTGACGAATTATGCCAGTCTTTAATCAACCCATAGGAATTGTGGGAATCCGGTATTGGATATCATCAGAATGAATATAAACAATCAGCTGTTACTAAATAATCATTGATGCAAAATGTGATTGAGCCCTCCGTCTATTAATAAGGAATAGAATTCAGCAGCAAACCTATTTTCAAAGAAGGAAGATTTAAATGAATCTATTTTAATGAAAGAAAATACATTTTAGAGTTTTAAATATTCTATAAATCTCCCTGTCATTCTATAGTTAAGAGTGACTGATTTACTATCACCACAGATAGCTATTTGTTACCTCATTGCTGTATATAATTACTCAGTAAATAAGTGCAAATTATAGCTACTAAGGCAAGCTCACTAACACAAATGTTTCATGTCAAAGACAAGAACACCAATCACAAAATATTTCTTTTCTCCTGTTTTGAGAGTTTATTATTTCATAATAGCACTGACAGTATTTGAAAAGCCATTTCAAATATGATTTCCTCTATCAGTATACAGTATGGTGAAATGATGGTGATGATTATTATAATGATATGATGATGATGATGATTGTTATTATTATTGTTTAAAATACAACAGGGTAGTTATGTCCATTTTGAGAGGGGAAACAGAAGTGCTGGTATAACTCTATGCATAGTATAAACAGAAATTGGACACTTCACTTCAATGTTGTTAACATCAAAGTAGTTTTCTTAAATTATTTCTTCACTTTGCTTTTCTCTTACCTGGAGCATACATGATCATTATATTTTGCTTCCCATAACTCATGTAGTTATTTCAGAAAAGATATTTAAATATAGATAACAGATAATAAATATTTTAATATTATAATAAAATAATGACCTACTCCTTTAAATGCCTATTTATTGACATTTATTTACAAATATAGATAAAGAAAAATGATTTGTGCAAACCACAAATAGTGTTTTTAAAATACTTCTTAATTTATGTTCTCTTAGCTGTAAGACAGTTTATCCTTTGCTCTTTCCTACCTGCAGTTGGGCCTCAGGAAAAAAAAGATGGAGTGAATGCCACGTCAGAAAGGAGAAGGACGATATAGAAAAGCTCTCTTCTTTTAAAGAGTGTAGGGGGTTCACCCACTAAGGAAGGGAAGTAATGCATTTAAATGTGATGGTAAACTTTAAACATCCATGTTCTTATATTTTTTCTGTGGAACTGACGAGTTAGAAAAAGTCGATCTTGAGAACACTAAGAAGTAGTGGTGGTCAGTGACATGATTATCTAGAAGTTTGAGAATGCTGCAGGACACTGGGATGTGGCCACATTTAGCATAGCATGTACGACATTGTGCGGCAGTAGGAGATGAGAGTGATTCAAAATATTAGCCTGAAGTAGCCCCTAGATCCCTACTACTTGTGAAAGGTGTACGCAGGATTCAAAACGATTATGTTTTTGTCCTGGAAAAGGCTTGCAGTGAATCATCACACACCTGGATTGGGATGAAGTGTTTGAAACTACACTATGTAACAGATGTCCACAAAGTGTTAAATGAAACAAAGAGCTCCGTTGCACCTCAGTGGTAATGAGCAAAAGGAACAGAAAGGACCAGCCACAATTTAGCAGAGACTAGGAATGATGCAGAGAGAATTATGTTGCCTACTGTCTCCTGACACTACTACAAGGTCATATAAACCTTATATCCAGCACACAAAATGTATCTTAGGAAAAGCAAATGGAGTGAGAAGAACTCTGTGCAGATTGCATCATTTGAAACAAATATGTAAACATAAAGAAACAGGATCTCTGGATATGAATGAATTTACTGGATTGTTCTGAATATACACGTGAGACTGTGGTTGTTATTTCATTCAACAGGCTTCTGACAAAGAAGTCGTAGAAAACAAAACAAAAATAGTTATATTCTCTTTAAACATCTGAGTATGCATTAACAAAAATACAACTCATTAGACATAATTTTAATTATCATGTGAAGAAATAATAAAAACCCAGTGGTTAGCCACTAAAGCCTGCAACACTCTTAATTATAAAAATAGAAAGAATTCCTAATGCAACTGTCCCCTAGATGTGTGGCATGGAGGACAAGTAGCAATTTTCAAAGAGCAAACTTAAACATACCATTAAGTTTCACACAATTCAAAATCGTATTTAAATGCCTGGTTCTATTGTAATGTCAACAATATAACTTTTTCTTAAAACTACCTTTTTCATTTCCAAATATTAAACAATAATATTGATTAAGAACATTAGAAACAGCTGAATAGGATTTTTGCTTTTATTTTTGTTATTTTAGTTTTTTACATTCAACAGTTGGACAATACGTTAAACACAGAATTTGTTTAAAATAAAGTTTTATATCAATCCAGTTTGTACTTGCTTTAAATTTAGAATTTCTAATTGTCTCCGTTTCAAAGTGATGGTATGAAAGAAAACATCAATGAATCTACCTTAGCACCAAATACAATGATGATCTAACAGCTTGCAAACACAATTTAACATAATATTGTACCTGAAGAATAAATAAGCTCAATTCTCCTAGAGGCATTTTGCAAAATATCGACAAATGCAGAGCATGCTGAGCATGACAAACATGCTCAACAAAGGTCTGCTATTATGGTAGTATATTTTATAATGCAAGTATTACCTGCTTTTTCTGTTAATTGGAAAATTTTTTTATTAGGATGCTCATGCAAAGGTGGAATAAATGACTTCAGGAATCCTTTCAGGGTCCCATTATTTTTGTGACTAGAGAAATGCATTACAAAAACTTCTAAGGGTATTTTTTTGCTTTGTTTATATTTCTGGAAATATATAAGAGAATAGCCATTCTTCAATTCACAGATTATTGACAAAACATTTTTCTAAGTTATTAGAAAATTATGAAAATGTAAGAAACAGAAACCTCCCTGAAGCCCTTAGCTTACCTATAACTCAGCATATATGACAACTCAGGGTCTGAGACTCAAAACGGAGATGTGATTTACATATTGTTTCTAAATGATTTTTTAATATATAAATATTCTGTCCCTAGAATGTTATTTTAATTGGAGATTAGGGTGGTGTATTAATCTGTTTTCACACTGCTATAAATAACTGCCTGAGACTGGGTAATTTATTTTTTAAAAAGTGGTTTGATTGACTCACAGTTCCACATGGCTGAGGAGGCCTCAGGAAACTTACAATCATGGCGGTTGGTGAAGGGGAAGCAAACACCTTCTTCACTAGGCAGCAGGAGAGCGAGAGAAAGAAAGCACCACACATGTATCAAACAACCAGGTCTCATGAGAATTCTATCAGGAGAAGAGCAAGGGGAAAGTCCACTCCCATGACTCAATCACCTCCCACCAGGCCACTCCCCCAACAGGTGAGGATTACAATTTGAGTTGAGATTTGGGTGGGGACACAGAGCCAAACAATATCGGGTGGACAATGTGCAAGCACCCATTTTATTATCTACTGTTATTAAACTTCATTAAGGAGGAGGTAACTCCTTCTTCAAACAGATAAACATAATGTAAGACTTCAAGGACCTGAAAAATCAAGGAAATATGACACCACCAAAGGAAGACAAAAAATATATTAGTAAGCAACCCTAAGAAAATGGAAATCTATGAAATTTCTGACAAATAATTCAAAATAATTGTTTTAGGGAAGCTCAGTGAGCCATAAAAGAACACAGATAAACAATTCAATGAAATCAGAAAAACAATACAACAAAACAAGACATTTAAAAAAGAGATAGAAATCATTTAAAAAAAAAAGTCTGGAGCTGAAGAATACAATGAATAAAATTTTAAAATGCAATCAAGAGTGCCCATAGCAAACTTAATCTAGTTGAAGCAAGAATCTGTGAACTCAAAGATAGGTCATTTGCAGAAAACTCTAATAAGAAAAGAAAAAAGAATCAATAGAAGTAAAGTAAGTCTATGGATATATAGTACACCATCAAGAGAGCTAATAATTTTCATCATAAAAACTTTAGAAGACAATGTTTTTTCCTTCCAAATTTTATTTTAGGTTCTGTTGGTACATGTGGAGGTATTAAACCAGGTAAATTGCCTGTTGTGAGGTTAGGTGTACAGACTATTTCATCACCCAGGGAATAATCATCGTACCGAAGAAGTCATTTTTCTATCCTCACCCTCCTCCCTCCCTCACCTTCAAGTAGGCTCTGGTGTCAGTTGCTCCCTTCTTTGTGTCCACATATACTCAATTTTTAGCTCCCAATTAAAGTGAGAAAATACTCTATTTGCTTTTCTTTTCATGCATTAGTTTGCTTAGGATAATGGCCTCCAGCTCCATCCATATTGCCACAAATGACATGATTCTGCTCTTCATTATGGCTGTGTAGTATTCCACATATATATCATTTTCTTTACCCAATTCACCATTGATGGGCATCTTGGTTGATTCCATGTCTGTGCTGTTGTGAATAGTGCTTCAGTGAACACATGAGTCCATGTGTTTTTTGGTAGGATGTTATATTCCTTTGGGTATAAACCCAGTAATGGTATTGCTGGGTCAAAGGGTAGCTTTTTAAAAGTTCTTTGAGAAATCTCCAAACTGCTTTCCACAGTGGCTGAACTAATTTACATTCCCAGCAGCAGTATACATGTGTTCCCTTTCACCTGCAACCTCATCAGCATCTGTTATTTCTAAACTTTTAGTAATAGCCATTCTGACTGTTGTGAGATAGTATCTCATTGTGGTTTTGATTTGCATTTCTGTAATGATTAATGATGTTGAGCATGATTTCATATGTTTTTTGGCCAGATGCATGACTTCCTTTGAGAAATGTCTCTTCACGTCCTTTGCTCACTTTTAAATGAAATTGTTTGGTTTTTGCTTGCTAATTTAAGTTCCCTATAGATTCTGGATATTATGCCTTTGTCAGATGCATAGTTTGCAAATATTGTCTCCCATTCTTTAGGTTGTCTGTTTACTTTGTTGATAGTTTCTTTTGCTGTGCAGAAGCTCTTTTATTTAATTAGTACCTATTTGTCAATTTGTGATGTCTTTTAACACTTTTGGATCTTTGTCATGAAATATTTTCATGTTCAGAATAGTATGGTCTAGGTTTTTTCTTTTGGGTTTTTTTCTAATTTTAGGTTTTACATTTAAGTCTTTAATTTATCTTTAGTTGATTTTTGTATATGAGGAAAGGAATGAGTCCATTTTCAATCTTCTGCATATGGCTAGCCAGCTATCCCAGCACCATTTATTGAATAGGGAGTCCTTTCACCATTGCTTACATTTTCCAACTTTGTTGAAGATCAGGTGTGTGGATTTGTTTCTGGGTTCTCTAACAGGTTCTATTAGTCTATGTGTCTGTTTTTGTACTAGTACCATGCTGTTTTAGTTACGGTAGCCTTGCAGTATAGTTTAAAGTCAAATCGTGTAATGCCTCTGGCTTTGTTGTTTTTTCTTGGGTTTGCTTTGGTGATTTGGGCTCTTTTTTGGCTCTATATAAATTTTAAAATACAATTTTTTTAATTCTGTGAAAAATGTTTTTGTTAGTTTAATAGAAATAGCATTGTATCTGTAAATTGTTTTTAGCAAGCAGTATGGCCATTTTAACAATATTGATTTTTCCTATCTATAAGCATGGAACGTTTTGCATTTTGTTTGTGTCATCTCTGATTTCTTTCAGTAGTGTTTTGTAATTCTGGTTTTAGAGGTCTTTCATCTCCCTGGTTAGCTGTATTCCTAGATATTTTGAGAAATCTTATTTAAAGAAATAGTAGTTAAAAGCTTCGCCAATTTTTGGAAAAATATAGACATCCAGGTACATAAAGTTTAAAACTCTTGTCACTTTCAACCAAAATAAAATTTCTCCAAGCTGTATTATAGTCAAACTATATAATTCTATACTTAGAAAACCCCCACAGACTCCAACAGAAGGTTCCTAGAACTGATAAATCACTTCAGTAATGTTTCAGGATACAAAATCAATGTAGAAACATCAGTAGCATTTCTATATACTAATAATGTCTAAGTTCACAGCCAAATTAAGACTGCAATTCCATTTACAATAACCAAAAAAAAAAAAAAAGAATAAAATAGCTAGGAATACAGCTTACCAAGGAGGTGAAAGATCTCTAAAACCAGAATTACAAAACACTGCTGCAAGAAATCAGAGACGATACAAATGGAAAAAGGTTCCATGCTTATGGACAGAAAGAATCAATATTGTTAAAATGGCCACACTACTCAAATCAGTTTTCAGATTCAAAGCTATTCCTTTCAAACTACTAACATCTTTTTTTAAAAAAAGAATTAGAAAAAAAACTATTTTAAAATTCATATGGAACCAAAAAGGAGCCTGAATCACCAAAACAATCCTAGGCAAGAAGAACAAAGCTGGAAGCATTACACACAGGAAGAAAAATATTATGTGACCTCACTTATCTGTAGAATGTAGAAAAAAAATTGAATTCGTAGAAACAGAGAGTTGAAAGGTGGTTACCAGGGGTTTGGTATGGGGGAAAGAGTGAGGAGTTGGTCACAATGCACAAACTTGCAGTTATAAGATAATTTTTTTTAAAAAAAAGTCATTCTTATTTTTATGGATAAAGCATAGTAGTTTATTTTAGTAAAGAACTTTATTTTTCTTAAAGGGTATATTAAAGTTTGAAAAATAACATTCTAGTTTAAATCTATATTTCTTAATATTTTTTTCTTAAGTTTTTAATTCTGCAGAATATCTATTGCAAGTCAGGTTTGTCTGTTTATGAGAAATTTAATAGAATTGCCAGTGTCATAAAATAATTTTTATACAAAAATAATTTTATTTTTCCTCCCAGGATTAGGATTATAATATTCAAATCCTCTTTCTATGAATTCAATTTTTTTTTTTTTTTTTTTTTTTTTTACATTTTACAGATAAGTGAGGTCACATAATACTTTTTTTTCTGTGTCTGGCTTATTTCACTTAGGAAAACGTCTTCTAGGTTCATCTATGTTGTCACAAATGATGAAATTTTTATCTGTTTTAAGATTGAGTAGTATTCTATTGTGTAAATATATCACATTTCCTTTATCCATTTATCCACTGATGAATACATTGGTTGTTTCCATATCTTGGCTATTGTGAGTAACGCTGCAACAAACATGGGAGTGCAAATATCTCTTTGAGGTACTGATTTCATTAGAATTAGAATTTCCAAATACTTTTGTCTGAGGATAAACAAATACATTTATGTGTTTTTCTCACGTATTTTCCTTCTCCTCCCTCTCTTCATCCCCCATTTCATTCAGGTGGCCACATCCTTACCACTTTTCTCCTTACACTATAAAAATAAGCACAAAATCTGCTTGAAGATGAGCCTTAAAGAAGTTTGATAATCATTTAAACTTATTGAAGACCTTATGTCAAGACATTGAGGCTGGCATGTTGCTGGGGAGCGTGGATATTGAAACACACCACACACACACATTATGCAGGGACTTTAGATGGTAGTTGAGAGAGAAAGAAGAAATAGAATGTGAGTTAGAAGTAAGAGGAAACAACAGATGCCATTTTTCTCTGCCTGTCAGGAAAACCATGATGCAGAACTGTGAAAAATATTTTCTCTATCTTTTTTCTCTTCCCATTACACTGTTGGTGAAGAATGCTGAGAAAATAGATTGGGTGAGAGAGTACACAAGAGGAATCTGAAATTGCAACAGATGAAGATGGCCTGGACACAGATTTACATTACAATGTCTGAATTCCTGGGAACTGTCATATTGTTCACCATAGGGTGAGTGCATAATCAAATGTCAGTGTTCACAGGTGACACAAAAGGCAGGAGGACAATTTTACTAGGTTGGTGAGAGAAACTAATGAGTTTCTCTGGGAGGCAAGTATAGTGAAGTTTTACAAGGAGACCAGGAAAAATGTTCACACTTATTTTTCTAGGATCATGTGCTCTTAATTATTAACTGTAAACTTGAAACATGTTTAGGATTATTAACAATTTTTTGTTTGTTTTTTTAAATGTAATGACAGAATAGTGGTTGATTGTGATTAAAAAGATCAAATAAACGTTCTCTTTTTTTTAATGGTATTAGACTTATGTAGCCCAATTTCTTTTAAGCACTCAGCTAGTAGGTTAACACCAGTTGGCATGATTGGTATTTTGGGTAGTTACGTTGAATTCATCTTGGGAAAATTTGCAAAATATATTTTTTGGCATTTTTATATACTTTATTATTATAGTTCTTAGTAGTACACGTTAAGGGAGACTTGAAGAAATCTGCCAAATTGCTATTAAGTAGTTAATAGTATTGAAATGCTATTAAGTATTAATAGTAAGGATAAAAGACATATCAATATGATATGAAAATTCATAAAATAGCAGATCCAAATGGCCAAATACACATAAAACATGCTCAAACACAATACTATGGAAATTTAAAATAAATGAACACTAATTTTTTAATCTAATTAAATTGGCAAAAAACAAGCCATAATATAGAAAAATGATGCTTTTATTTACTGTTAATGGAAATAAGTTTACATCCTTTTTGGACACAATTTGATGATTACAATGAAAAGACATATGGCTGTAAGTAACAGAAGTCTAATACGGCAGTGGTAAAATAAAATGCAGTCATGCTTCACTTAATGATGAGGACATGTTCTGAGAAATGCATCATTAGGTGATTTCTTTGTTGTGTGAATATCACAGAGTGTACTTACACAAACCTAGGTGGTATAGCCTACTATGCACCTAGACTATGTGGTGGCTCCTAGGCTAAAATCCTGCACAGTATATTATTGTACTTAATACTGTAGTCAATTGTAACACAATGGTAAGTATTTGTGTATCTAAACATATCTAACCATAAAGAAGGCATAATGAAAATATGGTATAAAAGATAAGAAATGGTGCACCTGCATAGGACACTTAACCATGAATGGAGCTGGCAGTACTGGAAGATTGTCTGGGTAAGTCAGTGAGTGAGTGGTCAGTGAATATGAAGACTTAGGACATTATGGTACACTATCATAGATTTTATGAACACAGTACACTTAGGCTACACTAAATTTATTAAAATAATTATTCTTCAATAATAAATTAACCTTAGTGTATTATAATTTTTACTTTATAAACTTTCAAATTTCTTAAGCTTTTTAACTCTTTTGCAACTTTTAATATAAAGCATAAACACATTGTACAACTGTACAAAAATATTATTTCTTCAGATTCACACTCTATAAGCACTTCTTTTTTTCTTTTTTTACTTTTTAAATTTTATTTGGTTAGAAAGTAGGACAAGGACATACATCAGCCTAGCTCTACACAGGGTCAGGATCATCAGTATAACTGTCTTGCACCTCCACATCTTGTCCCACTGGAAGGTCTTCAGGGAGACCTTCATGGAGCTGCAATTCCTATGATAAAAATGCTTTCTTCTAGAGTACCTCCTGAAAAACGCAACTGAGGCTGTTTTATAATTAAATACACACACACACACAGAGTACATTCGAAAATAACAATAAAAATATAGTATAGTAAACACTAGATGATAGAAATTTTTCAATTCTATTGTGATCTTATTGGGACCACAATTGTATATACAGACAGTTGTTGATAGAAAATGTTGTTATGTGATGCATCACTGTAAAAGTTTCTCTCTCAATTAAAAGAAGACTGGAAGTAGTCAATCTGGTTAGGACACTTGTGAATATTAGGTGTCAGCTTGATTGGACTGAAGGAGGCCTAGATGGCTGGTAAAGTATTGTTTGTGGGTTTGTCTGTGAGGGTGTGGCCCGAGGAGATTGACATTTGAGTCAGTGGACTGGAAGATGAAGACCCAACCTCAATATGGGTGGGCACCATCCAACTGGCTGCCAACATGGCTAGAACAAAAGCAAGCAGAAGAAAGTGGGATAAGCTGCCTTGCTGAGTCTTTCAGCTGCCTTCTTTCTCCAGTGCTGGATGCTTCCTCCTTCTCTTTCTGCCCTTGGACATCAGACTTGAGGTTCTTCAGCCTTTGGACTCTGGGACTTGCACCAGTGGTTTGCTGGGGACTCTTGGGCCTTTGGCCACAGAGTAAAGGCTACACTGTCAGCTTCCCTGGTTTGAGGCTTTCGGACTACCAGCTTCTCTCTTCCTCAGCTTCAGAGGGCCTATTGTGGGACTTTGTCTTGTAATAGTGTGAGCCAATTCTCCCTAATAAACTGCTCTGTCTACCTACCTACCTACCTACCTACATATATATATATATATATACACACACACACACACACACACACACACACACTTATATCCTATTAGTGATATAGGTAGGTAGGTAGGTAGGTAGACAGAGCAGTTTATTAGGGAGAATTGGCTCACACTATTACACACATATATATACACACACATATATATACACACACACACACACTTATATCCATGTGTGTGTGTATAGATATATATCTATATATAGATATATATCCTGTTACTTCTGTCCCTCTGGAGAACCCTGACTAATATAACACTCCATATAGTCATTAGGGTCCTGTCCATAGCTACCACCTTAACCCATAGGTTACATCTCATGACTCAAGGTGGATAATTGTGTTCCAGCCATCACATTTAAATTTCAGTTAGTATATGAAGAGAAATGCATAAAAGGGCTCATTCTTTCCTTTTAAGGGAATTTTCTATAAATTGTGCTTACATTACTTACTTATGTAGCCCCTTCTATCCATAACAAAAATATATGCTCAGTTAATATTTAGGGGGTATATGGCTAAGAAAGAAGATAAAAATGGTTAAGAGATAAGTCACACATCCTTTGATAAGGCAAAAGAAAAAAATAATAGCATACAAAAATATATGGCCAGTGATATTTATTGCAGTGTTACTTACAGTGGAAGAAAATAGGAAACTAAATAAATGTATCTAAATAGCATATTGTTAAATACCTTGGGATGCATTTGGCATGTAATTCTTTGATGCCACTGAAATATATTACTCAAAGGCAAATAAATGTCTTAGAAGTATTTTCACAAACTGTTTTCAAGTATGAAAAAATTGTCATATCTACCTATACATGCCTATAATTATTATTATCTTGTGGTAATGACATGCACTGAAAACCCTGAAGGTGCGTTGAAATATAACGAGTGCAATAGAAATGCAACGGATCTTTGTGATACACCCATAGTATAAAATTACAAATACTAGATTAACTCATTCAACAGATATTTAACTCTAGTGTTTTCTCTGTTCTTCATGAGCTGAAAACCTAAACGTTTCTTTTCCAGACTCTTTTAAATATGGAGTTCTAAATGTGATTTAGGTTCACCAATCAGAGGCATTCTGAAACTAAAATTCAAAACTGAGTTAAGTGGGAAGAGAAACAGTGAGGTGCCACTTTCCTGGTGTGAATGATGGCAGAGTCAGCAATGCCCCGGAGCATCAGCTGAGCATCAGATTTCTTACTCAAAAGACACCGTCCTCATCGTGGGCTCCCTTGGCTTCTCAGGTCTATAACGTGACCTGAGAGTTTTTCTGTTTATTCAGCCTGAAGTATATTTTATCAGCTTGCCTAATACTTCTTTAAGTCATTCAGTATTGTGTAACAATAATAATAATAATCCTTTTCTGTTTAAAACAGCAAGAGTGTATGTTTTTCTAGGAAAGTAAACCCTCTCCAGTGTAACGCTATTGCTATATTAATCTCAAAGCATTGGAAAACATCTCTGTATTTCTGTAATTAGTGGTCTTACAACAGAATCCTAAAATATAAAATTTGCCAATACTTATAAATGTTTAAGCTTTATAATTTTGCTAAAATGACTGAGTCATATCATGGCATAATAGCTTAAAAACTAGTTGACCAGAGTCTTATCTCTATAAAACTACAATGTTAAATTATCTGACTGGATTAATTTACTAGTCTCTTTTATTATCTTACTTTTACCAATTAACAAATGGTTATGAGATTTTTACCTGTCTCTCCATTCCTCCTTTATAAGTCAAGTACATATTTATTACAATGCTGTGGATATTACCATAAGCCTCTTACCCAAGGGAAAAGTACACAGTCCAAGTTGTTGCCCAACTTACTTTCCATTTTTCCACCCACCCATATGGCCCACTGCAACCTTGTCACAGGGATAATAAGACATATTATTCATATTTATTAGAATATTATAATAAGATATTGAAAAAATGGCTTTACACCAATGTAGAAACATCCAGCCACCTGAGGGAGAGGCCTACTGGGAATAGCAATTCAATACAAGTTAGAAAAATGTCCTCTGACAGCACATCCTTTTATCAAGTGAAGAATTATTAATATATATGCCCAGCAGTTTTGTGACTGATGAAGAGGATATGACATTGGGAAAATCCTGCCTTCAGCTAGATAAGCATAGCCCACAGCATCCGTGCTCTTTGAGTTGACACATCCATATAATTTTCTTCCAGGTATCTAATTATCTTTGCAATGAAGGGAGGGATAAGAAGAAAAGGTGGGGCTGGGAGGACAAAAAGGATGTGTCCTTTATGCCATCAACCTGTATGCCATCAGCTACCGAACAAGTCTCTTCTTTCATAAATACTGCGTTCAAAATCATTGCCAGTGAAGGTCATTCACTTTAATCAGAATAAAAAACAATAGCTATGTAATTTTCTTAATCTTCTGTATGAATTTATTTGCATGCATTACATTTCCATCCCTTATTTCTTTTGTCTTATTGCATGTCTTCTATTATAGTGGCTTTAATATGCCTATTCCCCAATCTCTTACTGGTCCTGCTTCAAATCAGTTACTATAGGTAATTAGCTTTGGTGTGTCTGAGCCTGTCTTATCTCAGTCTGCTCTGTTCACAGCAGAGTCTTTTATGAGTTCCCTTCTTCACTTAGAATGCCAAAAAAGTCAGTGCAGAGTCAATGCATGCTGAGAAGTTTGTGGTTTAGTTTGCCTATAATTTCGAGCAACTAATTTCTCTATGTCATTTTCATGATTAAAAAACACAAATCCAGCAGTATATACACTTTTAATTAAAAAATAACAAGTGAAGTCAATCTAAAATTAAAGAGAGTAAGCGGCTGCCATGTAGCTGAATCCTTAAGTGCAAAACGAAATGTGAACCAATTGCAGGAATATACAGTATAAAAGATGTAAAGAGAGACTTTAGGACAGACTGAAACTGGATGACTAATTTTTGCCTCTACCAATATCAAACAAAATAATAATAATAATAATAACAGACAGCCCTTCATATCCATGGGTTTCACATCCATGGATTCAACCAACTGCAGGTTGATATTGAGATATTTAAAAAACTGTGTCTATAATGAACATGTACAGACTTTTTCATGTCATTATTCCCTAAACATTACACTATAACAATTATTTACATAGTATTTATACTGGATTAGGTATTATAATTAATCTAAAGGGGATTTAAAGTATACAGAAAGATGTCCATAGGTTATATGCCAATACAACATCTTTTTATGTCAGAGACTTGAGCATCCATGGATTTTGGTACCTGAGAGAGGTCCTGAGACCAGTCCCCACCAGATACCACTGGGAGACTGCATATACCAGAATCGTTTTTCACCAGAAGCAATTTATCAGGAAAAGAGGTACAGCATATTGCCATAAAGTTTGAAAAGTAATAGTGCAAAGGAAGCCATGTAAAAATTCTGACATGTTTGTGTACTGATTCAGTCTTTCCCAAGAAAATATGTAAGGGGGCAGAAAATGTGTTCAGAAGATTCTGAGAATGTCCAACAGCACTCACAAATGCAGGACACGGCACACTGAAGTAATATCTAGAAAAAGTTAGGAAGGAAATCATTAAAGTGGGGTTTCAGTTAAAGCAGAAAAACATTCCAGGAGACAGTTTCATCTATTTTGTCTATTCAGGATGAAAGAAATGTGGATTGAAGAAATAAAATTATCATAGATCTGTCCAGATAATTATTGTGAGCAATAAATAAGAAGCACAGAAACCAGGAGACTTTCTAAGAAAGTGAACTGCTGAAGGTGGCGGCTGAGAAGTACATGGAGTGTTCAATGTCATTTATTCTTCACCCATCACTCTGCAGAAATCTTTCTTACTTTTATTTTTCTTCTTTTGCTGAGTAGGGGAGTGATATCAGCTGTTAGGGAGAGAGAGTCTGAGGAAGTAGACTAAACCATCAGAGGTCTAGGCCTCTAATTCAGTTTTCAAACCAAGGAGAGAATCCTCGAGAAAACAAATCTGCCAACACTTTCATCTTAGACTTCCAACCTCCAGAACTATAAGAAACAAAGTTGTATTGTTTAAGCCACTGAGTCTGTGTTGTTTGATTATGGCAGCCCTAGTAGACAAATATACTGGTTCAAAAGAACTTATACGATCTACATCTAAATAATTCTCTTTTGATTCATTGTGTCCCTCTGTTTTCTTCTTTCATTTTTTCCCCCTGAAACATTCCAACCACCCCTCCAAGACCAGCACCTGAGCCCTTATTTTTCTTCCCAAGATCATCATATGGCTGACTCATTTTTATCATCCCAGTCCCAACTCAAATGACACATAATAAAAGAGACTTTCTCTGATCATCCATTGTGTCCTTACATAATTTGTACCTAGAACACTGGGACATAGCTAGTACTTGATAAATATCCACTGAAGGAATGAAAAAGATAACAAGGGAGGCAAGAACACTTCACCCAAAATATGTAACAGACAAAAAGTTGGAATTGAAACTTTCAAGCATGAGAAAGATGGAGAGAAATGGTATAATATCTATGCAATAATTGTGTTATTGTAGGTAAATACAGGAGGTAGCAAGTGAAGGGTGGAAGAATCACAAAAAAAAAAGATGAAGATTTTGGCTTAAAAAAAAAAAACACAAAAGGAAAAAATATTCTCTGAGTCCCTCTCACTAGCAAAACATCTAAGGTAAACCTAAACCCAATACAAACAAAAATGAACAAAAAGGTAAAATGTTAAATCAACACAATGAGATGAAAAGATATATGCTGATCTAAGAAAACAAATAAGTATCAAACAATACAATAAAAGACGTGAGAAGTACATTAGAAACAATATGCATCAGAAATGATAGAGCAAAATAATCCAAATTCTGGAATGAAATAAAGACTTGAGATGGTCACTGTGCATACACCAGAATATTTTTTTCACCAGAGCAATTCATCAGGAAAAGAGATACAGCACCTTGCCATAAAATTTGAAAAGTAATGGCGCATAGCCAAAGAGTAAAGCAATTAGAATGAACACAATATATAATAAGATGTAAGACATATTGTTTTCACTATCTTCTTTGCATTCTTGTTTCATTATAAAAAGAGTATTTTCCATAGAAAAATTCTGTCTTTTTCTCTGATAGCAACAGGGGACAAACAAACTCCTAGGCAGACAGAAATGGGTCCCCAGTGAAACCCGATCTTTTAAGCCTGAAAACTCAGCTGCCAGTTCCAGGTAGAGCCCACAGCTGGAGTGAGAACTTTCTCAATGCCCTTTACCTAATCAAATGATGCCTTTTCCAAACCCAGCCATGACCCATTCAGGATGCAGTCCCCCATTCTAAGTCCATAAAAATCCTGAATACAGCCTCACAGATGTCTACCCACTTTCGGACCCCCTCTCATACAGAGGGCTACCCACCTTAGGTCCCCTCTCATTGTCGAGAGCTTTTCTGTTACTCAATAAAATTGTTCTCTGCCTTGCTCACTCTCTAGTGTAACTCATTCCTCTTGGTCTTGGTACAAGAACCCAGACCTGACGAATGTTGGGTGTAAAAAGAGCTGTGATGCTCTTGGCTGACTGGCTGAGCTACAGGTGGCAGGAATAAAAGAGCTGTGACACTCCTGGCTGACTCTTGGAGCTGTGGAAGATGGGAATAAAAGAATTGTGACATGCACCTGCTCACCGAGCTACGGGAATAAAGAGCTGCAACATTCCTTATGTGCTCAGACTTCCAGACTCCCTGAGCAAGAGCTGTGACAACCCTTGGGGCTTTGCAACGGCTGGCCTCTCCGAATTTTCGGGCACTACTGCATTCTCCTAATCTAGGCACTGGTGCCCAATGCGGAAGCCACTCATTACATGCCTGGTCCAGCTGTGGGCTGAGTGTGGATCCTGTGGTGGGCATGGGACCTGGGCCGAGGCAGGAGCAGAATGCAGCCTGCCGGGATGAACAGACGGAGCAAGCCCCAAGTGAGGCCCCAGGCAGAAGTCGTGGTGGCCACAGAGATTTCAGGCTTGTGAAGGAGCCCTGAAAGAATCCTGTAACATGACTACTGTTTCCTGGCTTCCCAACAAATAAAAGAGTGATTTCTCTGCTTAGTGAGTGAGATCCTAATGTCCTTGTCCAAACTTGCTAGGTGGGGTCTATGTGTTAAATCCTGCTACTCTCTGGTGCTTTCTCTGGGCTTCAGTAGATGTGTAGCAGGCATTACACTTCATGCAGCCATCTCAGTAATTGCTTGGCAGGCCCCTACTAGAAATCAGTTCAGGATGCTGGTCTAAGACCTACTCACCTGATATGGTTTAGATTTGTGTCCCCACCCAAATCTCAGGTCAAATTTTAATCCCCAGTTTTGGAGGAGGGGTCTGGTGGGAGGTAATTGGATCATGGGGGCTAACTTCCCCTTGCTATTCTTGTGATAATGAGTGAGTTCTCACCAGATCTGGTTGTTAAAAGTCTGGAGAACCTACTCCTCCACTCCCTTCCTCCTACTCCAGCCATGTAAGACATGCTTGCTTCCCCTTCACCTTCTGCCATGACTGTCAGTTTCCTGGGGCCTCCTCAGCCATGCTTTCTGTACAGGCTAGGGAACCATGAGCCAATTAAACCTCTTTTCTCTATAAATTACTCAGTCTCAGGTAGTTCCTTTTAGCAATGCGGGAACAGACTGATACACCACCTATCTAGTTACACAGGAAAAGAACTGGATATTTTACACTCCTTGTCCATTTATCAGTCCAGAGGGCAAGGGTATAGTTATTAAAAGTACTTCCAATTCAGTACATGGAGTACAAATATCAGGATTTTAATATTCATCTGTACTAATTTTATCATACATGTGGACACAAGCTGTTCTAGATTAGAGATAGATAAGTAATCAACTACTTCACAGTAGATAATAAGTATATTTGCCTACTCTCAGTACAGGCCTTATCTGTAAAATAACATGATCAAAGAAAGGTCAAATATCTCATTAAAAGTAACCTGACAATCCAAAGATAAGGGACAAGAAAAATTATTTAATTTTTTTTCTCACTAAAAGGAAGAAGGAGGAAGCTGATACTTTTCCTCCTATACTCTATCCATTTGATATGGTAATAAAACCTCTCCAAGAGCCAGAAGGCTTTTCTTGACCTTTAATGACCTAAACACTCTTCAATTACTGGAGTTTTATCCCTTTTTCCTTCTAGGGAGATAATATTTTAATCTCCCTCTCACCCTCGGACTTAACCTAAGGATCTTATTAGGGCTATAACCATTTGGCCCTCAGGGATCAGAACAATTAAATGGAGGAATGGCTATAAATTTAATCCTTATGGTATGTGAAGAGAATTAGGAGCTTTTATAAGAGCACTGGAAAATACAGGAAAGTTTTATTTCCCAACAAAAGATAAATATGATTTTTCATAGGGATCAACTGTATGCAAAAAGGTAACATGCAATTAAAGAAAAAAATCCTCAGAATTAAGATTTGAATCTAGAAAACTAAAGTACACATTCTTTTTAAAGAAAAATTAATTCCAGTATTCTTACCTGCAAAATTTATCTTGGATAAGTAATTGGATTTTAAAGATAAAAAGATACAAGTTCTTTAATCATTCAGACAGAAAAATCAAGTCACCTACAAAAGGAAAAAGTTAAACTGTCCTCAGACTTCTTTATAGCATTCTGTATCCAGACATAAAATAGTCTCTGAAATTTAGAAATAAAATGTGACTTGGGATATTAGACCCAGGTAATCCGTTTTTTATTTCAATGTGTAACAGACAGGCATCCTTATACATGCAGAAGTCCTTCTTGGAAAATGAAACAAAAACAAAAACAAAGCTACTAGACACATTCTAGCCAAGATAATATAAATGGTAAAAATACGGTAAAAGATTAATTTAATATGCTATTCCAAACAACAAAGCAATGTCTCTGAGTCCTGGGTGAAACTATATAAAACTCAAGATTTTTATATTCCATGAGACACTTATTTGAGTATACAGAGAACAACTATCAAATAAGGAAGAAATTAAAGAATAAATCATCAATGAACATTCCGGGAAATTACAACTTGCTAGTGGATTAGGAAATATATATCATATTAGACATCAGGAGTTGGATTCTGAATATTGGAAATGCTGCAGGATAACGGGAACTTTCATTTTTTTAGTGGAAGTATAAATTAGTAAACTGATTACAGGTCACAATTTGAAAAACAATGGATTTGAATGTTCATAATATCTGTTCCAATAATTTACTTCTAGGAATTTATCCTGAGGAAATTATTTTATAAAGGTATCTGAAGAAAGGCAGTGATGACAGCATAAGTTGTAAAATTGTAAAATTCTTAACTTTCTAATATATTATTGACCACTTTAAAAACTAATGCCATTTTAGATTGTATAAGTGCTAAGAAAAAAAGCTACAATATGTTATTATTATATCTATAAAAATAATGCAATATAAAATCCCCATTTAGCATATTTCTGGGGGCAGCCAAAGGCATATGGCCTGACATATAGAATAATATAATCCAAAGCATTTTAATTGTATGTTTAATTTTATAGTTTGCCTTTTTTAATTGACAGCAAAAATTGTATATATTTATGGTATAAAACATCACTTTTGATATATATATACACATTGCAGGATGGCTAAATCAGGCTTATTAACACATATCTTTCTTCATATACTTATCATTTTTTGTGGTGAGAACATTTACAATCTACTTTTAGCAATTTTCAAATTACAATAATTTAAATCTATATTTTAACTTAACTAAAAGAATATAATTGGATTGTTTGTAACATAAAGACTAAATGCTTGATGTGATGGATACTCCATTTACCCATCCATTTACCATGATGTGATTGTTACACATTACACATCTGTATCAAAATACCTCATGTAACCAATAAACATATATACCTACTATGTACCCACAAAAATTTTTTTAATTTAAAAATACAATATGTTGCTATTAAGTACACTCACTATGATTGGTAATAGATTTCTTGAACTTATTCCTTTTATCTAACTGCAATTTTGTAATCTTTGACCAATAGCTTCCCAACTCCATTCCCTGATAATCACCATTTTACTCTCTGTTTATATGATTTTGGCTTATTTTAGATTCCACATAATTAAGATCATGTGGTATTTGTCTTCCTGTGTCTAATTTATTTCACTGGCAAAAGGTCTTCTAAATTCATCCATGTTGTCCCAAATTACAAAATTTTCTTTTTTAAGACTGATAGTATTTTATAGTGTGTATGTAACACATTTTCTTTTTCTATTCATCCATTGATGTGCACTTAGATTGTTTCCAAATCTTGCCTATTATAAATAATGCTGCAGTGAACATGGGTGCCAGGTTGCAACCCAAGCTGGGGTCCGAAGTAAGCTGCTGGATGGGTGTCAGGTAGCTGAAAGAACAGTCAAGGGACTGTAGGCAGTTGGGACATGGATGTATTCTTTCTTCCCCTACAAAGTCAGCAGTACGGTTATAGTTTTCACAGACAACGGTGGCTCAAAGCCAGGTATGAACTTACACAAACAAGTTATGCCAAATGGCTACATAAATGTGATTACATAGTATGTGGGATTGTGCACCTGTGCTCCAAACCCACTGTCTCATACTGTACCTATGGCTGCCTCAGCCTACTTCTGACTAAAGCACAGCCATTTTCCTTACACTCCACACCCTAGGTCAAGGGAGTTCTCTTAGAGGGGAGACATGCCCACAGGGCAGAACTCTGGAGCCAAAGGCCACAGCAGCAATACCGGGAGCAACAACTCACTATTAATATTGCCACTATGCTGCCCATAATTATTAGGGTCCAGCACAGGCCAGAGCCCAGAGACGCCCATCATGTCTGTAGGGGGTTGTCAGTAAGGTTTTCAACTGCCTTGATTTCCTGGGAAACTCCTTGCAAAGCTGTTATTATGTTTAGTTGATTGTCAGGGATGAAGATACAACATTGCATTCCCAAAAGAGCACAGCTGCCACCTTGGGCAGCAGTCTCTGACTGGGGTACTCCTGTGCGCATGCTGGGCACCTCTGGCAGGACCCCCAGATATCTGGCGTTGGCACAGACAGACCCCAATGCTTATTGACCTAATGCATTAGTTTACCCCCTGCATAGCCCAATTTTAGATGCAGCCATAGGGCTATATCTTGTGTAGCTGCTGACTTCAACCACCGAACCTTGGCCAAGGCATTTGTCTCGTTATTTCCAGGGGCAGCCAAAGGCATACGGCCTGACATATGATAAATAGTTACATTCTTTTGGTGTCCCATTTCCCATAGGTCTTGCCACATGGCTTAGCTCCAAATGGGTTGGTGGCCAACTAATCAGTTCTGTAACTTCCAGGTAGTTAACCACAAGGTAGACCTTCATAAACTGCCCAGCTATAGGTGCAGATCACCATAGGTGTTTCCTCCTTGGTGATCACTATCCACACTGCCCTGAGTTCAGCTCATTGACTATTTTGACCATATCGTGGTCCAGGCAGCAGTAGCACCCCAGCTGGACCCATCTGTATATCATGCCCCATTGGGAATTGGGGGGCCCCCTTCTTTAAATGATAATGACTCAGGGTTTAAGGGGGCCTCAGGCAGACCCATGCCTTATCTTGCATTAGGACTACAGGTCCTAAGACTTCTTGTAATTCTGCTGCTAAGGGGCTTGTACTCAGGGTACAATGCTCTTATAAGTAGGTGCCCCATTTTGCTAAGGTGGATGTCTTTGCCGTCCCAGTCTGTGGAGTTGTTATCTATGAAGGTATCCACCCCATTATTGGGTAAGTTGTCCACGTGACAAATATGGCCCATCCCATCAGGCTCTCACAAGCCTGGAGTGTGGCATATGCAGCTGCTAATTGCTTTTCTATTAATGAATACCAGATCACAGCTCCCTTCCAAAGTTGGGACCAAAAGCTCAACTTTGTTCTAAAGTGCTTCATGCACTGCCATAGGCCCCAGCCAAAACCATCTGTGGTCACATGCACATCAAGTTCAAATGGGCACCCCAGGTCAATTACTCGTAGGGCTTGTGCTTGCTGTATGGCTTTCTTGGCTGCTAGAAAAGCCATCTCAGCCTCATCGTTCTAATCCCAGGTAGTTCCTTTTTTTGTCAACTGATAAAATGGTTATATCACCTAAGCCAAATGGGACGTGAATCAAATGCCTGCCAATATCCTAAGAGGCCCATAAAAGTCTGTAGCTGCCTCATTGTTGTGGGCTGGAGATATGCCTGAATTTTATCAATGATGGCCTCTGGTATGGCCTTTGTCTTACTTGACCAGATAACTCCCAAGAACTTGGCAGACAACCCAGGCACTTGGAACTTGGATTCACTGACAGCCCAACCACATGCTGCCAAATGCTGTCGCAAGAGAGGTGCCACCACTTCTAAATCTGCAAGAGAATCTGAGATTCTCATCAATATAATGAAATAGGTGGACCCCCTTTGGATATTTCCAGGTGGCTACAAGACCATGACATATGGTGGGGCTATGCACATAGTCCTGCAGCAACACTGTGAAAGTCCATTGTTGCCCTTCCCATATGAAGGCAAACTGTTCCTGGCTCTCTGGAGCAATGTCAATTGAGAAGAATGCATTGGCTGAGGCCACCACATAGTGGTACTGTCCCAATTTCATCATTAAGCAGTCCAGCAAATTCACTGATAGATGGCACTGCTGCATGTAAAGGGGTGATACTTTATTTAGTTCTCGATAATCCACCGTCATCCGCCAAGTTCTGTCAGGCTTTCTGACTGACCATACAAGAGAATTGTAGGGGTTGTGGGTGTCACACACTATCTGCACCTCCTCTAACTTCTTAGTAGTCTCAGTTATCTCCATACGCCCACCTGGCAAGCAGTATTGGCAGGTGGAAGTAACCCGTCAGGGTTGTGGCAGGATTTGGGGACAGTGATGCATGTGTTCATGGAGTACCCCTTAACCACATGTACTCAGAGTCTAAATTCTCTGGTCGTGGTTTGTAAAGCCAAGCCATGTAAAATATCTACCCCTGGAATGTATTTAGGTATGGGCAAGACATACACAGTGTATAAGAAGGGAGCCAAGCAGCCAGTGCCAAGGTGGTTTTACTTTGACTGACTGTCCTCGATAGCCGTCTATATATGCAGTCTTTCCTGAAACTTATCCAGGTTTCCATAGACGAGGCTACAATCTGTGTCAGTGTCAACCAGCACCAGCACTTTCTGTACATTGGTGTAGGACCAGTGGGTTGTCAATTCCACATGTAGCCTCTGGTTGTCTGGTGTCTCTCCCAAGCTGGACACCTTGGCCAGTTTCCTAATTAAACACAAAAGACTCTATACCTCCACCCATCTGCAAGTAGTCCTTGAGCTGGAGTGTCCAGGTGGGACTGGGTTGAGCAGCATCATCCTGCCCACTTTGGGACATTTTCTGGACTTGCTGCTCTAGGGACAATTGCCTCCATAAAGTTAACAGCACTTCATTGGTTTGCCTATTAATTTTTTCCTGGTCAATCCCAGCCAAAATCAAATCAATCTACATCTATGTGCGTGTCACCTGCTCAGGTCTCCTTTTGTCTTCCTCTTTTTTATGGTGCAGACTCTCCAGTCCCATCTACGGCCCTCTGCTTTCATGAGGGCTATCATGTCAGTAGTCACCTCATGTATGTGGCACCTCACACATAGAATGAAGACAGCAGCCAGGGAGCTGAAGGAACTTGGGATCACAGAGCCCAACACAAGGTCCCTCATTTAGGAGGTAAAGCATTCATCATCTGGCCCTTGCGTATTCAGATTGAACATAGCCTGCCACATACCCGTCACCCAAATTACTTGCACCAAATTTATGTACAACTGCCACTTACTTACAGTTTCTGATATTTCTCCAGGATCGTTCCATACTGTTCGTATGGCTGCTATCAGCAATTCAATCAGGGTGTGGTCAACTTGCCCATGTGCTAACCACCCGCTCACCTGCAATCACTGATAGAGGGAGGAATGGGTCATAATGGAGGCCAACTTTTCTATTTCAGAGGCAGAGCAGACAATATTGTCAGCTCCCTCATCCCAAAGGTGAAGCATCCAGGTGGGTAGGGGTTCCCGCAAGCACTGCCAACACTGTTTACCTAATTCCCACAACTCAGTTGGGATATAGGCAGTGTATTACATGTGTTCTATCATGGTAGGGGATCCCTGAAACCATCCCTGGGGACCCAATGGGTGTTCATGCTCTATTTTCTAATGGACCACTGGGCAAGCCTGCAACAGAGGTTCTTCCTCCTGGGTATCGGACCAAGCAGGAGTCTCTGACTGGGATGGTGGGCTCAGGCCCACACTAACTGTGGCCCCTAATTCTCATTTCAAGCTTTGTTTCTGGGCCTCCAGGCATTCTACTTGCACCTGGAGGTGTTTTACCTGCGCTGCATCCCACAGGGACTGAGTGTACACTGCACTTCCTGTAGCACAATCAAAAACGTCCATCCAACTCTGCTGGCAAAGGCGTGCTCCTTCTTTATTTGCTGTGCATCCAGGTGCTTCAGTGCCTTCTCCATGTTCATGGGGGACCCGTCCACTGCCACCCATAATTACACCAGGACACATCCTAGCAACACGGCAGCCACTAGATACCATAATCCATGCTGGGGCCACATGGCCTACCCAGGATCACTGGGGGCCAAGGGCTCACACACCTTGGGATCCTGCCGACTATGCCAATTGTCAGGTTCCAACCCAAGCTGGGGTCCGAGAGAAGCTGGTGGACAGGTGGCAGGTAGCTGAAAGAATACTCAAAAGAGGCCGGGCGTGATGGCTTATATCTGTAATCCCAGCACTTTGGGAGGCTGAGGCGGGCAGATCACGAGGTCAGGAGATCGAGACCATCCTGGCTAACGCAGTGAAACCCCGTCTCTACTAAAAATACAAAAAATTAGCCAGGCATGGGGGCTGGCACCTGTAGTCCCAGCTACTTGAGAGGCTAAGGCAGGAGAATGGCATGACCCCAGGAGGCAGAGTTTGCAGTGAGCGGAGATCGCGCCACTGCACTCCAGCCTGGGCGACAGAGCGAGACTCCGTCTCAAAAAAAAAAAAAAAAAAAAAAAAAACATACTCAAGAGACTGTAGGCAGTTTGGACATGGCTTTATTCTCTCCACTCCTACAGAGTCAGCAGTGCAGTTATATTTTTCACAGACAACAGTGGCTCAAAGCCAGGTATGAGCTCACACAAACAGGTTATATGAAATGGCTACATAAATGTGATTACATAGTGCGTGGTGTTGTGTGCCTGTGCTCCAAACCTGCTGTGTCATGCTGTACCACTGCCTTAGCCCACTTCTGACTGAAGCACTGCCATTTTCCTTACAATGGGAGTGAACACATCTCTCAACATACTTATTTTAATTCTCTTAAAAGTAGGTATGTGTTTTCCATGGAATAATATATTTATTATGAATTATCAAACTGCTGGTTTACAAATTGAAAATTTTTATTAACTATGAAATGAAATTCTCAAGAACAGTGGAAAAATAATTTCCACAATATATAGGAACCTTACTGAATAAAAGATATCTTTAATCAATTTAAGACATTGTAAATAATTACATATTTGCCTAAGGATAAATTGAAAATAAATTTTCTATGAATGAACAGCAATCATTTAAATAATACAAATATCTGCTAAATATACATTATATATTGGTATATGTATATCTATATTACTCATCTTTGAAATATTTATTGCAATCTGTCCCATTACTTTATGCTATAAGAAGTCATATTTTTCTATCTTTTAATAAGCAGATTGACAAGTCAGCTTATTTAAGGTAAATAAACATAAAATTCTGAACTCAGTTCTGAATCTGAAGTAAATACTTTTGAGCAACAATTCTTAACAAAATATTTGGTTAAAGTTGTAAAATATGTCTTGATTCTAGATAAGTCCTTCAACAATTAGTAATGACATTATTTCCATTATTGTTTGTTTTTGATAATATATTTAAAATGTAACTTAATATTTGTGTTATTTTTAGTAAAATTAGGTACCAATACAAAAATGCAAAAGGAGTATTTATGTGCTGGGATGAGAGGGAAAGAGGCATTATATTTCAAGATTTGCCCAAAAATATATTTTTTAAATGGTACACTGTTAATTTTGATAAAGAAGACTAAATTAAATACATCATTTCCAAGAAGCATTATGTTTTCAAGATAGAAAGAGAAATAGAGAAAGACAGAAATAGTTTTTTAAACATACATATTGCAATTAACGACGAATATGTTGTAATATTTTATATATAATAATAAAATATATAATATAGTATATTGTTATAAAATGATTTGTATATTGTTATAAAATGATTTGTATATTTCTAGAAGTATATATTCAGTGAATACAGAGAATAATTACAGCTTCTCAGTATGTTTTTTTGCAAGAATATAGTATATATATAACACACAAAATATGTATTAATTTGCTATTTATGCTACTGGTAAGGCTTCAGGTCAGTGATAGGCTATTAGTAGTTAAGTCTTTAGGGACTCAAAAGTTACATGCAGATAGTCAGCTGTGCAGAGGATTTGCACCTCAAACTTTGCATTTTTCAAGGGTAAACTGTACTTATACATCAAATATACGAGCTGAGGAGTTAGTTTTTAGGCAAAAAATTTACATAAAAATTTTATTCTCTCATTACCTGCAGCATGGTATAGTGAAAAGAGCACTAGGCTTACAGATAGATCACCAATATTTATGTAATGGGTAAGTCATTTGTCTTCACAAGACCTGAATTGGCTTATTTGAAATGTGAAGATGTTATAGTAGATCAATTATATTGCCTATTCTAGGTTTCTATTTAAATACACTATGATGGTATTATGTTTCATCTCTTATTGTTATTTTTTACATATGTAATCTTATTTTTTTTGTATACTTCTCTCTTCCTTCAAAATTACCCAGCACCAATCTTTGTGCTGTTCTTAGTTTATACCAAAATATTTAAATCACTACTTTTCATTGCTAATACAATATTGATATAAATAGACTAAAATAATATTAATGATAAATCGATGTTCTTTATATCTGAAATATATTTATTAAAATATAGAAAAAATATAATTTGAGACCTTTAATGGGCTCTGTGAACATAAATCCATTCATAATATTTAAAATTATATTTTATATAAAAGTAGCCTGCTAGGATATATTTACAAGAGGGTTAGAAAAACATTTAACCTGTCAGCTAGGTGAAAACAGAACCTATTATTTTCTTATGTGACATACAATCAAACTACATCTTGAAAATTGAAAAGCAGCTCTCTTTAACAATAATCATATAGCTTTCCTCTAAGCTTAAATCAATATTTTCTTAGCACAAACCAGAAAATAATAAAATAGTAAGTCTAATTAATAAAGACAGTCAACAGTTCCTAAAACTTTTTAAAAAATTGATAAAACTCATATTTGGATGAACACAGACTTCTTTGCCAAGGCAAAAGAACATTGCCTGAAATCAATATATGTGGAAATATTAAATATAAATCAGACAAAAGGAAGTGGTCATATGATACAGTCACCCTTTGACCAAATCCATTGTGTTCATACTACCTTGGCTTTTCTCTGTTAAAATTAATGTTATTAATATGACCTGAAATAAACAAAATATTTGTAAGAGTTTATACTCACTTCAGTGTGAGTACATATAAAGAAAAACAAATACTATCTTAACTAAAATTTAATAAAAGTCATTAGCTTTTACCAATGTCAGCAAGAAGTAAAAAAGAAAAAAATCGTGAGATAAAAGGACACTGAGAAACAAAAATTTCATAAATATCTTGATCAAGTAGTGATTCCTTTCACTTACAGCCAATTCAATAATAGCAGTGTTGACATTCTTTTTATAAATTTAAGATAAAGATTATCCATTTGATTAGAATATGTATGCTAATCAAATGTATTCAAGAATACATTCTTGAAAATCAACTGAATGTAAATATGATTTTTTTGACTAATGACTATGAGCAAATCACCCTATTAAGTGTTTGGGAGACAAAGATGAATGAATTTTAGTCTGCACTCAGGAAATCAGATGAATGATAAAAAAAAGTGTAACTTTTTTTATTATCTGTAGAACAGTCTTACAAAACAAATAAGTAATTGAAAGTTGACTTTAGCTAATTTTTCAGAAACAAATTTTAAAGGACACTTTCATGTTCTATAAGTATTTACAAGTACCATATATACATCATATATATATTTAGGAATACATATAATATAGAAATATGTATATTTAGGACAATGTACACATATAAGAATATACATATTTAAAATTAAAGTTCTTTAAACTTTTTAGGTATAAATCTAATGATGATTATACTCTTATACCGAAAGCTTTACATTTGTGAAAATATGTGAAAAGATAAAATCTGCATATTTAATGATAGGAAAGGGCACAGGTTAGAATTTAGTATTTGTGTTTTCAATTTGTTTAAGGTAGGCCTTTTGGTTTATTAAATTATTGCTCTAAAGTATTGTTTTTAAATCTACAAGGATCATAGTTTTATCTTCATACTTTGCACTTTTAATATAGAGATATATGTATACAGAATGTTACATAATTAAGTGTAAAATATTCTTATCCATATTTCTCTATAAATTACAACTTAAGGAAGTCTTCTTTTTAGAATCATAAGGTTATGAGACAAGTCCTCTTGCCCAGTTGCTGGTAGTAAAAATTCACTTTATTTATGTATTAACTTTTACTTTAGTTTCTGAGGTACATGTGCAGGTTGGTTCTATAAACAAATTGCATGTCACGGGGATCTGGTGTACGTATTATTTCATCACCCAGGTAATAAGCATCGTACCCAATAGGTAGTTTTTCAATCCTCATTCTCCTTCCACCCTCCACCCTCAAGTAGGCCCGAGTGTCTGTTGTTCTCTTATGTCCATGTGTACTCAGTGTTTACCTCCCAGTTATAAGTGACAACATGCGGTATTTGGTTTTTCTGTTCCTATGTTTGCTTGCTTAGGATAATGTTCTCCAGGTTCATTCATATTGCTGCAAAGTACATAATATCATTTTTTATGGTTGTATAGTATTCCATGGTGATTACATACAATATTTTTATTACCCAGTCCACAGTTGATGGGTATTTAGGTTGATTTTATGTCTTTGCTATTATGATTAGTGTTGCAATAAACATATACAAAAATCATCTCATGATGATTTAAAGACTTAAATGTAAAACCAAAACCTACAAAAAAACTCTTCAAGAAAACCTATAATTTTTAAAGGAAACTAGAGATTGTCTGATGAGCATATCAAAGGGCAGAAAAAAATATTTTGTAAGTGTTACCTAAGGGCCTACTGGAGGAAGTGAAACTCATCATGAATCTACTTCAAAACAAAAGAAACAGGTGAATAACTAGGTGAACAGCCAGCTGCTTATGTATTAATACACTTCATGGGAAAAATATTTAATAAAATAGAGCCTTCTGATGTACCTTCAGAACAAAAAATAATAATGATAAAATAGAGCCTCATGTACAAGTTTAAATATGTTTCTTTCTTACTCTTAAATATGATAATGCAGCCAGGCATGGTGGCTCATGCCTGTAATCCCAGCACTTTGGGAGGCCGAGGTGGATGGATCACGAGTTCACGAGTTCGAGACCAGCCTGACCAACATGGTGAAACTGGTCTCGACTAAAAATACAAAAATTATCTGGGCATGGTAGCACATGCCTGTAATCCCAGCTACTCAGGAGGCTGAGGTATGAGAATAGCTTGAACCAAGGAGGCAGAGGTTGTAGTGAGCTGAGATCACTCCACTGCACTCCAGCCTGGGTGACAGAGCAAGACACCTCTCAAAAAAAAAATGTATATAATAATGCATGTGATTTCCACCAATAACACCTTTCTAACTTTCAACTGAAGCATCATGAAAGAAAGAGAGAAAATAATTTTAAGTCTGAGTGAGGAAGTTACTATCAAGTCAATTCAAACACATCATACAGATTGAATATTCCTTATCTGAAATGCTTGAGACTGAAAGTGTTTGAGATTTTAATTTTTTCTTTGAATTTCGGAATATTTGCCTGTACATGATATATTTTGGGAATGAAACACAAACCTAAGCACAATATTCATTTGTGTTTCATATATACCTTATACACACAACCTGAATGTAATTTTATAGAAAAATTTAAATAATTTTGTGAATAAAAGTCTTTACTGTGTTTGAGTGTGACCCATCATATGATATCAGCTGTGAAATTTTCTACTTGTGGTGGTGTATCAGTCTGTACTCACATTGTGAATAAAGACATAACTAAGACTGGGTAATTTATAAAGAAAAGAGGTTTAATTGACTCACAGTTCCACACAGCTGGAGAGGCCTCACAATCATGGTGGGAGAGCAAGGGATGTCTTACATGGTGGCAGGCAAGAGAGAGCTAGTGTAGGGGAACTCTCCTTTATAAAACCAGCACATCTCATGAGACTTATTCACTATCACTAGAACAGCACAGGAAAGACCTGCCCCCATGATTCAATTACTTCGCCCTGGGTCCCTCCCACAACACATGGGAATTGTAGGAGCTACAATTCAAGATGAAATTTGGATGGGGACACAACCAAACCATATAATTCTGCCCCTGGTCCCTCCCAAATCTCATGTCCTCACATATCAAAACCAGTCATGCCTTCCCAACAGTCCCCCAAAGTCTTAACTCATTTCAGCATTAACTAAAAAGTCCACAGTCCAAAGTCTCATCTAAGAAAAGGCAAGCCCCTTTCTCCTATGAGCCTGTAAAATTAAAAGCAAGTAAGTTACTTCCTAGATACAATGGGGATACAGGCATTGCGTACATACACCCATTCCAAATGGGAGAAATTGGAAACAAAGGGGCAAAGCCAGTCCAAAATCCAGCAGGGCAGTCAAATTTTAAAGCTCCAAAATGATATCTGACTTCATGTCTCACATCCAGGTCATGCTAATGGAAGAGGTGGGCTCCCACAGCCTTGGGCAGCTCCGCTGCTTTGGCTTTACAGGATACAGCCCCTCTCCCGGCTGCTTTCACAGACTGGCATTGAGTGTCTGCAGCTTTTCCTAGTGCACAGTGCAAAGTGCAAGCTGTTGGTGGATCTACCATTCTGGGATCTGACAGCACCTCCCATCACAGGCCCAGAGGCCTATAAGGAAAAAATGGTTTCTTGGGCCAGGCCCAGGGTCCTCCTGCTGTGTGTAGTCTCAGGACATGGTGTCCTACATCCCAGCTGCTCCAGTCATGCTAAAAGGGAGTAAGGTACAGCTCTTCTCACAGCTCCACTAGGCAGTGCACCAGTGCAGACTCTGTGTGGGGACTCCAACTGTACATTTCCCTTCTACACTGCCCTAGCAGAGGTTCTCCATGAGGGCTCCACCCCAGCAGCAAACTTTTGCCTAGACATCTACATTTTTCCATACATCCTCTGAAATCTAGCTGGAGGTTTTGAAACCTCAATTATTGATGTTTGTGCACCTGCAGGCTCAACACCACGTGGAACCTGCCAGGGCTTGCAGCTTGCATCCTCTGAAGCCACAGCTGAGCTGTACCTTGGCCCCTTTTAGGATGGCTGGAGCAGTTGGGATGCGGGAGACCATGTCCTGAGGCTGCACACAGCAGGGGGTCCTGGGCCAGGCCTGGAAATCACTCTTTTCTCACAGGCCTCTGGGCCTGTGATAGGAGGTGCTGCCATGTCTCCAACATGCCCTGGAGACATTTTTCCTTTTATCTTGTTGCTTAACACTGGGCTCCCTGTTGCTTATGAAAATTTCTGCTCCTGGCTTGAATTTCTCCCCAGAAAACGGGATTTTATTTTCTATCACTTTGTCAGGCTGCCAATTTTCCAAACTTATGTTCTGTTTCCTCTTGAATGCTTTACCATTTAGAAATTTCTTGTGCCAGATTCTCTAAATCATCTCTCTCAAGTTCAAAATTCCACAGATCTCTAGGGCAGGGACAAAATCCTGCCGGTATTTTTGCTAAAGCATAACAAGAGTCATGTTTGCTCCAGTTTCCATCAAGTTCCTCATCTCCATCTGAGACCACCTCAGCCTGGACCTTATTGTCCATATCACTAACAGCATTTTGGTCAAAGCCATTCAACAAGTCTTCAGGAATTCCCAAGTTTCCGACATCTTTCTGTATTCTGAGCCCTCCAAGTATCTGGGAAGTTCCAAACTTTCCCACACTTTCTTATCTTCTTCTGAGCCTTTCAAAAAGTTCCAACCTCTGTCTATTACTCAGTTTCAAATCACTTCCATATTTTTGGGTATCTTTACTGAAGCGCCCCACTACCTGGTACTAATTTACTATATTAGTCTGTTCTCATGCTGCTAATAAAGATATACCTGAGGCTAGGTAATTTATAAAGGAAAGAGGTTTAATTGACTCAATTCCACATGGCTGAGAGGCATCACAATCATGGCAGAAGAGCAAGGGACATCTTACATGGCAGCAGGCAAGGAGAGCTTGTCAAGGGGAACTCGTCTTTATAAAACCATCAGATCTCATGAGACTTATTGGCTATCATGAAAACAGCATAGGAAAGACCCTCCTCCATAATTCAATTACCTCCCACTGTGTCCTTCCGACAACATGTAGAAATGCTGGGAGCTACAATTCAAAATGAGACTTGGGTGGGGATAAAACCAAACCATATATGGTGTCATATTGATGTTTAAAAAGTTTTGGATTTGGGATTATTTTGTATTTCAGATTTTCACATTAGTGATGCCCAACTTGTATAAATTAATCCTCATTACAAATTGAAAAATAATTTCATGTATTTTGTGTAGTAGATGTTGCATCTGGGATTAATGAGTTGAACCAATCATTGTTAACAGGACTAACTGGTAAGAGCTGCCCTGGAATTGGAATGAAAGATCAACCTCAAGCCTATATGACTATCTAAGTTCATTTTCTTTTCACCACAATGCATTACCTTTAAGATTGCAAATTTCACATAACTTAGATTTAACACAGAAGAGTATCAGTAAGAAAGAAAATTCCAAGAAATGTAAGTAAGTTTGAATGCAGATTTTACCATTTTCAAGGTTTTGTTTCAGAAATAGTTCTTTCTGCAGCAGATGTTACCTGTATTGCTCTTCTAAGAAAGAAACAGTTGACAAATATCTACATATATTGTTCATAAAATTTCTAAAAATGTATATCTTTGAATTTTTTATTAGTGTACATCATTTTTTTTGCAAATATAGAAATATTCTCATACTCTTTAAATCTGTATAGAGATTGACAAAGAGAGATTATGCATATACAGACACTGATATGGTGGTTTGGCTGTGTCCCTACCCAAATCTCATCTTGAAGTGTAATTCTCATAATCCCTATGTGTTGTGGGAGGGACCCAGTGAGAGGTAGTTAAATCATGAGGGTGGTTTCCCCCATGATGTTATTGGGATAGTGCGTGAGTTCTCACAAGATCTCATGTTTTTATAAGCATCTGGCATTTCCCCTGCTGGCACTCATTCTCTCTCCTGCCGCCCTGTGAAGAGGTGCCTTCCACCATGATTGTAAGTTTCCTGAGGCCTCTCCAGCCATGTGGAACTGTGAGTCAAGTAAACCTCTTTTCTCCATACATTACCCAGTCTTGGGTATTTCCTTATAGCAATGCAAGAAGGGACTAATACACACACAGATACACACACACACACACACACACTCTCACTGATTCAGAAACCCAGATATGAAGATAGGACCACCAAAATTCACTGTGGAGTATTCAACAATCATTTATATCACATAATGAAGTAATATAGCCTTTACATTTGAAGTAGAAAAATTGAAAAAAATTATATCCTAATAAATATTTACAGATATTTTATTTAAGTAATATACATCTGCTTGTAGTGTAATTGCTAGCCCAGAATTCTTTGCAGAATTTAGGTCTCAGTAGTAAAATATAAAGCTAATACATTTTATAGGTAAATTTGTTTTTAATGTTTATTTTTTAATATGTAGTCTCAATGTATTTTATATTTATAAAGCATTTCACAGGGACAAAAATAACTTATGAGCAAATAAACTTCTATATGAACTGGTTGACTTTACCAAAAAAAAAGTCAGACAAATAGGAAATTTTGGAAATAAAAGTCACCTATTTCTCCTAAGCAATATTTAACATATAACTTCTGATTGCAATGACAATTAGCATAGTATGTGGTAACAGTTGTAAAAATTAAATTAACTGTAATGAACTCATGAATATATGCCACGCAAGTGTGTTTTATTTGCCAGGTTTTTTTTGTTTTGTTTTGGGTTCTGCAACTTGCTGTGCTTGTCTATTTATTTCTAGTTATATGATTAAAACTTCCCCTTAAAGACTCATGTCCTTGTCATTCTTCTCTTGCAAACAATTAATCAACAATATTAATCAAGATTTCATATACTAAACAACTCTAGTTGTTTATCCAGCCATCACAGAACCAGTATGCAGCAAGATAGTTCTGATTTTATGGTGTGGATCAAGACAGGTTATGGAATTTATTTCCCTTTAACTATCATGAAAATTAAATTTCCTAATGTCATTTTGAAGCCAAGACATTCACAGAATCCTGTGTTATAAGTCTTGGTTTCGAAGGTATTAAAAATGTTCCTATGTCTCTTTTTATGCTTTCATTAGTTTGTTATAGTGTTGAACTTATTAGTATTATTCCCAAGACCAAAACCGCATATAAATGATGCATCTATAAGGTTTATTATGATTCATAACTATCACTATTATGATTTTTTTTCTGACAAAAATTTTAATTGTCTCTAGATAAACATCCCAATTGCTGAATTTCTTCAGGCTAGGTAATAGGAAAAAGCTGAAATACTTCTCAAATTCTGGTTTTATTTCAATATGTAGATTAAAACCTAGGCTTTGGAATTTATATTGTATATATTACATATGTAATTTTAAAGTATTAGTGTGTGTACATATATATATACACACACGTTGGTATGTATAGATTACATTCGTGTATACATATATAAAATGAACATACACATATAATTTATATATCTACCTGCATATTTATGTTGATTGGTAAAGAAATCTGAGGTGATTGAATATTATATTTAATTTAGTATGTATTTACTGACATAGAAACATTTATGTTTATTAGGAAAAGAAATACTGTTTTATTATATAATCCTTACATATTGTGTTCTCTCATATTGTAGTATATATTTCTCTAAGATTCTCTTATTGGTAATGCTGACACATTGTCTACCAAGAGGTTTGGTAATTGGAAGAGCATTTGTTGCAGAACTGTTACATTAAATTAAGAAACTATAATAAAATTGTAAAGAAACTATAATAAAATTCTAATAAGTTCTCTTTCACTATTTAACTACATTGAAAGCAACAGCATCTGAATAAAAAGGATGCATCTTAATCTACATTTAAAATCAGAGTCAAAATTAAGATCAAATCAGTGATTAGGATACTAAATATTGTATGTCACGGTGTATCACATAAATAAGCATTTATTAAATACCTATTATATGGACTACGGCAAGTTAGAATAAATGGCCACTGCCTTCAAAGAGTTAAACATGTATTTGAGGAAAACAATATAATAAGTTAAATAACATTTTCCAACTATAATAAAAGTGATGTCACAAAGAAGTTCAGGAGTAACTGCCAAGTAAATTGTTCAACAATATTACTTCTAGAGTATTAAGGAAAGCGAGTCCATGTTGATGGGAGTGGTCTGGGACTGCTTTATGCGCAGGGAAAGGACATGGAGGAAAGAATAGGCAGTGCATAACTCTACTGGAGGGTTCAAGAAAGCCATCTATAAATATGTGAATTTATTATTCCCCAGAGTTAACATCATAAAAACAAGCAAAAACAAGCTACCTTTGCATTTCTTTTTTGGAACTGAATTTAAGAAACTTTTATTTATTTATTTATTTATTTATTTATTTATTTATTTATTTATTGTTTGAGAAGGAGTCTCGCTCCATCGCCCAGGCTGGAGTGCAGTGGCGCCTTCTCGGCTCACTGCAAGCTCTGCCTCCCGGGTTTACGCCATTCTCCTGCCTCAGCCTCCCGAGTAGCTGCGACTACAGGCGCCCGCCACCACACCCGGCTAATTTTTTGTATTTTTAGTACAGACGGGGTTTCACCGTGTTAGCCAGGATGGTCTTGATTTCCTGACTTTGTGATCCACCCACCTCAGCCTCCCAAGAATTTAAGAAACATTTAAAGCAGATAAACATTGGGTTCCATCTCATCCAAAGGAAGAGTAGTGATAAAGTGAAAGAGTTGCAATTAGCATTACAAGACATTGCAAAGTTTCCCAGTTCTCCTTTGAAGGTAACAAATAAAATAAAAACAACCATATTTAAAATTTCTAATGAAAAGTTCAAAAGTTGTTTTACTATTTATTCACTCAATGAATAATAAAACACATTAATTGAGAGAATAGACAAGATTCATTGATGGAATAAACAAAATAAGACAAAAGTCTTCCATTGTTGGATTTACCTTCTAGTGAGAGAGGAAAGCATTGGGAAAGACAAGTGTATAAAATCTTACATATATATATATATATATATATATATACACACACACTATATATATATATACACACACACATACATTATATATAAAAAACACACACATACACATACATATATATGAAACACCTCTCAGTGATAAGAAAATAAGGCAGAGTAAGAGAAATGAAGAGGAGGGAGGCTACTTCAGATGTAGTAGACAGGTTGGACACTGTAAGTACATGGTATTTTAGCAACACATGTATCAGCTCTCAGTAAGTTTAGAAAATAAAATCCTTGTTTAAAGTTCCCTCTAGACCATATAATTTGTACAAGGGAGATAATAATTTAACTTCTAATAATTTGGCTGGTGGGTACATGTGAACATACTTCAGCAGAGCCCTTTTCTAGCATGTTTAAATGTTACAGAGATTTATGTCCTCAACATAGCTATATAGAGTAAATATGCCATCACATTATGCCACATTCCTTTACGCAAGTGTTAAAAGGACATTCCTTGAATTAATATAACCAAAAAGATAAAGGTGAAGTAAAAATCAGGGGGAAATGGATAAGAGAGAAGAACAAGACTCCAAGAAAAATAACCTCAAAGTAGACTCTATTACAAATCTGCAGTTGAAGCATCATCTGCTAGCTAGGCTTTCCCATCCTCTTTCCTTAACCTGACCTCCTGAGAACAAAAGGCAGATTGAGCAAGTATCCATCTGTTGTAAAACTATGGCATCTTCAAGAGAATGTAGAAAAATAAAAGTCTTTCCTGATAAATATGGTATTATATTTTGATTCTGGCAGCTGTCCAGGACTGTGTATAAATCATTTTTTTCATAGAACATAAAAGGACTGTATAAAAAGAAAATTCCACTCTACAACCAACTATAGATTATTCATTGTGCCATTTTTGTCAATGAGCGTAATCCAGAGACTCAGGTTACATATCCAAGTTCACACACAGCCTCTCCTTCTGTTTTTTGTTTCTTTCTCCCTTTGATGCTTTTTTCTCTCTTCCTCTCTCCATTTGTCCCTCCATTTCTTCCTCCCTTACACCTTTTCTCCCTTCTATCCTTCCCTCCCTCTTACCTCTTGCTCTCTTTCTTTCCTCTTTCTTTCTTCTCTTTTCCTTCCTTCCTTTCTATTTTTTCTTTTCCTTCCTTTCTTCTTTTGTTTTTTTTTCTCTTATTAATAATGGAAGAATATAATTTTCCTGATTTCCAGATTCAATGTTTTTCCATGTTGCCTCTTAACAGTACAGTACAGTACAGTAGAGTACCATCCATCACATAAATCCTAAGCAAATACACTTCTCCATTTTCTCATTTAATTTAACCAATACATATTAAGTACATGCTAGGCACTTTTTAGGTACTAGAAATACAGAGATTTCAAAATATTTTATACTCTCAGGGAAATCACAGTGTACAAATACAGATGGGCAGTGACCAATATTTGCAAATTGCATTTTGGAAGCACTGGGGTAAAATGTGTAAAACAAGCCACATTTTAGGAAACAGTGGCTGGAGAAACTAATGCCTGAGATAAAACTTCAAGTATGAGGAAGGGAGAAAGTGTAACTTCAGATGAAGCATTAAGTGGAGAGACAGCATCTTATGTGGAGAAATATGCACAATATCTGAAGCAAAGAGTGGTGGGAAGTGAAGTTGAAAATGAGTAAAATGTTTGTTTTAAGAAAATATTCGAGTTGTATAGGATTGTAGACAGATTTGGGAAGTATGTTAGATATAATATAATCAGGGTTTGATGTCTGCATGACTGAAGATGGGGACTGGATAGAATAGTAAGGGTGACTATCAAATGTTTAAATTTGGTTTTAGGAAATCAAAAATTCAAACCAGGATATAAATATGTTTGATTTTAAATATGTTAAGGTAAGAGCCTCAAATTCACAGAAGAAATCTGGCCTGAATCTAGTGACCTCAATAGTTATTAGCATATAAATGGTACCAAAACCTTGAAGCTAGATAAGATCAACCAGATAGGATGTAGACTCTCTCTAGAGTATAGAAGGCTGCGGAGCATTCACACATAAACTGCTAGATGCTAGGAATATATTACAGATGTAATTTTTTTTAATTTTTTGAATTTAATTTTTAAATTGTTAAATTTTAATTTTTAAATTTTAAATATATTTTAAAATTTTACTCATTAAATATATATAATTTTTCTCATTTATATGTAAATATATGATTTTACTCATTAAAAATATATAAGCATATTTAATGAGTAGACATATTTAATGAGTAAAATACATATATAGTACATACATATATTTATACATATGTAATACATATATATTTAATGAGTAAAAATTTATTTAAAAATTTATTTTAAAAACAGGTGAACACTATAGAATTTAGAAGATAAGTGATATTTTGGAGATGGTAATATTTAAGAGGTAGATAGAGGAAAAAGGGCTCATGAAAAAATGCTGGAGAGAAAGGTCAGAGAAATTGAATAAAAGGCAAGTTTGAAGAAGCAGGTTAGCAGAACAACAAATTGCAGCCAAAAGTTTCAATAAGATATGACTGACAAAATAAGCAAAATCAGAAATAACAAAGGTAACATTGCAACCTATCCCACAGAAATACAAAAGATCCTCAGAAATTATTATGAAAAACTTTATCTACTCAAACTAGAAAATCTACAGGAAATACATAAATTCTGGGAAACACACCTACGATTGAATCAGAAAGAATTTGAAACCCCGAACAGACCAATATTGAGTTCTAAAATTGAATTAGTAATAAAAAAAACTTACGGTGAAAGAAAAGCCTCCAACCAGATAGATTCACAGCCAAATTCTACCAGATGTACAAAGAACTAGTACCAATTTTGCTGAAACTATTCCAAAAAACTGAGGAGGAGGGATTCCTCTCAAATTCATTATAGGAAGCCAGCATCACCCTGACACCTAGAACTGCCAAAGACACACACACAAAGAAAAAAAAAAAACAGCCCAATATCAGTGATGAGCATAGATGCAAAAATCCTCAGCAAAATACTAGCAAACCCAAACCAGCCGCATATCAAAAATGTAATTCACCATGATCAAGTAGGTTTTATTTCTGGGATGCAAGGTTGGTTCAGTATGTGCAAATCAATAAATGTGATACATCATATCAACATAAGGAAGGACAAAAACCATATGATCATCTTAATAGACATGGAAAAAACTTTTGATGAAATACAACACCCTATTATAATTTTTTAAAAACCCTCAAGAAACTAGGCATTGAAGGAACATACCTCAAAATAATAAGAGTCATCTATGACAAACCCACAGCAAATATCATATTGAATGGGCAAAAATGGAAGCATTCCCCTTGAGAACTGGAACAACACAAGGGTGTCCACTCACACCCCACCCCCCATTCTATCTCTCTGCACGTAATATGCATATCTAGACAACCCTAAAGACTCCTCCAAAAGGCTCCTGGAACTGATAAACAACTTCAGTACAGTTTCAGCATATAAAATCAATGTACAAAAACCAGAAGCATTTCTATACACCAATAAAATTCAAGCTGAGAGCCAAATCAAGAACACAATTCTATTTACCATTGCCACAAAAAAAATTATATTTATGAATACATCTAACCAAAAGGTGAAAGATCTCTGCAAGGAGATCTACAAAACACTGCTAAAAGAAATCATAGATGGTCCAAGTAAATGAAAAAATATTTTATGTTCATATAGTGGAAGAATCAACATCATTAAAATGGTCATACTGCCCAAGCAATCTACAAATTCAACACTATTTTTATCAAATTACCAGCATTTTTCACAGAATTAGAAAAAAAAACTATTGTAAAATTCATATGGAACCAGAAAAAGAGCTTGAATAGGCAAAGCAATCCTAAGCAAAATGAACAAAGCCAGAGGCATCACACTACCTGACTTTATACTATAAAGCCACAGTAACCAAAACAGCCTGGTACTGGTACAAAACAGACACATAGACCAATGGAACAGAATAGAGAACCCAGAAACAAAACACCACACCTATAGCCATCTGACCTTTGATGAAGTCAATAAAAATAAACAATGGGGAAAGAACTCTCTATTCAATAAGTGGTGCTGGGATAGCTGGCTATTCATATGCCGAAGAATGAAACCAAACCCCTACCTTTCACCATATACAAAATATAGCTCAAGATGTATTAAAGATTTAAATGAAGTACCTCAAACAATAAGAATTCTAGAAGAAAACTTAGGAAACACCATTCTGTACATCAGCCTTGGGAAATAATTTATAATTAAAACCTCAAAAGCAATTGCAACAAAAACAAAAATTGAGAAGGGGGATCTAATTAAATTAGAGAGCAAAACAAAAGAAACTATTAACAGAATAAACAGACAATCTACAAAATGGGAGAAAACATTAAAAAACTATGCATCCAACAAAAGTATAATAACCAGAGTCTATAAGACATGTAAACAATTTAACAAACAAAAACAAATAATCCTCATTAAAAAGTGGGCAAATAGGCCAGGTGTGGTGGCTCAGCCTATAATGCCAGCACTTTGGGAGGCCAAGGCAGGCAGATCACGAGGTCGGGAGTTCGAGACCAGCCTGGCCAACATGGTGAAACCTCATCTCTACTAAAAATACAAAAATTAGCTGGGCATGGTGGTGCACACCTGTAATACAAGGTACTCAGAAGTCAGGAGAATTGCTTGAACCCAGGAGGCCAAGGTTGCAGAGAGCCAAAATAGCACTACTGCACTGTGGCCTGGGCGACAGAGCAACACTCCATCTCAAAAAAAAAAAAAAAAAAAAAAAGGAGCAAAAGGCCTGAACAGACACTTCTCAAAAGAAAACATACAAGTGGCCCAGAAACATATAAAAAATACTCCATATCACTAATCATTGGATAAGTGCAAATCAAAACTACAAGGAGATATCATCTCATACCAGGCAGAATGGATACTATTAAAAAGTCAAAAAACAACAGATGCAGGCAAGACTGCAGAGAAAGGGGAACATTTATATACCGTTGTTGGAAATGTAAATTAGTTCAACCAGTGTGGAAAGCAGTTTGGAAATTTTAAAGAACTTAAAACTACCATTCTACCCAGCAATCACATCACTGGGTATATGTTTAAAACAAATATATATACCCAGTGAAAATATAAAATACATCATTCTGCCAAAAAGACACATACACTGATATGTTCACTATTCACAATAGCAAAGACATAGAATCATCCTAGGTGCCCACCAATGACGGATTGGCTAAAGAAAATGTGGTACATATACTGTATGGAATACTACACAGCCATAAAAAAGAACAAAATCATGTTATTCAGAGTAACATTGATGCAGCTGGAGGCCATTGCACTAAGTGAATTAACACAGGGACAGACAATCAAATACTGCATATTCTCACTTATAAGTGAGAACTATACATTGAGTACACATGGACATTAAGATGGGAACAGCAGATACTGGGGACTACTGGAGAGGGGAGGGAGGGAGAAGGTAAGGGTTGAAAAACTAACTATTGGGTGCTATGCTCAGCACCTGGGATCAGTACTGAGCATAGTCATACCCCAAACCTCAGCATCACACAATATACCCATGTAACAAACCTACACAGTTTGTTACATGGTATATGGGGTATATGGGGGGTAAACTACCCCGAAATCTATAATAAAAGTTGAAATTATAAACTGTATAAAAGAACTTAAAAAAAGATATTACTGACAACATAGCATTGTCAGTCAAATGCTGGGAGCAGGGCCAGTTAATTTAAGAATGAAAGTGAGGTCAAAAGAAATGACAGTGCATGCACACTAGAACTTTAATAAGATGAGATGTGTGGGATCAAGGAATGAATGTGTGTTTGTTTTAGATGAAAGAAAATTTTTATAATTACTGGAGGACAATGAATCTTCCAACTTACTTCCATTCTGATTGTATAAACTAAATGGCCAGTTTAAGAATAACAATCTCTGTTTGCAAATAACTTATATTCAGAGATAGATAAATAAATATACCTGTGCAGATAAATCAATATTCTCTATTTAGTAATTTTTAAGTTAAAATATTTCCATGTGTAGTTATTTTATTGATTAGTAGGTAATTATTGAGTAGTTAGTATTTGATATACTAACTCTAAGACAGTATACTATGTGCTGAGAAATAAAGATATTCAGTCCATATTTTGTATTTTCAAAGGACTGTCAATTTAGCTTGCATTTTTTACAAAGATTTATTCCATTAATTCATGGGGAAACTACATTATTAGAAAAATAATATATATATATATACATGTATATCTTAGTGATTGAATTTAAATGTGCCACTAGTAGTAGAAGCAAAACATTAATTAATCATTTCTGAACTATTATTCCATAATTATGCTTAAACTTTAACAAAAGATTTTCCTAAACTCTTGCAGTATTTTAATAGCTGTGACAATAAAACTTTAGCTATATATATGCTGGGGCCAAAATAATATTATGTCAAGTTATGATATTTTACAATTACTGGGAGGGTCTAACTATGAAGAAAAAAATCACCTTTACTACTTCTAACTACAAAAATAAACCCTCAAAATAATTAGTAATTAATGAGTTTCTAAAACTGTACTTAGAAAATGACCCTTGATTCAAAACAGTGCCATGCCTATAGCAAGAACATAATAAAATCTGAATGAATATAGATATTAATATACATTTCCTAATATGATATGTTATAAAGGATTAATCTTAATGTTTCAGAGTACCTTGATAAACAGGGCATAAACTTGAGATTATTTTTAATGCTTCTGTTAGTTATGGCTGCAAAAACTTTGTTTACCTACCTGCATTTAAATGACGTTGTATACCTCTACTAGAAATCTCATATCTCCACAACCTCTTCTTTCACCCAGTCTCTAAAGAGGTATGTCCCAAGGTCTTTAGTCTTTTCCTCTTTTCACATACCATTTCCCATATATAGACCATTTTGACATAAACTGTCCATGCTATAGGCATTTTGATATCCAGAGCAAGGAAGTCAAAATTAAACATTTTTGTTCATAAGGTTGGAGACTGAGAAACGCAACAGTTTAAATTTTACTTCTTGATACTTAAAAGAAAACTACAAACTTTTACCTTTTTTTCAACATCAATTAGCATTAAGGAAACAATATTAAGGCCAGGAATAGGCATTTTTTCCTTTTCCCTTTTCTCCATATTTTTTAGTGACCAACACTAACTACCCCATCTCCCACGAACTGACGAATGGCTTCAAGTCACTTTCCTCTTTCCTTAGGGTAGGGACAGCTGACTGCCAAATGGTTCTCCATAAGACTATTTTTTTTATTAGGGTCATGTGCTATTAATTCTTTTGATAGTGCTTTCTGCTCTCTTACTAGAGCATACAGGGAAGTGCTTCTTGGGAAGTATTAGGCCAAAGTCATGAGAGTGAAAGCCAGGTCTGTACAACTTATTTCTTCTACTTACTTTCAACACTTTTTGACACTTTTTCTTCTATTTTCTGACACATAAAGTTCTATTCAAACTAGTTTCTGAACAATGTCTTAGCATGTCCTCTATGCCTTTTCCCCTTTTCTCCAATTTTTATGTGTCAAAATTCTATTTATTCATAGAGAGTAATTTACGTTTCATTTTCTCTATTAGATGAGGTAAATTCTTCTGGCATAATGAAATAGCAAACTGTCCTTCCTTTTAACCCCATTGCATTTTTATTTCTTCTAGTACCTAATATAATTCACTGTTTTATTTTCCAATTACTCTCTTTAGTAGGGATTTTGTCCAAAGAGGCCCATACACAGTCAACAGTCATTGATAAATATTTCATTGATGTAGGACATAAACCTAAGCATCATTTAATCTTTAAAGATAAACTAATAAATATTTAAAGTATCTCCTGATTGTTTTATTTCAATTTTAATTCAATGTTTTATCTAGCTTATTATAAGAACATTTCCCATCGGAAAGCATATCTTCTTAAAATTTACTTCAATTCAGTTTTCCATCTAGCTTATTATGGGAACATGTTCCCATCAGAAGACATCTCTTTTTTTTTTAAAAAATAGGAACATATAAATTTAGATCCTCCCTGGAAGACCATTAAGTACAGAAATAATAAGATGCTAAGTATAATTACTTTATTAAGCATCTTAATGTATCTGCGTGAAGACTATGCATTTGAAACTCACAAGCGGATCCCTTAACATGCCAATCATGTTTATGAATTCACATCATTCACTGACCATTGTTAAATTGAGCTTGTGCTCTCTTATTAAAATATCCATATTTAAAGTATAAATCAGTGTTCAATATGTTGCTCAAGCAAAGGCACTCCATAACATGATGCAAAGTTCATTGTGCAACTTTGCAGAGCACAAAAAGATTGAAGAAGCATTAACAAAAGATCAATTCAGAGTTCATCTGTGAAATGGAACACACAAAAATGTCATCTCCATGAAAATAAAACTAATTTTAAGAAGCATAAGACATCATTTACTTTTATTAATAGCTAAAATAAATTAAAATTCTATTTATTGTACATAATTTTAAGGATAGCAGATGAAAAGAACAAAGAAAGTATGAAGGATAAGGGGAATTTATTTACATTAGGACAAGCACCTACACCTTTACTAAAATTTTGGCATGTCAACTTTCTCATATAAAGAGAGTTAGAATTTCTAGAAATGGACTATTAAATGAGTTTATAACCAGGTTCATATCCTTAGAAATAGTTCCAAGCTATGTCCACACAACAAAATTATAGCCACTTCCTGGTAAATTTCAAAATCACTAAGGTGATGTTTATTAAACTAAAAACTCTACCTGGGTAAACACAAGGGAAAGTTTATTAGATAAGTTGATGTATGAAATAACCAGTTTCTACATGTACACTCAAGTCTATAAAAATCTTTATTCCAAGACAAGGCAAATAATGTGGTTTCCTTAATAGTACTGTCGTTTCTGATTCAATACATAAATCTACTGTAGCCAAGAAAAAGGTAAGAAACAGGAGGAAGGCATCTCTGCTTTCAGAGCTTTAACTTAAGCCTTTTGGGAAACCAGCATTCTCTAGCATCTTTTTAGAGCGTTGGGGCAGAGAAAATAGGAAGGTCAACAGGATGATGAATACTGACATCTCGCTTAGGGTCTGCCCACCGATTAAAGGAACAAAGGTACACGTTTTTGTTGACATTTCTGCAGTGACTCTTCTTTTGTCATAGGAGTCATCAGCGCCAGTACAACTGTCAACACCGCTGCACTTGAGAAAGTTGAGCTTGTACTGGGAACAGCTTAAAGAAGCCCACACAGCACAACAGCCTTTGTTGTTTAATTCATGATTCTGAACACACAAAAGCTCACAGGATCACACACACTGTCTCAGTTTTCACTCTACTGTCTATAGTCTCTCATTTCATTTATTGCTTAACTTTTTGTCAGATCTTAAATTACCCCATGAGTTGCATTCCCCTCTGTCCCTCTGTTCTTGCTATTTATTTTGTCTTAAGATCAGGAGCAGACTTGAGCACATCATCCACCTCTTTCTGATGGAGCGCATATTGGGTGCCTGGGAACGTCCTGTAAGCACCAACTTCAGCACCTTCTCTTCATCAGACAGAAAAGTTCTGTTCAAGGAAGATAGAGCGAAGGGAAGAAGTCAGTAAAACGCGTGAATTGCGTGGAGCAGGCACTCCCAGAACAAGTTTGGAGGATCCGTGATGGCTGAGCTCTTCCGAGTCCCTGGAGATGTCCCTCCCGCGCGATTGGTGCCTGCCCCGCCCCTGCCAGGGTCACTCTGCGCCACCTCCCTGGGGCTCAGGTTTCTTTTTAGAGGACCCCCCTTGTGCACTGGAGATGACAACCGCCTCTGCAGTTGGGCTCAGGGATGTCACTGGTCCTTCCCCCTTCCTCACAGAGAAATGAGGGAAGAAACAAAACAAAACAAAACAAAAACAGCCAATCGCTGGACTGAAAGGGTGGAGGCTGCGGACGTATCCTGTTGCAGGCGCTGCCTACCCAGTGCTGGGAGAAAAAGAAACAGTCGCAGACACGCACACTCACACTCGCAGGCACCTGGGGCTCCAAGAGAGAGTTAAATCTCCTTCGTGGAGTACCAAAGCCTCAGTCCATGGTGTCAGCCCTGAGACTGTCGACATTCGCATGGAGTGGGCACCTCCGCTGGGGACAGATTACAGACGCGTCCGGCCCAAGGAATGCTTTGGAGAGCTGGGAGTGGGGCTGCAAGAAGGGTACTGTCTTCCAAGCGTCTTGGCTCAGCACACACGCCCACACGCAGTCTCATGCCTCTGAGGTGGAGTGAAACAGGGCAGGGAGGGGTAAGGAAGAGGACGTTTATTGTTCCGTGCACAGCTCAATCTGGAAAGTACAAATACACACGTGAACCTGTTAGCCGATCGCCCACTCAGCATGGGTGGTGGACGACAACCCTAGCTCATGATGGTTCCGGAAACAAGTGTTGACAGAAGTGCCATTAGGAACTTTGTATCTATATCATTCTTTCCTGGCCTTCGTGAATTCTCCTCCTGGGGAAGTGAAGGAAACTGTTCTCACGCAAGTTTCCCAGAGGAGAAACAATTATGAATAAAAGTAGCCACTAAGGACCTCCCTTTTAAACTCAGAGCACCTGCTTACATTCCCTACTCAAAGAAAGGGAGTGGCAGAAAGACATTCAAAGGTCTCCACAATCGGTTTAGTCTGTTATTTGTCTTTGTAATAGCTAATACTGGAAGCTGTTATAACCCTTCCTGAGGGAAACTTGCTGTTCTATCTCTCCCTTGGTCCGGTGCCATCTTTTACCTGTGCCTTGGTGGTTGGTCCTGGGAATGGGGAAAAGTCTCCATCATCTCAGGATCCTCCTGTCTCCACAGAAACTCCCCCCTGGATTCCCTTGTTGTCTTTGGCTAGGCAGCGGCTGCAGCTATCAGGCAGCCCTACCCTTTGGGTTTACAGGGCCTCTAGGTCAAAAAATACTAGGCACAACTAGTAATCTTCCTCCCTAAGAGAGGCTATCATGCCCCCTGAAGATTTAGAAAATAAGAACCTCTGAATCTAGAACTTGCTGAAGAGTCAGCTGTGTGTTTGGATACAAATCTCTCCAAGGATCCAATAATTATGAACTTTCTTTGACATTTCGGTGTATCACAGAAAGCATTTCTCCATTATGGATACCTTGGCAAATCCGCTGTCACTAATACACTTTTGTTTCTCTTGACTATTTCTCAATCAGCAAAAATTGAAAATTAAACAAAAAGAAGTTGGCATCTGTTGTGGTGATGTTGGTTAGGATTTCAAATCCTCTACATTTTTTTTTAAATTTTAAACTGGTAAATAAGTATAATTAAGATTAAAATAAAACACCAATAGTGGGCGCCTATGGAGAAATATTCAATATGTCATTAAATTGATCCAGCCTTATTTGATCAACTTCCATGGGGCAGGCTGTGTATGAAAGTGTGAGAACACAGACATGAATATATGGTAGCCCCTGACCAGACAAGGAGGTCATTATCTCAGAAGGAAATCACACATTAAAAGAAATATATTGCAACATTGTGCAGCTCACTAACAGCAGCTTGGAAGTATGTATCTGGGTAAGCTCCTAGAATGGCAAGAGTGTTAGAAGAAACGAGGACAGCTTCTTGGAGGAGGAAACCTCAAGGCTGTTTTCAAGGATGACTATGGTGTTAAACAAGCAGACAAGACAGAACATCCTAAACAGAGCAGAGTACGTACAGTCAGAGGCATAAAAAGAATGGTGCTTCAGGGAATATCAGGCTGTTCAGTAAAGTTAGAGCACTAAGTGGGAGGGAGACTCTCAAAAATAAGATTAAACATTCAAATGACAATGTTTTACTGTAGAAATGTTTGTAGATGGAACTGTAGCAGGAATTCTCAATGGAAATGTTGGTTAGATAATGAACTTTAGATAGAAATAAAAACAAAAACAAAATATGAACTCCTCACTAAGAAAAAAAAATCCAAACAAGAACTTACATGAAAGTCATATAAAAATTGAAAACCATGAAGAGAAAAAAATGAAACTTTGCGATTTTAATGCTGTTCCTTCTGAAGATTTTATAGAATATGGTGTGTTGGATTGAAAATACAGGAATTCCGCATCCCGTATTAGGATAATTTAGTGACTAGAAAAGTGTTTCCTACATTGTTAATATAATAGGTAGATTAAATACACACCCCATCAATTTGCCAATTAAAAAAAAAAGTAAGGTGTAACAAACAGGCCAAGTTGAAGACAGTTTGGCGCTACTTAACATGCTACTAGATTCAAGACTACACAGATTAAGTACTCTCTATAAAATGAATTTTAAAATATTTTTTCAGCTAGACCTATGCAAATGAAACTTTGGGAAGTAGATGTTAAATGTTTCTTGAGAGCTTCCTATTCAGATAGCTTTTGTAATACCGAGGTCTTCACTAATGGGCAGCCTGGGGATGGTTATAAGTTACAGAAGTGTGTTTCCCAGGATAAAACTTCAAAATTTTGAAATGATTTGCCAAGATTTCAAAACCAAGAAATTTTTTATGAAAAAACTAAGATTTCAAGGTTCTCTTCAAAAAGAAAAGCAAACCTACTAACATTGGACTAACCGTCCCACATAATAACAACGGTAGTTGAGTAGAAGCTGTCTCTTTTAAACAGGAGTCTTCCTAAATTTGGCCACTATTCCATTCTTACTACTAAATCTAGAAAATTTTCTATTTAACATCTTACTTTCTGAGTTATTTTTCCTATATACGTTTTTCTTTATTCACATAATTTAGCTACCAGGTCTCTCTCTGCATTTGAATGTAAAACTTTCTCAAGGAGGAATCTCACCTGATTCATAATATAAGAAAATAATGTATGTGATGATATTCTCAATTACTTAAAAGATGTGTTATAACTAGTTCCACTCTGTATACATGGGAGAGAAGTTAATTCACCACATACAGTAGATGTCTTAGAGCTTTAGGGTTTAATTCTCTCATGGACCTCATCTCAGAAAGACTTGGATAAGCATGCTTCCATTTTCCAGTTTTCTAGGTAGAACTTTTCATAAACTCCATTTACTTAACGATAAATAGTTGAGAGAAATAACTAAATGAAGCATTTTTGACTTGAAAATGTGAATGCAGGGTTTAGGGGAATTCACACGTTAAGAATGATCTAATGAATATTTACTGATGGGGGTCTATGGCAATCTGGAAAAATAATGAGTATAATTCATATCTGACCTGCTTCTGCCCAAAGTAGTATAAATAATTGATCTGTAATTGGCATTGTCACAATCTTTTTTCACATTCCTTTCAAAGCTTTTCATCAATACATATGGATAACTTAGAGCAAATTGTGCTTTTATAATAATACAGCTTACCCAAATTGCATGTTAGTTACAATTGTTACCTATAATTAGAAGAGTCAAGAAAATGCATTTAAAATTCTCTCAGAAAATTTTAAAATGTATCTGGTCGTTACCTTCAGTGAAACTTAAAGTATAACTACTCACATTTTGTATACATGCCTAGGTAGATAAAAAAGTTATTGCAGTAAGGCATAGCGTTGGAAGTAGGGTGACTTTGCTTACTTAGGAGACACACACACACACAAATATATGCACACACACATATATACATACACATGATATATATGAAATTATATATCTCATATATATCCATTTGCTTGTAAAATATACATGTTTTATATATTTGATATATAATACATCATTTATTCATGAGAAATATATAATATGTATGCTTATGAGATTTATATTATATATAACATAGTATATAACATATATACTGTAATATATATGTAAATAACATAAGTAAACAGATTCACCATACTTACAGCCCTAGGTCTCCACTGCAATGCTGATATGGTTTAGCTCTGTTTCCCTACCCAAACCTCGTGTCAAATTGTAATCCCTAATATTGGAGGAGAGTTCAAGTGGGAGATGATTGCTGTTCTCATGATAGTGAGTGAGTTCTCACAAGATCTGGTTGTTTAAAAGTGTTTAACACTTCGCCCTTTGCTCTCCTCCTACTCTGCCATGGTAAGACATGCTTTTTTTCCCTTCACCATCTGCCATGACTGTAAGTTTTCTGAGGCCTGCAGGCCATGTTTCCTGGATGCCTATGGATCTATGAGTCAATTAAAATTCTTTTCTTTGTAAATTACCCAGTCTCAGGTAGTTCTTTATAACATTGTGAGAACGGGCAAATACAGAAAATTGGTACAAGAGAAGAGGGGCATTCCTATAAAGACACCTGAAAATGTGGAAGCAGCTTTGGAACTGGGTAATGGGCATAGGTTGGAACTGTTTGGAGGGCTCAGAAGAAGATAAGAAGAAGAGGGAAAGTTCTGAACTTCCTAGAGACTTGTCAAATGGTTGTGACAAAGTAACATGGACAGTTGTGAGAAACACACTCACCCATGCAAACCCAAAGAATGGGCCCAGAGACACAAAGAACAATAGAAGCAAGACTTGTAATTGTGGTCTCGCAAGATCGGGTGTCTGGTAGGCAGGCACACCCTCGGCAGTTACAGCAGGTAATTTATCTCCTAACATGCAAGTCCCTCCCCCAGTTCCTCATTAGTCGAGTACCTGGATGTCACCTAAGTTTCATTATCCCCCTTATAAGGTTATATCCCAGTCCACTTCCCTGCTTAGTTTTCGGTTTCCCAATAATGAAACTGTCTTCCCTTTTATAGGCTGACCCCTCCTCTACATTTGGTTTGCTTAGGTGCATGAGCTGTGCGGTTTGTCACATCTGCGGGCTGGCTGCCATTACTTGGATTTATCATGCTTTGAAAATGGACAATTTAAAATGTTTTCTCACACAGTGAAGTCCATGCTGAGGTAATCTCAGATGGAGATGAGGAACTTATTGGAAACTAAAGTAGATGCCACTTTTGCTTGCTTTAGCAGAGAGACTGGCGGCATTTTGCCCCTACCCTAGAAATCTGTGGAACTTTGAATTTGACAGTGATAATTTAGAGGATCTGGTGGAAGAAATTTCTAAGCAGCAAAGTGTACAAGATGTGGCCTGGCTGCTTTTAACAACTCATATGCATTCACAAAGAGATGATCTGAAATTGGAACTTATATTTAAACGGGAAGCAGAGCAAAAAAGTTTGAAAAATTTGCAGCTTGACCATTTGGCAGAAAAGAAAAACCCATTTTCTGGGGAGGAATTTAAGGCTGAAGAAATTTGCATAAGTAAAGAGAAGCCAAATGTTAATAGCCAAGACAATGGGGGAAATGTTTCAAAGGCATTTTAGAGACAGACCTTCATGGAAGCCACTTTAATCACAGGCCCAGAGGCCTAATAGGGAAAAGTGGTTTCCTGGGCCAGGTCCAGGACCCCGCTGCTCTGTGCAGCCTCAGGACCTGGTACCCTGCGTCCTAGCAGCTTCAGCTCCAGCCATGGCTAAAAGGAGCCAAGGTGTAGTTCAGGCTGTGGCTTCAGAGGAGGCAAGTTTCAAGCTTTGGTCACTTCCACATGGTATTGGGTTTGCAGGTATGAAGAAACAAGAGTTGAGGCTTGGGAGTCTTCACTTAGGTTTCAGTGGATGTATGGAAACGCCTCCAGGCAGAAGTCTGCTGTAGGGGTGCAACCTTCATGGAGAATCTTTACTAGAGCCATGCAGAGGGGAAATGTAGGGTTGGATCTCCTACATGAGTCCCCACCAGAGCACTGCCTAGTGGAGCTGCAAGAAGAGGGCCACCGTCCTCTAGACCCCAGAATGGTAGATGCACTGACAGTTTGCACCATGAGCCTGGAAAAGCCTCAATAACAATGTCAACCCGTGAAAGCAGCCATCAGGGGTGCGCCTCACAAAGCCCCTGGGGCAGAGCTGCCCATGGCCTTGGGAGCTCACTCATTGGATCAGCGTGTTCTGGATGTAAGACAGGGTGTCAAAGGAGATTATTTCAGAGGTTTAAGATTTAAAGACTGCCCTGCTGGATTCTGGACTTGCATGGGGCCTGTAGCACTTTTATTTTGGCCAATTTCTCCCCTTGGAATGGAAGCATTTACCAAATGCTTGTACCCCCATTGTATCTTGATAGTAACTGACTTGTTTTTGATTTTACAGGTTTGTTAGGGGGAAGGGACTTGTATTGACTCAGATGAGACTTTAGACTTGGACTTTGAGTTAATGCTGGAATGAGTTAAAACTTTGGAGGACTGTTGGGAAGGCATGACGGTGTTTTGAAATGTGAGATAACTCTTGCTTATTTCTTACACATACCCCTATATAAACTGAGCATTGGAGACAGGTAGAATGAATGAAGAACAGGAAGGTTACTAGAGTAACTAAATCAGCACAAACTAGAGCCAGAAGGGGGAGAAAGAAGCCTTGTCCAGAATTTAAAGGAGGAAAAAAATATAATTTGAGGAAGAAAAGTGATAATTTTAAGTTACAACTCATGCAGTCAGTTTTAAGAAAAAGGAAGAAGGATGTCAACTGGGTTCCTCAAATGAAATAAAGTATTGCTGCCATATAAACTAGAAAATGCTTCAGAAGTCTAGAAAGTATAAAGCAGTGTCATAATTACTTAAAAACACTCTCAAGATAATTCTGTCTAATAGAATGGGATAACTTATTTCTAAGTTCAATATATATTAGGAAAACCTTTTGATGGGCAAAATAAGCTTTTTGTTTTGGTTTGGTTTCATTTGGTTTAGAAAATTTGTAATAGAATTTATGGAGAAAACAGTGATAATAAAATGTGCCCAATAATAATTTCAAAAGAATCTTATGGCATTTTGTCCTAGTACTTTTTTTCCCCTGTCATAACAGAGCACCACAGACTGGGTAACTTATTAAAAAAAAAAAGAAATTTATTTTTCATTACTCTGGAGGCTGGGAAGCCCAAAAGCACAGATGCCAGCATATGGTGAGGGTCATTCCATGGTGGAATGATGGAAGGTAGAAGTGAGTGCATGAGAGAAAGAGGAAAAAGGAAGCAAACTCATGATAACTAAGTCAGTCCCACGATTACAGCATTAATGCATTTATGAGGGCAAAGCCCTCATGACCTAATCACTTCTAAAAGGCCTCAGATCTCCCCTCCCCTCCCAACCCTTTGGAAACCTAGGCTGGAGTGCAGTGGAATGATCATGGCTCACTGCAGCCTCAAACTCCTGGGTTCAAGTGATCCTCTCACCTCAGCCTCCCAACTAGCTGGGACCACAGGTGTGCACCATTATGCCCCAGCTAATTTATTTTTGTAGAGATGGGGCCTCACTCTGTTGCCCAGGCCAGTCTTGAACTCTTGAGCTCAAGTGATCCTCCTGCCTTGGCCTCCCCAAATGCTGGGATTACAGGCATGAGCCACCATGCCCCGCTAGGGCCTCACCTTTTAATACAGTTACAATGACAATCAAATTTCAACATGAGTTTTGAATGAGGATATTCAAAGCACAGGATTCTACCCCTGGCCCCCAAAACATGTCATTCTCACATACAAAATTTATTCATTCACTCCCAATAGTTCCAAAAGTCCTAACTTGTTCCAGCATCAACTCAAAAGTCCAAAGTTCAGAGTCTCATCTAAATAAGATATAGGTAACACTCAAGGCACAATTCCTTTTGAGGCAAATGCCCTCCAGCTGTAAATTCAAAACAGGTATCTACTTCCAAAATGCAATGATGGGACAGGGGTAGAATAGATAAACCCATTCCAAAAGGAAGACATAAGCAAGAAAAGACAGAACTAGTACCAGGTAAGCCCAAAACCAAGCAGAGAAAACAACATTAAATATCAAAGCTGAAGAATAATCTCTTGATTCCATGTGCCACTTTCTGCATACATTGGGTTTGAGTCCCTAGGCCTCCCTTGGCTTTGCTGGGCTCGGTCTATGCTTCAGCTCTCTCAGGTTGGAGTTGCATGCTGGTGCCACCCTACAATTCTGGGATCTCAGGTGCTTCCCCACTCCCACAGCTCCAGTAGACATTGCCCCAGTTTCATTGCAGCAGGTTTCTGCCTGGGCTTCCAGGTGGTCTGTGGCATCTTTTGAAATATAACTGAAGGAAGTCACAGCCTCCACAGCTCTTGCATAATGCATACCTGCCGACTAAATATCAGATTGATGCTGCCAAGGTATATATGGTCTGTACTTTGCAGAACAGTGGGTCTAGCCACACCTGGGCCTCTTGACCCACAGCTGAGGCATCCAGGGATCACTGTGTGGGAATTCCAGGAGCAGTGACTCAAGATGCTTTTGAGGGTGTCCCAGGACCATCCTTTCAAACCACTCACCCTTCTAGAGCACTGGGCCTGTGATGAAAGGGGAAGCCTGAAGATCTCTAAAATACCTTTGGGGTCTTCCTTTCTCTCATTATCTTGACCTGGATTCTTTTATCCATAGTAATCTCATTAGCCAGTGGTCCCTTACAAACACTCTTAGTATGGTCTGCTGAACATATTTTTTTCACTCTTTGCATGGCCAGGCTGCAAATTTTCCAAGCCTTTCTACTCTGCTTTCCTTTTAATTATAGATTCCATCTTTAAGTCATTTTTTCTGCCCTCGTGTCTCACTGTACGCACTTAAAACTAGCTAAAAAGCAGACTGAGTGCTTTGCTGCTTAAATATTTCTTAGTCAGTTCTTTGTTCATCACTCTTAAGTTATGCATTCCAAGAAGCCCTAGGAGACACCATAATTTTGCCAGGCTCTTTGCTACTTTATAATAATATTGACCTGAACTCCAGGTTTTTATACCTTGTTTCTCATTTCCATCTTAGACCTTATCAAAATGGCCTTCCACTGTCCATATTTTTACTAACATACTAGTCATGGCCACTTAGGTAATCTCTAAGAAGATTCGGACTTTCCCTATAGCTCTGCTCATCTGAGCCCTCAACAGAATCACCATTAAATGTCTATTGATGACAACAAAGCATTTTCCAGGCTGCCCCTCCAAATTCTTCTAGCCTCGACCCATTATTCAGCTCCAAAGCCACTTTCATATTTTAGTTATTTGTTGTAGCAACAGCCCCACTCCTTGGTACCAATATACTGTTTTAGTCTGTCTTTTGCTGCTATAACAGAATAACACAAACTGGATAATTTATTAAAAAATATTTCTCACAGTTCTGGAGGCTAGGAGCCAGCAGCTGGCAAGGATAATCCCATGGTGAAAGAGAGGAAGGTAGAAATGCACACATAAGACAGAGAAAAGAAGGGGCCAAACTCCCAGAACAACTAAACCACTCATACAATAATAGCATTAATCCATTCACAATGGTGCAACTTTATTGCCTAAGCACCTCTTAAAGGCCTCACCTCTTAATATTGCTATAGTGGCAATTAAATTTTAACATGAGTTTTGGCAGGGACATTCAAACCATAGCACGTATACCAAACAATTTATTTTCTTCAACTTTAAAGTTCTAGGTTACAAGTGCAGGATGTGCAGGTTTGTTACCTAGGTAAATGTGTGCCATGTTGGTTTGCTGCACAGATCAACCCATCACCTAGGTATTAAGCCCAGCATGCATTAACTATTTTTACTGATGCTCTCCCTCCCATCGCACTCACCCAACAAGCCCCAGTGTGTGTTGTTCCCCTTTATGTGTCCATGTGTTCTCATCATTCAACTCCCACTTACAAGTGGGAACCTGTGGTGTTTGGTTTTCTGTTCCTGCGTTAGTTTGCTGAGGATAATGGCTTTCAGCTCCATCTATACCCCTGCAAAGGACACAATCTCATTCCTTTTTATGGTTGCGTAGTATTCCATGGTGTATATGTACCACATTTTCTATATGCAGTCTATCATTGGTGGGCATTTGTGTTGATTCCATGTCTTTGCCATTGTGAATAGTGCTGCAACGAATATATGCATGCATGTATCTTTATAATAGAATTATTTATATTCCTTAGAGTATATACTGAGTAATGGGATTGCTGGGACAAATGATATTTCTGCTTCTAGATCTTTGAGGAATTGCCATGCTGTCTTCCACTATGGTTGAACAAATTTACACTCCCAACAACAGTGTAAAAGAATTTCATTTCCTCTGTAACCTCACCAGGATCGGTTATTTCTTGACTTTTTAAATAATTGCCATTCTGACTTGTGGGAGATGGTATCTCACTTTGGTTTCTATTTGCATTTCTCTAGTGCTTAGCTTTTTGTCATGTTTTTTGGCCACATGAATGTCTTCTTTTGAGAAGTGCCTGTTCATGTTCTTTGTCAACTTTTTAATGGGGTTGTTTTTTTCCTGAAAATGTTTTTTTTTTTTTTTTTTTTGAGACGGAGTCTCGCTCTGTCGCCCAGGCTGGAGTGCAGTGGCGCGATCTCGGCTCACTGCAAGCTCCGCCTCCCGGGTTCACGCCATTCTCCTGCCTCAGCCTCCCGAGTAGCTGGGACTACAGGCGCCCGCTACCACGCCCGGCTAATTTTTTGTATTTTTAGTAGAGACGGGGTTTCACTGTGTTAGCCAGGATGGTCTCGATCTCCTGACCTCGTGATCCGCCCGCCTCGGCCTCCCAAAGTGCTGGGATTACAGGCGTGACCTGAAAATGTTTTATAAGTTCCTTGTATACTCTGGATATTAGACCTTTGTCAGATGGATAGATTGCAAAAATTGTCTTTCATTCTATTGATTGTCTGTTCACTCTGACGATAGTTTCTTTTGCTGTGCAGAAGCTGTTTAGTTTAATTAGATCCCACTAGTCAATTTTTGCTTGTGTTGCAATTGCTTTTGGTGTTTTCATCATTAAATCTTTGTCCGTGCCTATATCCTAAGTTGTTTTGCCTAGATATTCTTCTAGGGTTTTTATAGTTTTGCATTTTCCAGTTAAGTCTTTAATTCATCTTGAGTTAATTTTTGTATAAGGTATAAGGAAAAGGTCCAGTTTCAGTTTTCTGCATATGGCTAGCCAGTTATCCCAGCACCATTTAGTAAACAGTGAATTCTTTCCCCATTACTTGTTTTTGTCAGATTTGTTGAAGATCAGATGGTTGTAGATATGCAGTCTTATTTCTGAGTTCTCTATTCTCTTCCATTGGTCTATGTGTCTGTTTTTGTACCAGTACCATGCTGTTTTGATTACTACAGCCTTGTAGCATAGTTTGAAGTTGGGTAGTGTGATGCCTCCAGCTTTGCTCTTTTTGCTTAGGATTGTCTTGGCTATTCAGGCTCTTATTTGATTCCACATGAATTTTAAAATATTTTTTTCTGATTTTGTGAAGAATGTAAATCATAGTTTAATGGGAATAGCATTGAATCTATAAATTACTCTGGGCACTATGGCCATTTTAACAATATTGATTCTTCCTATCCATGAGCATGGAATGTTTTTCCATTTGCTTGTGTCCTCTCTGATTTCCTTGACCAGTGGTTTATAACTCTCCCATAGAGGTCATTCACTTCTTTTGTTAGCTGTATTCCTAGGTATTTTATTTTCTTTGTAAAAAATGTAAACTGGAGTTCATTCATGATTTGGTTATCTGTTTATCTGTTGTCGGCGTATAGGAATGCTAGTGATTTTTGCACGTTGACTTTGTATCTAAAGACTTTGCTAAAGTTGCTTATCAGCTTAAGAAGCTTTTGGGCCGAGATGACAGGCCTTTCTAGATATAGGATCATGTCATTTGCAAACAAAGATAATTTGACTTCCTCTCTTTCGATTTGAAAAGCCTTTATTTCTCTTGCCTCATTGCCCTGCCCAGAACTTGCAATGCTATGTTGAACAGGAGTGGTGAGAGAAGGCATCCTTTTCTTTTGCCAGTTTTCAAGGGGAATGCTTGAAATTCCAGCTTTTGCCCATTCAGTGTGATATTGGCTGTGGGTTTGTCATAGGTGGCTCTTATTATTTTGAGGTATTTTTCTTCAACACCTAGTTTATTGAGAGTTTTAAACATGAAAGGATATTGAATTTTATTGAAGGCCTTTTCTGCATCCTTTGAGATAATCATGTAGTTTTTGTCTTTAGTTCTGTTTATGTGATGAATTACATTTATTGATTTGTGTATGTTGAACCAACCTTGCATCTCAGGGATGGAGCCAACTTGATCGTGGTAGATAAGTTTTTTGATGTGCTGCTGGATTCAGTTTGCCAGTGTTATTGAGGATTTTTGCATCGATGTTTTTCAGAGATATTGACCTCAAGTTTTTGTTTTTTTTTTTTTGGTTGTATCTCTGCCAGGTTTTGGTATCAGGATGATGTTTGTTTTCTACTTGTAATAATTACTGGGTAATTTAGAAAGGAAAAGAGATTCAATTGACTCACAGTTCAGCATGGCTGGGGAGGCCTCAGAAAACTTACAATCATGAAATAAGTTGAAAGGAAAGCAAGGCACCTTCTTGCAGGGCAGCAGGAAGAAGAAGTGCCCAGTAAAGGGGGAAGAGCCCCTTATGAATCTATCAGATCTTGTAAGAACTTACTCAGTATTATGAGAATAGCATGGGGCAAACCAGCCCCATGATTCAATTAACTACACCTTGTCTCTCCTTTGACTTGTGGGGATTATGGGGATTACAAGTCAAGATGAGATCTGTGTGGGGACACAAAGCCTAACAATATCACCTACCAAGCAAAAAAAGCCGAGTACCAGATGGATTTACAGCTGAATTCTACCAGAGGTACAAAGAAGAGCTGGTACCACTTCTACTGAAACTATTTCAAACAATTGAAAAGCAGGGACTCCTCCCTAACTTATTTTATGAGGCCAAAGCCATGTAAAATAATTTTTACTTAGCCTGATTTCCACTTTAGAAATATGCAAGTACATATCTGGTTTGTCAGCAGGTATTATAAGTCTCCATAAAACTCATGTAAATACTGCTTTACTTGACAAGAATTTAATTAAACATACAGTTGGGGTATAAAAAATAAAATAAAAACAACAATAAAAGATTTGGAAATATATTAGGTAATAATTTAATTGTAAAATCACTCTGAAATTTTATTTTTATACATGCAATAACTTTATCTTAAAGTATGAGTACAGTTCAATAAAAATAATATTTTAATATAGATTATAGTGCTTTAATTGCATTTTAAATATATAAGGAGTTATAATATTTTTAGCAATCCCAAACTACATTTGTGAAGTTTATTATCTTCAAAAATAATTCTTTTTCCAATAACTTTAATTTGGAAATGTTTACAAGAACAGTTTCATGATTCATAGTCATGGTAAATACTGTTACCCAGATAATCATGAAAAATGATTATGTAACTAGCCATTTGTACTATTTATATATTTAGGTTCCTCTTTCCGTTTTGCAACCCTATCTGAAATTTTGAATTGGACAAAGCAATCATCATGAACAATGCATATTTGGAGCAGAGAATGGCTCTGAATTTATGGCTTATAAATAATCTTCCACACTTTTTCCTTCCAGCAGGCTTTTGTTCTAATGCTATATTCCAGAGCCATCATATGAAGATTGGACTACATTTTAGCCATTCTGGGTGCAAGAAAAGAGACAGCTATGTTTCATTCTTCCCAACTAATAGTTGTGATGAATTAGATTAATTTGCTATGCCCCTGCTTATTTTTATAATTAAAGATTTTGTATAATTAGAAAAAACATTTTGACTAAGTCTTTCAGACCTAGGTGCAAATAATTAAAAAACTAAAGGTCAAGTATTCTATTTCAAAATTTCTGGAAGTACTCACATTCGATTGATCCATACTTGACCAAATTGTTCAGAAAACTGAACTGAATCTGAGCATTTGAAAATATTTATAATCTTGTCTGTTCTGTTTTTTCTCTTTGGTTATTTAAAATATCTTTATAGAATATCCTTGCTATGTGTCCCTCCATTCCTAACACTTATATCACTGCTTGATTTTTGAATATTGTACACTCTCCCATAGTTCTGTTGTGCAAAATCGTGACTGTAATTAATAACAATTTATTGTATACTTGGAAATCGTTAACAGAGTAAATTTTTAGCGTTCTCACCACAGACAAATAAGTATGTGAGAAAATGAATATGTTAATTAGCTTGATTTAGTCATTTTACAATGTATACTTATTTCAAAACATCATAGTGGGAGTGTAAATTAGTTCCACCATTGTGGAAGACAGTGTGGCGATTTCTCAAGGATCTACAACTAGAAATACCATTTGACCCTGCAATCCCATTACTGGGTATATATCCAAAGGATTATAAGTCATTCTGCTATAAAGACACATGCACACATATGTTTATTGAGGCACTGTTCACAATAGCAAAGGCATGGAACCAACCCAAATGCCCATCAATGATAGACTGGATAAAGAAAATGTGGCACATATACACCATGGAATACTATGCAGCCATAAAAAATGATGAGTTCATGTCCTTTGCAGGGACACAGAAGACACTGGAAACCCTCATTTTCAGCAAACTAACACAAGGACAGAAAACCAAACACTGCATGTTCTCACTCATAAGTGGTAGCTGAACAATGAGAACACATGGACACATGGAGGGGAACATCACACACCCAGGCCTATTGTGGGGTGGGGGGCTAGGGGAGGGATAACATTAGGAGAAATAACTAAGGTAGGTGACAGGTTGATGGGTGCAGCAAACCACCATGACACGTGTATACCTATGTAACAAACTTGCACGTTCTGCACATGTATCCCAGAACTTAAAGCATAATAAAAAAAAATCATGTTGTTCACCATAAATATATACAATTACTTTATCAATTACAACTAAATAAGTAGGTCATAAACGGTGGCATATATTCTTCATCTTATATATTTGGCTTATTGAAAGGTGTTTGAATTTGTTTACTTAAAAATAGCTGTTGGATGATTGTATAATGAATTGAAAAATAAAATGAAATAATTCCTTGAACTAGTCACAATTTATCTTCTCTTCTCTGAAATCCTTCCAAATTCTTCTATGCTATTTTTGTGTGTGTGTGTGTGCGTGTGTGTGTGTGAACAACCTTGACACCATTAGGAGCTCCAATTCACCTACTCCTAAGACAGTATGTATGTGCATTTGTATGTGCAGCTCAAGGATTCTCTCCAAGCCCAGTCTCATAACTGCTCTGAATTCTCTAGTTTTCATGGGGTATTTTGTTACTCTGCTTTGTTACCCTCAAATTCTGACATTCTTCATAGCCCAGTTTGGTTCTTTTTTTTCCTAGTTACTGCGTCTTGGATAACCCTTTTCCCATGTTCATGTCTGTCTATATCTAAAGTCTACTTTACACAGCTGCAATACATTTTTCCCCTGCATATCCATACATTTTTATCTTTCTAAACAGTTTATAAATTGAACTTTTTGATAGTGTGTTCTCTCTTAGAAAAAAACCCTTTATTCAAACTGTTCACAAAAGATACTTTGCACTTTATTTTCAAGTGATGCAGATAGTTAGAAATTAGATAAATATAAAATCACAAAATTGTATTATTTTTACAGATACAATTTGAACACATAACTGTATATTCATACCTAATATACAAATTTATACATTTTAAAATGTCAAAAAATTTAATTTGAACATTTTACTTTTAAAATTTATTTTTGAATCAGACAAAGCAATCATCACAAACAACACATATTTTGAACAAAATATAAAATTATAATAGAAGTCAAACTTAGAAGTGGCCCTGCATATATGATTCATAATAAGTTGTTTATTTTTAGTAATACAGTTCTTTTGAGACAATAACATATACCTTGTAGAGCTAGTCAAGCACATTCTTTTAATAAATTGTGGAGCAGCTGCAAATTTGGTAAAAAAAAAAATCTAATGAATGAAACACATTAATGAGCTTTACAGTCTTGGTCATTGGAGAAGGCCAGGAAGAAAATCCCTCCCTTATACCACAAGATTTTTTTTTCTGTAATGTAAAAACCCACTCTCCTGTATAACCATGTCCACGCTTAACTGTGAAGGGTGACCAAGATTGCAGTAGCCTTCATCTGGTCATTCTCTGAAACCATTAATAAAGTTACTCGACATATATACTTATTGTGTCAATATACATATTCCCAAAGCTAGGCTATCCAGAGCACCCCAATCACCATTTCCATCTATCCCCCTGTGCCATAAATACAAACTTTTATATCCAGTATGCATATTGACAATTGTCTTTGTTGAGGTCTGGCATTGTTCCCATTCAGATTTATGTAGGTTCTAAGAAGAGGGTAACATGGAGAAAGGAACTATATAATACACTCTTCCATTTGTGTTTTGTTTTTGCCTTGGAAAAGTCAGCTAACAGCTTGTCCAAAATACCTGGTCTTCTCAAACCACTGTCAAAGGACATTTGTTATTCATAATGATTAATAACAAAAATGCAATTTGATATGCTATTTTAATTTTATAACAGATTTTATTTTTAAAGCAGTTTTAGGTTCAGAGAGAAATTAAGAAGGTACAACAATCTCCTGTATACCTCAGTCTCCCACACAAGCATAGTCCCTCATTATTAGCATCTCCCACCAGAATGGTGCATTTGTTACAACTGATGAACCTATATTGACACATCTTTATTACTCAGTGTCCATAATTTACATTAAGTTTCACTCTTGGTGTTGTACATTTTATGAGTTTGTACAAAAGTACAATGACGTGTATGTTGCATTATATTATTATACAGAACAGTTACATTGCCCTAAAAATCCTCTGTGCTCCATCTACTCACCTGTCTCTCTCCTAACCCCTGACAATCACTGAATCTTTTTACTGTCTCCACAGTTTTGCCTTTTCCAGAATGTCATATAGTTGGAATCATATAGTACATGATATTTTCAAATTGGCTTCTTTCATTTAATAATATGCATTTAAACTTCCTCCGAGCCTTTTTACGACTTAATTACTTCTTTCTTTTTAGCACAAAATAATATTACATTGTCTGGGTGCACCGTAGTTTATTAATCTATTCTCCTACTGATGGCATCTTAGTTGCTTCCAATTTGGGGCAACTATTAATAAAGCTGAAGTTTTTTTGTGGACATACATCTTCAATTTTTCAATTATCTTGGGTGAATATCAAGAAATGTGTTGTCTATACGGCATACTAAGAGTATGTTTGGTTTTGCAAGAAACCACCAAACTGTCTTCCAAAGTGGCTGCACCATTTTGTATTCCCACCAGCAATAGATGAGAGTTCCAGTGCTGCACATCCTCATCAACATTTTATACTGTCAGTGTTCTGAATTTTGGCCATTCTAATAGGTGTGCAGTGATATCCCATTTAATTTGCATTTCCTTGATGAACTAGGATGAGGAGCATCTTTTCATATCCGTATTCTGTATATTTTCTTTGGTGAGGTGTCTGTCAATGTCTTTAGCAAATTTTTAATTTTTTTTCTTATTACTGAATTTTAAGACTCTTTTGTGTATTGGGGATAAGAGTCCTTTATCTGATATGCCTTTTGAAAATAATTTCTTTAAGTCTGTGTCTTGACTTTTTATTCTCTTTCTTAGAGCAGAATTTTGTTTTATTTTAATGAAGTAGAGCTTATCAGTTCTGTTTTTCATAGATCATGTCTTTGGTGTTATGATTTAAATGTCATTGTCAAACCCAAAACTATCTAGCTTTTCTCCTGTATTATCTTCTGGGAGTTGTATAGTTTTTTGTTTTACCTTGAGCTCTATAATCAATTTTGAATTCACTTTCTTGAAGGTGTATGGTCTGTACCTAGATTAATATGTTTGCAAGCAGATGCCCAGTTTTTCCAGCACCATTCGTTGAAAACAACAACAACAGCAACTCCGATCTGTTGTATTGCACTTGCTCCTTTTTCAAATATTGGTTTACTGTATTTATGTTGATTTATTTATGGGCTGTTTATCCTGTTCCATTAATCTATTTGTCTTGTTTTGTTAACTGATGTCACACTGTCTCAATTACTGTAGCTTTATAGTAAGTCTTGAAGTCAAGTAGTGTCAGCCATTCAGCTTTTTTCTTCTCTTTCAATGTTGTGTTGGCTACACTGCGTCTTTTACCTCTCTATATAAACTACAATCAGGTTGTTGAAATCTACAAAATAACTTGCTAGGGTTTTGATTGGGATTATGTTGAATTTGTAGATCCAGTTGGTAAGAATTGAAAACTTCACAATATTAAATTTTCTATCCATTAACATGGAGTATCTCTTATTTAGTTATTCTTTGATTTTTTTATTTGAATTTTGTAGTTTTTGTCGCATATGATATATACATATTTTGTTACATTTTTACCTAAGCATTTTATTTTGGGGGAAGCTAGTGTAAATGATATTAACTTTTTATTTTCAGATTCTATTTGTTCATTACTTGTATATACAAAAGCATCTGACTTCTGTGTATTACTGTTGTATCATTCAACCCTACTATAACTACTTGTTCCAGGTGGGGTTTTTGTTGTTGCTGCTGATTTTTCTGGATTTTCTGCATAGATGATCAAGTCTTCAAGGAACAAAGAGTTTTATTTCTTCCTTTCTACCATTTTATTTTATTCTATTGTCTTATTTCATTAAGACAAGACTTTGGGTATGCTTTTAAGATGAGTGGTTGACATCTTTGTCTCGTTCCTATTCTTAATGGAAAAGCTTTGGGTTTCTCAACATTAAGTACGATGTACTGACAGTGCTAAAATAATTGAATTTTATTTCTAGTTTTTTATCAGCTTTAACTATTAATATAATTTTCAATTATAATGTTTTCAAGTCATTTTTCTCTCTCCTATTAAATATCATATCTGAGCACTTCAAGTTTGTGATATTTTGACTACATCATTCCCCACAAATCTATTTATTTATCTATTTACCTAAATTGAAATAGCAAAGTGATAAGAGTTTGAATATATTAGTAAAATGGCCTTCTTCAAACATGCCTATACTTATGTCTCTGAATAGAAACTGAATGTTTCAATGTTACTTTTCTCAACATGAATTTGATTACTTCACAATATATACATATATTGAAACATCATGTTGTATCCCATAAATCCATGTAATTATTATTTTCCAATTAAAAATAAAACTTAACAAAGAAAATGCCAGAGTCTTACAATATTGTTTTTCATTGCCAGATTTTGAAAAACAATGTGTATTTTCTTAAAAAAAAAATCCATGAACTGACATTGTAAAGGTAAAAATGAACTTTATATAGAACTGGGAATACATTAAAATAATGGACAGCTGCTTGCTTACTGCTAATTGAGTTTCAAATAACTTTCAGTTATTTGAAAATAAACATAAAAAAAAGTATGTCATCTGTATATCCACATAAATGATTACTCTTATTACTCAACGTATATATACAGTTTATGTCATCAAAAATTTGTCATTTATTATTAAACACCTTGAAGGAGCTGAGTATAGGAACTATACAGTTCAATTTTGATTGTGAATCTAAAGGGACTTGAGTTGGATTGCCTCCCTGTCTCAAACATCCAAGGGAGAAACCTCAATACTCTCCGCTACTGTCTCAGACTAAAATGTTGTAATTATATTAAGTTGCTGCCTTCTGACAGCTAGAAAGTGCTAATTTCTTTTTTTTTTTTTTTGGGATGGAGTTTTGCTCTGTCACCCAGGCTGGAGTTCAGTGGCGCGATCTTGGCTCACTGCAACCTCCGCCTCCCTGGTCCAAGTGATTCTCCTGCCTCAGCCTCCTGAGTGGCTGGGACTACAGGCGAGCACCATCAAACCCAGATAATTTTTGTAGTTTTAGTAGAAACGGGGTTTTGCCATGTTGGCAAGGAGATGGTCTTGATCTCTTGACCCCATGATCCGCCTGCCTAGGCCTCCCAAAGTGCTGGGATTACAGGCGTGAACCACCACACCCGGCTTTTCAAAAGACATACATGTGGCCAAAAATCACATGAAAAAAAATTCAACATCACTGATCCTTAGAGAAATGTAAATAAAAATCACAATGAGATACCATCTCACTCCAGTCAGAATAGTTGTCATTAAAAAGTCAAAAAATAACAGATGCTGGTGAGGTTGTGAAGAAAATGGGACACTTACACACTGTTGATGGGAGTGTATATTAGTTCAACCATTGTGAAAGACAGTGTGGCAATTCCTCAAAGACCTAAAGACAGAAATGCCATTCAACTCAGCAATCCCATTACTGGGTATATAACAAAAGAGTGTAAATCATTCTATTACAAAGAGACATGCATGCATATGTTCACTATAGCACTATTCACAATAGCAAAGACATGGAATCAACAGAAATGCCCATCCATGATAGACTTCATAACAAAAATGTGGTACAAAACACCATGGAATACTACGCAGCCATAAGAAAGAATGAGATCATGTCCTTTTCAGGGACGTGCATGGAGCTGGAGACCATTATCCTTAGAAAACTAACACAGGGACAGAAAACCAAATACTGCATGTTCTTACTTATAAGTGGGCCCTAAATGATTAAAACACATGGACACATAGAAGGCAACAACACACACTGGGGTCTATCAGAGGATGGATGGTAGCAGGAGGGAGAGAATCAGGAAAAGTAACTAATGGGTACTAGTTTAAGTATCTGAGTGATAAAATAATCTGTACAACAAACAACCATGACACAAGTTTACCTGTGCAACAGACTGCACATGTACCCCTGAACTTAAAGAAGTTGAAAAAGATAAAAAATAAAAATAAAAAGTTAAAATCCCTTTTAAAAAATAAATAGAAGTTCTGTTATTGAAATCTAGCTGATCAATCTTTTCCTTTTGGGTTAATGCTTTATTAACAAAGTTAACAAGACTTTCCCTACCATAAAGTCATGAAGATAATCAACTATTTTATCAACTAAATATTTTCCTATTTTACTTTCCACATTGAGATCTGCACATTTTAGAACCATTTTTTATAGTATAGTTTGCAACATTTATCAAGGTTCTTTTTTTCCCATACTGATTTTTAATTTTCTATCACTTATTGAAAATGATATTTTTTCCCTATTCTGAATCATACCCAATTTCTAGAGATGTCACATAAAATACAAGGCTCCCAATTACATTCAAATTTCAGATAAACAACAAATTTTTTTAGTACAAGTATGTTCTAAATGAATTGAAATATTGCATGAGACATATTATATTGCAAGATACACATTTGTACTAAAATATTGCTATATTTAATTTTTGTTATATAAAATATAAATGTTATATCTGATACTGAAATGTAACTTGGTAAAGTATCTTGAACTTTTTCACTAACTCTGGAACATTCTCGATTCCAAAATTTCATATAAAGATAAACAGAATCAGCATTTAGGGACACACAATATTATTTATCTCTTTATACCTTCAAGTTACTAAGGAAAAACTCTGTCATCAGTATGGAATTGGGGATAGGTGGTTATACCATAGGTGTTATGGGGGTTAGGGTCAGATTTATGAACCATGATCTGGGGCAAGGCTCTTTAATAGAAATATATTGTGGGCTACATATGTAATTTTAAATTTTCAATTAGTCATATTCAAAAAGTACAAAGAAACAGATGCTATAAATACTATCACTATAGTATATTTTATTTAAATAAGTATATCCTAAATGTTATTTCAAAATGTAATAAATATTATTAGATACAGTAATGAGATAATTTCATAATTTTTTCATATGAAATACTTGAAATATAATGTATATTTGAATTCAGGTGCTACATTTTCATCAGAAATACTTAACCTCAAATTTAATATAAATATAAATTTACTTTAAAAAGTAGAGCCCTATATCCAACTGTTTCAAAGTTACTTAAAAGTTTTGTCATAATTGTAATAAATATGTCTTTAAATTTAAATTTATATTAAAGGAAATTAAATATTCAGATTACTAGTAGCCATAGTCATATTTAAAATGCTCAGTAGCCAGAAGTTCTGGGTGGCTACTCTAATGGATAGCACAGGTCTAGAGGCACTTAAAGAATATCCAAAAATAAGCACAAATTTAAAAAGTAAAAATATTAACTGAAGAGGATTGTTGAAATGATGCTGACACCACAACTCATTCATATATAACATTCCAAAGCAGTAGTTTGTACCACTTATTTTCTTCACTAATAAGATTGTGGGCCTAAAAGCCATTTTATGTCATCGTTGTGGTATATAAAGGTGTAATTTTTTTTTTTTTTTTTGAGACAGAGTCTTGCTTAGTTGCCCAGGCTGGAGTGCAGTGGCATGAGATCTTGGCTCACTGCAAGCTCCGCCTCCTGGGTTCACGCCATTCTCCTGCCTCAGCCTCCCCAGTAGCTGGGACTACAGGCACCCGCCACCATGCCTGGCTAATTTTTTTTTTTTTTTTTTTTTTGGTATTTTTAGTAGAGATGGGGTTTCACCATGTTAGCCAGGATGGTCTCGATCTCCTGACCTTGTGATCCACCCACCTTGGCCTCCCAAAGTGCTGGGATTACAGGCGTGAGCCACTGTGCCCGGCCAAAGGTGTAATTTTAACACCCCTGAGCCTGTTAAGGATACGCAGGATGGGCCAGTTTTTCTCCCTTGCTTGGAATAAAACTACAGTGCAGTGTCCCTAGCATCATTCATAAACCCAGCCCGATTTTTTCAGTGCAGGGAGTCATCCACCATTCCTGGCTTCCTGGAGCAACTTCCTGGTTGGTTGAACCAGAATATCTTTAAAGAGCTCTCCCATCATACAAATCTATGATTCAAATGCAATGATACATTTTAATGTATTTAATACATTCTGCCTAAGAAAAGCAGAAAAGAATTTGTCATGAAACTCCCCATGTCTTATGTTTTTTGGCTGAATATCAACATATTTGGTTTCAGGTTTTTGAAGGCACATTTTGGAAACTCTGAATGGGCTGTTTCCTTAGACAAAGATGTATTTGAATTTTTCTAGGCAAGTAACCAAATAAAATTATCCTGTAACATTTCAATAGTTCAGGCTAAGAATGAAACAAACACAGTTACTGATAATAAATATTATCTAGCATCTGAAGAGGTGTATTACTTTCCTAAGGTTAATATCCATCCCCTCACCAGGGTTATTATTTCACCTGAACCTTAACAGTGATGTAATGATGGCAGCCATGGCCCATCCGGAGTAACCACTGCTAAGATGCCAGCTGCAGCAGGGAAGGCATACCTGGGCTGTGTGATTCACAGAACCAGAGGGAGCCAGGAACTGGCAGAAGCTCACCTCTTCTGAGTTGGAGGGTTGGGAGCCCCATTCTCCCAGGTTTGGATACAGCTGCAGCTACCCAGCCACGGCTGTGGACTTGGGCATTCCTGTGCTCTTGGACTCCCAGAAGTTGCCCCTGCCCCTGCAGTCTTGGAAATGCCTATTCCCTCTGCCCAGCCTGTCCCCACTCCTGGTGCCCACTGAGATTTCAGAGCAAAGTTGAGGGTGAGCCCTAGCACTGTTGCAACTGGCTGGGTGTGCACGTCCTCAGGGCAGTGCTGACACACCAGTCCCCTGCCACCTCAGCCTCCTTGGGACTTTGAGCACCAATGACCATGGGAGGAAGGCCAAGGGGGTGCTGAGGGTGGCTTGGCACCAGCCTGCAGGTGCCCCTCAACACAAACAGCCTGCTGTTTGTGCAGGCTGAAAGTGGGGGAAGACCCACTTTCAGGTCTGAGATGGCCTGAAGCCTGGGGGCAGGCTTCCAGTTCCATGGATCAGAGTGAGAATTGATGGTGCTTTTTCTGGGCCTGCCCATGTCTGTCCATGGTCCAGTTAGCAGGCACTTCCTCTCCTCTGAAGCCCATAATAACCCTGGACTTAGCCAGACTCCTTGGGACAACCTGCCTGCAGAGAGGAGCTACCCCACTGTGGGTCTCCTCTCTGCTAAGAGCTGAACACTCACTGGGATGCCCTGTCTGCAGAGAGGAGCTACTGTCAGTCTCCTCTGAGCTGTTCTATTGCTCAATAAAGTACCTCTTCACCTTGCTTACTTTCCACATGTCCATGTGCCTTATTCTTCCTGGATGTGGGACAAGAACTCAGGAACAACTGAATGGTGAGGCTGAAAGAGCTGTAACGTGAACAGGGCTGAAACAGACCCCTTGCTTGTCACAGTGCAGGTGATTAGAAGTAGACAAAAGAGAAGGAGAGAAGATCTGTGACCTGCTGGGGAACTCAGACTTAGGAACTCCCTGAGCCAGGGCTGTGACACCCTCTATGCTGTTCCTGGCATCTCCAAGCTTCCAGGTGCCACCACATTCCTCAGTGCCAGCCATGGAAGCTGCTTGTGGTACACCTGGTCACAGCTTTGCAAGGAGCCAGTACCTATGCCAGCACCTGTAGCTGCCTACCCAGCAGCAGCCAGCATGCCTGGCTCTGCACAGTGGCTGGACCGCATGCTCGCTTGCTCACACATCCCTCACTGGTCAGTGCTAGGCTCATCCTTGGCAGACATGAAATCCAGGCTGGTAGTTTGAGCTAAGCACTGCCTGCCAGGCCAGATGTAACAAGCCCAGTGGGCTCAAGAAAACTTGGGCAAAGGTGTCACTGGCCACAGAGGTTTCCAGCCAGAAAAGCAACACCGCAAGGATCCTGTGACATAACAGCCACATACCAGACATCTTATTTAACAATAAGAATGTTGAATACTGGCCCCCACTCTCTTCTGGCTTGTAGGGTTTCTGCAGAGAGATCTGCTATTAGTCTGATGGACTTCCCTCTATAGGTAACCTGACCTTTCTCCATAGCTGCCCTTAACATTTTTTCCTTCGTTTAAACCTTGGAGAATCTGATGATGATGTCTGGCTAGCCATAAGCAGAAAAGTGAAACTGGACCCCTTCCTTATACCTTATACAAAAACTAACTCAAGATGGATTAAAGACTTAAATGTAAAGCCAAAAACCATAAAAACCTTAGAAGAAAACCTAGGTAATACTGTTCAGGATATAGGCATGGACAAAGACTTCATGACTAAAACACCAAAAGCAATTGCAACAAAAGCCAAAATTGACAAATGGGATCTAATTAAACTAAAGAGCTTCTGCACAGCAAAAGAAAATATTATCAGAGTGGACAGGCAACCTACAGAATGGGAGAAAATGTTTGCAAACTATTCATCTGACAAAGGGCTAATATCCAGAATCTACAAGGGAATTTAAACAAATTTACAAGCAAACAACAAACAACCCCATCAAAAAGTGGGTGAAGGATATGAACAGACACTTCAAGAAGACATTTATGCAGCCAACAAACATATGAATAAAAGCTCATCATTACTGGTCATTAGAAAAATGCAAATCAAAACCACAATGAAATACCATCTCACGCCAGTTAGAATAGCAAACATTAAAAATTCAGGAAACAACAGATGCTGGAGAGGATGTGGAGAAATAGGAACGCTTTTACACTATTGGTGGGAGTGTAAATTAGTTCAACCATTGGGGAAGACAGTGTGGCAATTCCTCAAGGATCTAGAACCAGAAATACCATTTGACCCAGAAATCCCATTACTGGATATATACCCAAGGGATTATAAATCATTCTACTATAAAGACACATGCGCATGTATGTTTACTGCAGCACTATTCACAATAGCAAATACTTGGAACCAACCCAAATGCCCACCAATGATAGACTGGACAAAGAAAATGTGGCACATATAGACCATGGAATGTTATTCAGCCATAGAAAAGAATGAGTTCATGTCCTTTGCAGGGAAATGGATGAAGCTGGAAACCGTCATTCTCAGCAAACTAACACAGGAACAGAAAACCAAACACCACATGTTCTCACTCATAAGTTGGAGTTGAACAATGAGAACACATGGACACAGGGAGGGGAACATCACACACCGGGGGTCTGTCAGGGGGTGAGGGGCAAGGGGAGGGAGAACATTAGGGCAAGTACCTAATGTATATGGGGCTTAAAACCTAAATGATGGGTTGATGGGTGCAGCATACCACCATGACATACATAAACCTGGGCGCAGCATACCACCATGACATACATAAACCTATGTAACAAACCTGCACATTCTGCACATGTATCCCAGAACTTAAAGTATAATAAAAAAGAATATATACATGTATTTTATTATATTGTGTATGTATGTTCTATTGTGTATTTCCTACTATACATATTGAAATATTTTTATGTTAGCTAACTTACCAGTATTTAAACCTGACACTTTAAATATTTAAAACGATGATATTCTAAATTCTGCATAAATACAAACACATTAATACAACAGGAATTCAAGGTTTCAGCCACTGTATTATATGGGCGCATCATAAACAAATGGCATGTTAAGTTCTACTGCCATCACAGTGACAGTATAAATAACGGAAACGTAGAGCTAGGATTGCCAATTTGCTCAGTAATGATTAAAAATAAGTGAAGCATGCACCAGAAGGCGTAGGATCATAGATTGCTCAGAAAAGAAAGAATAATAAATTTAGAAATATGCATCTACATTTTCATTTACTTTGTTTTTAAAAGATTTAAGTATTTTAAAAAGTGAAATTATTTTTAAAATATTTTTCTCTCCAGAAGTCTTTCTTTCACCTCTGTTAAGGTTCAGAAAACAATTTAAACTACTTTTTAACTCACCCAAGCTGCTAAAGAAACCATGAAAAGATAACTTTCCTGAACACGTGTTTGCTTGCTTGCTTTCTACCTAGTAACAAACTCAAGGAGCAGATAACATGTCAAAAAAAGGTGGTATGTTCAGGTAAAATTTATTGGAACAATAAATTATTTTGCACTTTTATGAAGACAGTATTCAAGGAACAAGTGTTAGCAGATTCCTATATTGTTCATAACCTTTTAGAGCATGTTTCAAAAGAAACAATTTTTAAATTTGCTTCTTTATAGTATCTTAATATTTCTTTTTGTTTTGGTAGGTTTTGGCTTAGTATCTATCCTAATTAATCAAGGTTTTTGAACCTAGAATATCTGTAGAAAAAGGTTTGTTTGCATGCATACATACCTGTCGCATTCACAAGCACAGAGAATAAAGTGAAGGAAAGTATTCAGATATCTCATCTGAACATGGTTGGAGAAACCAAACTGGAATCTTGAAGAGTAATGCAATTTAAACATATAGGTGTCAGAAATGCAAAAGGAGAACTAATAACAGGTGGACTATAACTGCATTATAGTGCAAAGTCTGTCACCCTTTCAGAGAGTCACATTAGGGTGATACTCGATAGTTATTTTAGCATATTTATAGATTAAAGAGATTATCTTCCTACCTCAAGAAATGAATCATTAAATTCAAGGAACTATCACAAATGGATGGTATATTTTTACAGTGGTTCTCTTGGGAGTCTACAAAATTATTTAGTGTGGAGAGTTAGTGTTGTTTTGTTTTCTTCTATGAGGCCAGCCCAACAGATATTATCTAATATTTCCCTTCCACAGCTCCAGCTTTCCTACTTCCTGTGTCATAGCTTAGGTGGATGTTTTTTGTTGTTTTGCTTTTTTAAGACAGAGTTTCACTTTTGTGGCCCAGGCTGGAGTACAATGACTCGATCTCGGCTCACCGCAACCTCCACCTCCTGGGTTCAAGTGATTCTCCTGCCTCAGCCTCCTGAGTAGCAGGGATTACAGGCATGCACCACCACGCCCGGCTAACTTTGCATTTTTAGTAGAGATGGGGTTCTCCATGTTGGTCAGGCTGGTCTAGAGCTCCCGATCTCAGGTGATCTGCCTGCCGCAGCCTCCCAAAGTGTTGGGATTACAGGTGTGCACCACCACACCCAGCCTGGTGTATGTTTCATAAACGTCAATGGACAGAACACTTACCTGGGAAGTGTGTTTAAAACAGAAATGATAGGTCTTAAATGGGTCTTTACCCTCAAACAATAATTCAGAATCAATGAACTAGGATCCTATGGCAAAGAGGTCACAAACCCTGTGATCAACTATGTTTTATGAACATGGAATTTAAAACTGCTTTCTTTCTTACTATTGGAATTTTTGGGGACTTCACTGGGATGATATGCCTTTTGAAACTTTAGAGGTGTAGAATTCAGAATCCTATTTTTTAACAGAATGTCTATCAACATATTTCAAATTATAAGTTTCTGTTTAGCTCTATGTTTATCAATATGTTAAACGGTTTTTCCTTGAAGTAAAATCAACAACAAAACTTTTGCGTAAGATGAATTTTATTTCTTATCTCATATTCTAGTGGCAGATTATGCTCAAAATCCTGAAGTATATTTTGGAATGCTCATGACTCTTGAATATTTTCAATTTTATTAAAAACTTATTTCTAGTTATTTTCTGGTTTGTTCTTTTAGTTTACTGCAGTTTTGTGAATTGGCTAATTCACAAAAGTATTGAGACAATGAAAATAAATATAAACTTCTGACATGTTTAACATCTGGTAGTTAGATGTAAACATATGGATCAAGTGCAGATGTTTTCAGATATTTGGCTAAGTTCCCCTGTGAATCATAAATCATGGTTACAACCAAATGCTGCATAGCTAAAATAAAGAAATAACTAAACAAACAAATGACAACTTGATGTAAAGTTTTTTTTTTTTTTTTAACAGAGAGAAGGATTTTGGGATTTTAAAAAACTACATTAGTACTCCATCTATTTGTGTCCCTAGTTTTTGTTGTTGTTGTTTTTTCTTATACCACTAATATTTTCTACTAAGATTATGAGAGAGTACAAACAAGATATCACATCTCAAATTCTGTTGCTGTCAAGTTATCCCTACACAGGATTATATACCCTGATGCCAGTAAGAGCTAATGCTTACTCAACGCTTACTCTGTACCAACGACTTTTCCAAGCGCTTACCATATATTAGCATATTTACACTCAAACCCTCCTCATGATATAGCTTATCTTATATTCATCCTTATTTTCAAGAAATAATTGAGAAACAGACTGTCTGAGACGCCCAACTTCACATGCTGGTGGTATCTAGGTCCATTTCCAAGATGTCTGACTCCAGAATCCACAGCCTGAATACACACTATTGTGCTTAGTTTTGTTGATTCACTCGAATAGGCTATTCAGTTATGTAAAAAGACACTAACCTAGGTGTTGTTGGGAGAGTATTTTGTAGATGTGCTTAATATCTATAATCAGTTGACTTTAAGTTAAACAGATACCTCTGATAATGTGATGATCCTCATCCAATTGTTGAAATGACTTAAGGATGAAAACAGTATTTCAGGAGAAGAAATTCTGCCTCAAGATTGAAGAATCATCTCCTGTTTGAGTTTCCAGCATGCCAGCATGTACTAAAAATTTAGGACTTGCCTGTATTATAGATTTCAAACTTGCCAGCTCCCCGTCACATGAGCCAATTCCTTAAGATAAATTTCTTAGTACAAACACATGTATTTTATTGGTTTTCTTTCTTTAGAGAACTCTGACTGATACACATACCATGCTATAAAATGCCAAGATATATAATGTTTCTCTTCATTAACAAAAATGTGCCCTTACTGGCATATGCCAGCTACTAAATGCTTAAAAAAAAATCTGTCCTTGTCACAGAGTAGTTCGTTATCAAAGAAACCTGGTATGCTGAGGTAAACTAATGCCTAAGTTATGTTCCAAGAACAAATTCTAATGTAATAGTCTGATGTTCATCCCATGAGATAGAGAATAGCCTACATTTATTGATGGCTCTTTATGCTCTTCCTACTTGCTAAAATTCTACTTCTCTTTCAAGATCTGGCTTAGCCACATGTACTCCATTAAAGCCCTGCTGATTATCCAAGTAACATGGACTTTTCTCCCCCTTGAAATAACAGAGCATTTATTCTACACTTTTTATATTGTCCTCTAATTATTTATGACTGAGTATCTTTATTCCACATCAGATTCTGAGTTCCTAAACCATGTCTCGCTAATATCCATAATGGATTTTAGCAGGTGATTCACTAAACAAGTTTTCAGGAAGTACCTGTTGGTTTGTCAATTTGACTTGTAGTAACCTGGAATAAGCCTGTTTTTTAGAAATGCACCCTTTATGAGAATATCTGATTTGCTGTCTCAAAGCAATAATGCTCTATTCAAATGACATTGAAAACCTAAAATAGAGTATGGCATATTTATAGAGACAGAAAAACGAATGATCTTAAGATCACACACTAAACAGTAGCCCAAGAATGTGTCAAAGTTTCATTAAGATTTTCGGCTGCATATGTGTTTTACATGTTATGCGTTACGTAGAATTGATTTTTAATTGATAAGGATTTCTGGTAATCCTTACATTGCTCTTTTTACATAGCTAATCACCATAAACATTTATTACCTTAATGACATTTTACATGATCTAATCATATTAGACTAGTGACATTCATGATATGTTTCTTCAAAGCTATTCACAAATATAAACATTCACTATTTGTATTCTATTTTATGCTTTTGTGTATAAATCCTATGTGATAGCTGGGAGCCATCATTGGTAGTTAAATTGATTTTCAGAGCCTTTCATATACAGAATAAAACTTAAATTTCCTTAAGGGAGTTTTCTACGTTCCAACAAGTAGTAGCTCATTGCAGTATACATGGTAACTATCAACTGAGCAATTTAATACTTGTACAGATTTTCAGCATTTGAGTGTCAAGTTTATTCCTCAAAAACATCTTACTTTACTACCTCTCAGGACTCAGTGACAGTATATTATTGATGAAAAGATATATGTCTTTTGTTTGGAATTATAAAAATCTAATGCACTAACCTAAGCTGAGGTGGCAAAAAATGGAATCTTAGGCTTTAGAGCTAGATATTTTTTTTAAAAAATTTATTTTCTATTGTTTTCTTTTTAAAAATTCTATCATTACTCTGTCATCAATGTTTTTTAGTTAGGAGATTTCACATAAAATTCTATATTTATAAGTTATTTAGTGATATCAAGATATTTGGCAATATGAATGTGTTCCTGCATGGCTAGCACTAAGTAAATTTTCTTTAAAGACAAACATTTTTCTTCCATTAATTCTAATCCTCATTTTATTCTATTACAACTGACTAAAGACAGTCATTGAAATGACCTAGCTGTGCTATAAGATTTTGAGGATAGTGACAAACTTTATCTATATTATTATTGTAGATTCAACTTTACCTTTAAGGCCTATCCTCTGATTCATGGCCCACCATATGTAAGAGTCTCATATAAATAAATTTTTTGTGTCCCAACTCCTTTACTATCATCGTAGGTGTCATTAGTCTATAAAAGATAAAACTACGACTGAAGTCTCCTAATGCTTCAGAAGATAAAGGACATTTGCATAATGATACATTTGGATACACTGCCAACACTAACAATTTTAAAATTCATAATTTAAAAAATATTCTTACTGAATTAGTTGCTTCTATTTTCTCATTCTTATCACTGACAACTTCAGTTAGGGAGGAGTTGATACAGAGGTTTCAGAGTAACATGGTTAGTCTGAAAGTGCTAAATAGGTTATTTAGCTCTTATTTTGCTTCAATTAATAGAAAGTCTTGTGTTTTCAATAACAAGGGAGCTTAAAATGAAGATGTAATTTCACCGATCATTAAGACACTGAAATGCAGAAATGGAAAAGTGACACTAGCCTAGTAGATAGCTCCAACATTTAGCATATCATGTTGGCTGACATGGTGTGACAGTGGCAGAGGAGGAATTGATTAATTCATGAACAAAACAGGCTAGAAGATAACCCATAGTGTTAATTGTACTTATAAATAAAAACCAAAGACTTGTTAGTCCCCATGATCATTGTACCCAGGCACTTCATGTCTGATAGAATAATGCATGACACCATAGGTAGTTCCGCATACCATCCACAGAGCAACACTTTCATCTCTTATTACCTTAAACAATGCAGAATTGGTTCTGTATGGCAGTCATATTTTTGAAAAATGAAATAGAAATACCCAGTATTTAAAAATTGGGGAGTAGGCCACATACATCAAACATTTTGTGTAAGAGATTTTGGGTTATTTTATTTTTTTTCATCCTCTAATAAAATTTAAGAGTGTTAGCCTGCCATTTCCAATTTCATGCTTGCATGCTGATTTTTCTAACTACTTACCATTCTGTTTCAGACAAAGGAACAACAGAAGGACTAAAGTGTAGGAAATTTGTATTTTTCTAAGTAAAATTGATGCATCTCATTTATACACCACACACAACATATGAGCAAAACTTTTAAGAAGGTTTTTATTCTTCAAAAGAAGAAATGTACAGCTTCTGGAATCGAAGACTCAGCTTCATTATTCATGAACCAACGAATTTTATCTAAGTCATATAACCTGCCTGAGCTTCATTTGGCTTTTCTATAAAAAATAATAATAGAATAATAGAACACTTTACAGAATTATAGGAAACAAAAGTAGATATACAGATAAAGGCTACAAATGCCAATCTAAGTTATATATACTACAAATTACTATCATCTTAATGTTTTCTCACCTGAATCCTCCGGATTTCTCTCAGCACTCCATCCCAGGACACTAAGTGTTACCACTTGGAATTCATGTTGACTGTGGTTTTGTCTACAAGAAAAAAAAATCCAAATCAAGAGGTTCTTCTTTTTCAATTTACTCTCCATAACAGCAAAATAAAGCTATACCTCATTCAATCAAGGTTATCCTAGGAACTTATCAAATAAACATTTATAGCTAAGTTGTTTCTGGATTAGGAACTGATTTAACACAAGAAAAAATAACAATGATAACTGCGATAATGAAAATAAATAAAATGTCAGGGTTCTTGAAATGGACAGCAGCCTTTTACATGTAAATTTATCACATATAAAACCATGTACATGTAAACTGACTTTATTTACAAACATCATCTCATATATCTCATAGATACCACCTTTATTTTATTTTTTAAAATAATAGTTGTAATTCATTGAGATACTACTGTGCATAAAGATATTTTTAAATCTTACAAAGAGGTTAATAGTAATCATCATGTTTAAAAAATAAATAAAGCAATGAGAGTCAACTGTTACATAACCAGAAGCATAAGATGATAGAATAAAGGTTGTTTGAGTAGAAAATCCATGACTTATTAACAATTGTGTATCAATTAGTGTGAAGAAAGTATGGTGATTATCAAGAAAAGGACATAACTGTCTTCAATTATTTTGAAAGGCTCATACAAAAGAATAATTAGTTTACATCTTCAGATTCAAATAGGAGAATTAGAACCAGTGAGTATTAGAAGATTAAAACAACAGATTTCTGCTAAATTAGAAGAAATCTGATAAGACTACACATTTAGAATGGAATTGGACTACCACTTGGCTGAGTAAAGATGTCTTTGCTCTGTGCCCTGAGGTTTACCATCATCTTTTGGATCATGGTGAAGACAAAACAAATGGCAGCCATGGACAATTTGGAGAGTAAGAAGTACATAGGCTTGTGGAGGTGGGAGTCAGAACTGATGGCCAGGATAATGAGCAGGTTTCCAAGCACTGTGACCAGGTTCATGGACAGAAACAGCCCAAGAAGGGGCTGCAGTTCTGGATCTCCTGAGAGGCTCAAAATGAGGAATTCTGAAAATTCTGTAAGGTGTTCTGATTGCATGTAGCTGGCATGTCTGCTGGGGAAGGAGGCAAAAGCAACATTCAATGAATAGCCAACTGACACTTCACCTCATCATCACTTTACAGTATCACCCTTAGATGGACATTTTTCATCCTCTTTGGAGTCCTCCTCAAAACTGTGATACCACCTTTATTATTTCATATCTATATAAACACTGTATTATCACCTTTGTCTAAGTCATTCTACAACTAAGTGCTGGATCTGAGTTACCAGTAGAGTTTTTCATCACACAAAACTACCAAAAACAAGGAAATTCACACTCAGTGACTGTTACCAGAAAACTTTTAAGGAGTTTTTCCTGACACATTAGCGAAGTGCCTATCTGCTCACACTATACAGAGGGCTGGAATAACATTCAGGCGGGTCCAAGCATGGAATAGAGTGAGAATATGTGAAGCAAAAAACACCATCTTGTGTATTAAGGTAATTTACTCTAGCTGTCCTAACAGACAGGTAAAAAAATTTCAGCGACTTAACTATAAAAGTATATTTGTCATTCTTTATAGTCTGATGAAGATCAGGTATCTTTTCTTAGTCTCAAGACCTAGTTAAATCAACTGTAAAACACGGTCCCATGGATACGTAGCAGGGAAAGTGAGATATGAAAGAGACACACCAGCTACTACATGCTTGGATCTCAAAGTTACACATTCACTTCATTTAAAAAATAGCCACATGGGACTATCTTTTTGAAAGTAGGCTGAAATTACAGGTAAGTCATTGCTGTCATTTAACAGTAAGGAGAGGGACCACCTAACCCCATATTTGATGTAGATATATAGACTGGTGATACCACACATGCACCAAGAGGGCATAAACAGATTTCTTACTCATATAAGAAGGTTTTGAGGAAAGAATATGGGAAAGGCTCTCACATAATTCCAAGTAAGTGCAGATAGAGCCAAAATATCAGAGAGGAGTGACTGGCTTGGGGTTTTATAGTGGTGAAGGGATAAAGCTGCGCTAAAGGGTGCCTCACAAGAGCCAGGTTTCAGCTTCCTACCGGCACCAAATAAGAGAGCATGCAGGCTTTCTTATCAGCATTCCCAGCTGTGGGAAAGAAAGGGGAAATGGGGCTTGAAAGATATCAGAAGTCAATCATCAAAATTAGAGTCAAATGCTTTATTATAATTTACTTTTGATGTTTAAGTGATGATTGAAATAGCTTGCTTCATTTATTTGCATTTGAAACTGTTTAGATAAATCATTGGGATAGTCTATGAGGCCTGTAGCCTCAGGTTGATAAAGAAGCCAGAAGTTCCATTGAACATCTTGTTCAAAAGCCCAGCATTATGTATTTTAAGTAATAAACTGAATGCTTTGACCATTCATTTTAATAATGCCTAAAGAGGAATTATGTAATTCGAATAACATTACTCAAAATAATAATGACCAATTCTGAAGGGGAAAGGAGCATGTTTGTGGGGACTTACATTGTAGCTTTAGTATGTGTAGAGACATGTGTGTCTTTGATTTGTAGTACACATGTTCAAAATCTGTGCAGTATGAGACTCCAGAATTCTTTGCCCTAAAGGAATACACTAGAATAAGAAATTGTGGTTTCCATTGGCTATATCAGACAGTCAAATAAATGGCCATTGCCCAAGAGTCTGTAAAAAGTGTTCTGACAGGGCTTATTATTTTCAAGAAAATTCATTGTTAAGATGACTACTCGAAGTTCAGGTAATTGTGCTAACTCTTGGGCCTCATCATTTATCAGGTATTTCAGTTAAGCGGTGAAAAACAGTAGCTCCCCAACAAGCTTCATGACATGTAATGGTGGCACTGTCATCCATAAACGTACAATTTCCCTTTGAAATTCACAGGAAATTTCCCAAGTAGTCAAGAGATCTAAGAGATGAGTGGCCTTCTCCAGCATCATGTCATTTGGCAACGGACTAAATATGATACACCAAACTGTCCAGTACTGGTTCTAGCTTATAGGTACAATTTTCTTTTCAACAACAAGGCTTTTGGCTGTGCCTAGCCATAGAATAAAGCTTCTATAAACCAAGGCATAATGGACATCTGGAAATGGAGGGTTACAGGCTAAGGGCCTGTGAGAGACTCTATTTCCAGGTGATCAAAATATGCGATCACCAATTGTCACTCTAATAGCATATAGTGTGAAGCTGAGGCAGGTAATTTCTTGCTTAGAACCAATGGACCATTTTTGGTCATCATGGGTAACCCAGAGACTACAGGAGGAATAACAGAATATTGCTAATTTCTTTGCAATAAAGAGGATTCTTGTGAATACTAAAAAGAGTGCCCATGATATTGCAATTTGGATTCCAAGGCCTTTTTAGTAAAAGTTTTATTCAAGGTAGTCCAAGTTGTAAGTAACACCATAAATGGGCTTAAGTAAAATTTAAATAAAGAATTAGTTGCAACTAGAACACAAAAAGGTGAAACAGATGCTGGGCTTATTTTAATATTGTGGTTTTTGAGAGGGTAAATAAATGTCTTGACAGTGTTAGGGATGGAGTGTTCCTCAGATAACCAAATAATTTTCAGGAATGAATGGAGGTGGTGCAGCCTTGTGGTATGTGTGGGGCTATGTCTATATCCTCTTTGCCAGCTCTTTTCTGACCATTTTCATATCCTGGATGAGTATGGAAAATAAATCTTGGAGGTGGAGGATATCATCAGGGTGATGTCACACCTGTGCTCCTAGCAAGAGTTAGATGCAATTAAAACATATTCATAAAATTGTATTATTTACAGTAATCTAAGTTATAATACCTGGCAACTGAAAAATACACAATTCATCAATTCATGGAACCCTTTAAATAACCAGTCACCTTTTCCTTCAAATAAACTCTCCTGACTGCCCCACGTGACCCTCAAAGTTTTCTCTCCGTTCCTCAAAGTTATGACCTTCACCTCATCCACTTCCTTATCTATTCCACCTCATTCACTTTTCTTATCTACAGACTTTATAAAGAGCTTTCAAATATATTTCTTCATTCGATTATTACAACAGAACTAAAGGTAGTTATGTTCTACGTGCTAAAAGAAGGGAGAACTAAAGTTCTGGAAGGTAAATGGATTACTTAGGGACACTGCTACTAAATAGGAGAAAAACAGCACTAACGAAGTCTTCTAATTCTCTGGCCTATTTTCTTCTGTCTTTCTTATGTTTAAACCCAAAACCCACAGAGTTATGTCTGCACCTGGCTAATGTTAAGGACATGAGGATTTTCCTTATGCCTAGGTAGGTAGAAGAATGCTTTCATGGAAGCTATTAAAAGGTTCTAACCACCAATTTTTTTTCACTACTTATTACTGTGACCTCACTCCACCATCTGTGATATGTGTATCTGGATTAAACCAAAGCTCATTCCAGCAATAATCTGCAAAATACAATTGGAAAAGAAATTCTATTTAGGATAATTGGTTGATTGATTGATTGATTTGTTCATTATGAATTAACTTGTTATATTGCTTAGTAAAAATGTATAAATATAGTTTATTGAACAAGTAACTTTGGTAGGTAAGAAATAACACACGACTGGATGCAGGATTTGGATTTCCTGCTTTTAATGGATATGCCAAATAAAGTTTCATAAAATGTTTTTTGGATAACACAGTTTAGGCTTCAGGAATTAAACTGAGTAAAGATATGAGAAAGCTGATAAAATGATCTCCACTGGTCTTAAAATTTTGCGTAGGTTGATTAACTTCACAGATAATACGATATTAACAGCATTTTAGAAAAAGTTTTTAGTCCATAGTAGAATTTCAAGCAAATGTTTTGAAATCCATAGGATCATAAATAATTATAATTTGAAAAAAAGGTAAAGAACTTGTTTACCTACAGTATTTTTTATATAAGGACAAGAGGACACTAGATAAAGCAAGTAACTTGTTAAAAGTAAGAGACGGGCTGGGCGCGGTGGCTCACGCCTGTAATCCCAGCACTTTGGGAGGCCGAGGCAGGCGGATCACAAGGTCAGGAGATTGAGACCATCCTGGTTAACACAGAGAAACCCCATCTCTACTAAAAACACAAAAAATTAGCCGGGCGTCGTGGTGGGCAGCTGTAGTCCCAGCTATTAGGGAGGCTGAGGCAGGAGAATGGCGTGAACCCGGGAGGCAGAGCTAGCAGTGAGTGAGTTGAGATCGCGCCACTGCACTCCAGCCTGGGCAACAGAGTGAGACACCGTCTCAAAAAAAAAAAAAAAAAAGGAAGAGACAGGGTTTGGACCAGGGTTGATTTTATGGCCATCTGTACTCTATAGTGTCACTACAATGAACTACTTGCAGTTCTCAAATTTGGATTATGTCTTTCGTTTTTTTCTTTTCTTTGCCTATACATTGTCATGGCCCTCTACTCTATTGGGTTCACATGGGCCCTACTTGCCCTATAAGGCTTACTTCAGGATATCTCTAATAACTTACTCTGGGTTAGGACATCAGTCTTAGTCCATTTTGTGCTGCTAGCACAGAATACAGTATAAATTACAGACTGGGTAATTTATAAAGAACAGAGATTGATTCCTCACAGTTCTGAAGGCTGGGAAGTCCAAGATCAAGGGTCTGGATCTGGGGAGGGCCTTCTTGCTGCATCAGGAGACAGTGGAAAGCATTAAGTGGTGAGGCAATACATTCAAGACAGCAAAAGAGGGCCCAGCTCACTCTATTTCTATTTTTATTTTTTTTAGAGATAGGCTGTTTCTAAGTTTTCAAGGCTGGCCTCAAACTCTTGAGAACAATAAACCCTCCTGCCTCAGCCTCTTGAGTAGCTGAGACTACAGGCATATACCACTATACTTGGCTTCAATTCACTTTCATAAGGAACCCATTCCTACAATAACTACATTAATCAATTCATGAGAGCAGAGCCTCATGACCCTAATTATCTCAAAGTTTCCACTTACTAATATTGTTGCACTGGGGGTTAAGTTTGTAACACAAACTTTGGGGGACACATTCAAACCATAGCTGCCTTTCTCAGTGTGTCTTTTATGCCATATGAGATTAATATTATCTAGTACTTATTACATAGAATATACTTAAATGTTAACTTATCTACCCTTTAGACCTCACATATATCCTTATATTCTTAAATTCTATTCTTCTTTTTTAACTTTAATGGTAATTACTATCTCTAATTACTATCCCTAATCCCTCAATGGCTGACAAAAAGTAAATGCCAAATAAATGTTGAATGCAAAATGAATGGATAGATAATTAGAACTTTCATTTTATACAATACAAATTTTCTCTTGTTTCTATATTACTATAATGTAAAATCCCCTCTATGCAACAAGAAATTTAAAATGGACCTTTTTTTCTACCAGACCATTATTTACAATATCATAATGGCTACTAGAAGTTATCTCTTCAAGTTTAATAATATCTCTGTTCATCATAGGTTAATGAATTTATTATATAACTTTAAATCACTGTTATTTCTCAAATTTGTTATAGTTCTTCCATTTCAATTTCCCAGTAAGGTCTCCAATACAGAACAAATCTGTTGGGAAGGATGTATTATAATTTTCAATTGTCATCTTTCCATTCATTTATTCTACATAACCAACAGGCATTTACTTCTATATTTTGACAGTTTCAGTTTCACTGAAATATTCATAATGTTCTTAGCCCCAAGCAGTATTTTCTTTAGAACCTTCTGTAAATTCATATCACATCAGGAGGATAAGGCATTTTAGGTTATTTCAACTACTTTGCATTGAACACAAACACATTCATCAGATTAAAGGGACATTGTCAGAGGCACAATAGAGCATTGGGGATCTCCACGGAAAAAAAGTAGCTAATATTTCACATGTGGAGAAACATTTTATGAAAGTTTTGTCATAATTACTTTCCAAGTAGGAAAGAAAAGGTATATATTTCATCCAAGTATAAGACAACTATGTTGATTTTTCTAACATGCTCAACTTATGTTTTAGAGAAAATTTCCTTTAGTTCCTCTAAATCTATTTTATTTGAGATGTTTAAATATATTCATCAAAAGTGGTATAAAAATTATACATTACATACTTCCTTAATCATGTATTCTATGAGACCATTATATAATTCAAATTAATGTCTTAATTATTTTTAGAAAACATATTTAAGTATCCATTTACTGTTATTTTAGGAATGTAGTTTACAGATGTCTACAATAGTAGAAAATTACGTGTTGTACTTAATTATAAATCTATAAAGTATAGGTTATATCAAGAACTACAAACACCTGAGATTTTATAATACCTGCAAACTAACAAGATAGCTTGTCACAACGTCATGAATACTAAAAGAATACAAAATATTTCTGGATCAGAGACAAAGGGGAGTAATTCCTCATAGAAATAGCAGTAATGGGAGTACCACCATTTTCCTACCCTTATTGCCTGAGCCTCAGTTCCCACAAGAAGATCTGATCATCCTGAAATCATCAGGTGAAGCCTGCACCTGCAATGAATTGTGTTACAGAAGAGAGAACTTAAGTTTAGAAAACTTGAGTCTTTTATATGGATCTGTAAGTGAACTTGCTGTTTTTCCTGAAGCTAGGCAAATTATTGTGACTGAAACACCAGGTGTTTGGGCTACATACTGCTGTTTGCTGCACAGTTTGCTGCACAGAAAGTCAATCACTGAAAAAATGAGTATTGCCAAGTAAGAAGGCTTTAATTGGGTGCTGCAGCTAAAGAGATGAGAGATCAGTCTCAAATCCATCTTCCTGACCAATTAAAATGAGGCGTTTATATGCCAGGAAAGAAATGTAACCATGCGTAGGGAAAAAGGAATTAGAGAAGGATAAGAGAGGGGTTGGTCAACAGAGAGCAGGTGGTCATTTAGGCTATCATGATGGGTGAGGGGTCTGACATCTCATTGTCCAAATGCAGTGAACTGGTGAGTTTCAGCTCCTTGCTATCTCTGAAGCCTGTTGGTTGGTTTCCTGATAAAGGAACTCAGATAAAATGAATGTAACTAGAATTTCTAAAGTTTTAATACTGGGAGGAACAATATCTATATTTATTCAAAGAAACTATAAACACGAGCTTGATGGGACAACTGGGTCAGATTCATTATCTTTGTTACACTGGAGTAATTATCCGCATTACACTAGAGAGTAAACAAATCTGCCCTCTGCCCTAAATGAATGTACTTTCTATATTTTTAATTATTTATAATCCTTGAAAACAGAGCTCAGAATGAAAGCTGTCAGTGTCTCTGCTTGCAAGATGTGTAGAAATGTGACCCCCATGGATAACTGACCCATGATATGTGACTATCTCATTTAATTTTCACTTGAGATGAAGACATTTTATTCTCCAAAACCTTGTAACTGTGTATTACGCACTTCTTTTAATATTTCTTGAGCTAAGTGGCAGTTGTGGACTGATTTGGAAAGAGTTGTTCAGTAAAATCTAGAATTAGAGAACATATAAATATTAGTTTGGAATAAAGTATTGTTTCTTTCTCTCTTTTTTTGCCACTCATCTCTATTTGATGAAAAAAAATCAGACTTGTTTATAACCATACAGAAAGATAAAGGTGTAACACTCCTGAAAAAAATTCTACCTCCCAGGATTGTTTCAAGGATTAAATGGTAAACCATTATGATTATTTTATTTTATTTATTTTTATTTTTATTTCTTAAAATTTAATTTTTTATTTCAATAGTTTTGGGGGGGGGACAGGTGGTGTTTGGTTACATGAATAACTTCTTTAGAGGTGAGTACTGAAATTTTGGTGCACCCATCACCTGAGCAGTGCACACTGTACCCAATGTATAGTCTTTTATCCCTCACCCTGGCTCCCACACTTTACATTGAGTCCCCAGAGTCCATTGTATCATTTTTATGCTTTTGCATCCTCATAGCTTAGTTTCCACTTATGACTGATAACATACAATGTTAGGTTTTTCATTCCTGAGTTACTTCATTTAGAATAATGGTCTCCAATTCCATCCAGGTTGGTACAAATGCCATTATTTTGTTCCTTTTTATGGTTGAGTAGTATTCCATGGTATATAGATATGTGTGTATATATATATGTGTGTGTGTATATATATGTGTATGTATATGTGTATATATACATATATATACATCTATACATACTATATATATGTGTATATATATATACCCATATACCACATATTTTCCTCTGTGTAGATACCCAGGAGTGGGATTGCTGGATCAAATGGTAGATGTGCTTTTAAGGAATTTTCACACTGTTTTCCACAGTGGTTGTACTAGTTTACATTCCCACCAACAGTGTATAAGTGTTCCCTTTTCACCACATCCAAGCCAACATCTATTATTTTTTATTTTTTTATTATGATCATTCTTGCAGGAGTGAAGCCATATTGAATTGTGGTTATTTGAATTTCCCAGAATAATTAGTGATGTTGGGCATTTTTTCATATGTTTGTTGTCCATTTGTATATCTTCTTTTGAGAATTGTCTATTCCTGTCCTTTGCCCACTTTTTGATGGGATTGTTTGTTTTGTTGTTGCTGATTTGTTTGACTTCCTTGGAGATTCTGGATATTAGTACTTTGTTGTAAAACTATAAAAAACTGCTGAAAAAAATCATAGATGACACAAACAAATGGAAACACATCCCATGGTCATGAATGGGTAGAATCAATATTGTGAGAATGACCATACTGCCAAGAGCAATCTATAAATTCAATGCAATTCCTATCAAAATACCACCATCATTCTTCACAGAATTAGAAAAAAAATGCTGTAATTCATATGGAATGAAAAAAGATCCTGCATGGCCAAAGGAAGACTAAGCAAAAAGAACAAACCTGGAACTATTATATTACTTGACTTCAAACTATACCATAAGGCCATAATCAACAAAACAGCATGGTGCTGGTATAAAAATAGGCATATAGACCAATGGAACAGAACCCAGAAATAAATCCAAATACTTAGAGTCAACTGGTCTTTGACAAAGCAAACAAAACCATAACGTGGAGAAAGAACACCCTATTCAACAAACGGTGCTGGGATAATTGGCAAGCCACATGTAGAAGAATAAAACTGGATCCTCATTTATCTTTTTATACAAAAATCAACTCAAGATGGATCAAGGACTCAAATCTAAAACCTGAAATCATGAAAATTCTACACAATAAATCAGAAAAACACTTATAGATGTTAGCTTAGGCAAAGACTTCATAATCAAGAACCCAAAAGCAATTGCAACAAAAACAGAGATAAATAGATGGGACTTAATTAAACTAAAAAAGTTTCTGCACAGCAAAAGAAATAATCAGCAGACTAATCAGACAACCCACAGAGTGGGAGAAAATCTTTGCAATCAATCTAAACTATGGTTTCTTGATCTATATAGTCTTGATCCATTTGCATAAGAACTTCTTAGGGAGCTTCATAAAATGCTGCCTTTTGAGGCTCAGCCCCAGATTCACTGGATCAGTGTCTCTAGTGTTGTGATCTGGAAAGTAGACATTTTTTAACAAGCCCTATAGGTAATTTTGTGTGCACTTACATTTTAGAACAGCAGGTAAAAGATAAATAGATAGATATTTAAGGTGATTTCAGAGTAAATTTAACGCCACTAGATAAGAAAAATATTTTAAATAAAGAGGAAAGTCAGCAAAATCTGGGAAATACAATCTAGGAATATTTGAAAGTTTTGGCTCATTTAATGACTACTTATACACCTCCTTCTGGAATGTGAACCATCCTCAAAGGAGTGCAGAAATTGCAGCAGTCCTTACCCCAGCACATGAAATTTTGCAAGTCACATCCTAAGCCATTGTAGGCTAATTGCCAAAGCAAAGAAGGTATAATTTGATAACAAAAGAAATTGAAATGCTTCTATCCACTAGTGTTAGTTAGTTTTCCAAACCTTGCTAATGTACCTCTCCCAAAACCTTGCTAATGCCTGGCATAATATCAAATAAGTATTTGCTAAACACATGTATCTGTATTTTTATTTATAACTAAGTCTATCTATATCTACATAGGGTAGTGGAAAGCAAACAATTGAATGTAAAAAGTGAGAACGAGTAAAAACAGTATTTTTATATATTTTTTGGAATTAATATTTATGGAATGTGTCTCCGTATCATTGTTTCAGTCAAATGTGAAAGTCAATGTGGCAATTCCTCAGGGATCTAGAACTAGAAATACCATTTGACCCAGCCATCCCATTACTGGGTATATACCCAAAGGGCTATAAATCATGCTGCTATAAAGACACATGCACACGTATGTTTATTGCAGCATTATTCACAATAGCAAAGACTTGGAGCCAACCCAAATGTCCAACAACGATAGACTGGATTAAGAAAATGTGGCACATATACACCATGGAATACTATGCAGCCATAAAAAATGATGAGATCATGTCCTTTGTAGGGACATGGATGAAATTGGAAATCATCATTCTCAGTAAACTATCGCAAGAACAAAAAACAAAACACCGCATATTCTCACTCATAGGTGGGAATTGAACAATGAGATCACATGGACACAGGAAGGGGAACATCACACTTTGGGGACTGTTGTGGGGTGGGGGGAGGGGGGAGGGATAGCATTGGGAGATATACCTAATGCTAGATGATGAGTTAGTGGGTGCAGCGCACCAGCATGGCACATGTATACATATGTAACTAACCTGCACAATGTGCACATGCACCCTAAAACTTAAAGTATAATAATAAAAGAAAAAAAAAGGAGTTTCTAATTAAAACCCAACTTGTGAAAATTGGTTCTATTTAATGGCCTTTAAATAGAAAAATATGGAAGCTCTTCTATTACACTATAGCGCACTACAAGGTCTGTTGATGGCCAAGTTATGTTTACTAGTTCTTTTCAATAATTGAATTTTCTAATCATTTAGCAACAGGAAAAGTTGCAAAAATAACAACTACAGAATTTTCTAGGGCTGATTATCTTAACTCCATTCGGCCTTATGAAACAGCATTAAAGATGTCCTTCCTTTAGCATTTCTGCAAAGTACATTTTGTTCTCCCTTCTCTTCCTTTCAGAGCTGGAATGTGCTTCTCAAATAATCCAAAGTAGCTAAATAATTTACATTATATATAATGTAAATTCTATATGTAATATATATTTAATATATCATATATTTACTTTGTAAATATATAATAATAAAGACAAGATACTACTTTGCCATGGTTTGGGATAAAGGAACAACACTTATTTTAGTCAATGTATTTTTACTCATTGACTAGGCTTCTGATTTTATGCAAGTTTCTACAAACTACAACTCACAGGCTAAATTTTACCTACCACCTATTTTTATAAATAAAATTCTAATCAAATCATAAACCTTGCCAACGATCAAAGAAGGCTAGAAGTCTCAGAAGAAAACAAACAATACTACTGGAAAAGGTATAGTAAGAATATGTCCTAAAAAGTTAAAAACTACTAACACTGTCCTAAACTATGAAAGTGCTGTGGCATTATTAATTTTCTTGAAAGAAATTTAAATCATTTTATGTTATTTGATAAACATCTAACTGAACTATTACAATCATATACCTATATGCATTTCCCTTTTATTTAATACATGTTCAAACATTTTTGTAACAGTGAATTGAGAAAGGAGAATGAAGAATTATTTAATTCTAACAATTACATTTCTCTATATTTTTATCCATCACATATCTTACATTTTTCTCTCATTATGATTCAATAAGAGAGAACAGGGTAATGTAGTAGACTACAGGCAGTAATATAAATGGTCAGAATTACCCGAATTCATTGGCATTTCACATGGAAAGCTTTTATCTCTTTAATTATTGAAAATCATTCAAACAAAAATTCCTCTATTAAAGATCACTTATCTTTGGATAAGATACTTGAAATTATAGAATGGTCAAACTGATATTTTCTATGTCAATAAAATTTTAAAATAAATCATACTAGATACTAATAGATATAAATTTTAAGATTCAAATTTTGACTGTTCTATGCTTAAAATGAGAAAATCCTTTTTTAGATATAAAGGTAACTAAGAGATTGGGAATGTAAGTCTCCTATTAAGTTAATGGCTTTACCTAATTCTTCTGTCTGATAAAAGGCAGTTCATTGTATTTAATCCTCTTTTAAAACATTTTTTTTCTTTTTTTATTATACTTTAAGTTCTGGGGTAGATGTGCAGAAGATGCAGTTTTGTTACTTAGGTATACACATGCCATAGTGGTTTGCTGCACTCATCAACTTGTCACCTACATTAGGTATTTATCCTAATGCTATCCCTCCCCTAGACACCCTGAAGTATAATGTACATACTTTATATTTCACCCATTACAAGTACACAATTCAATGATTTTTTGTGAACTTTTGGAGTCGTGTAACCATTTCCACAATTCAGTTTTAGAACATTTTATGACACAAAATGAAAGCTTGTACCTATTTACAGTCACTCCCTTATCTCACTACCAGGCCCAAAGGGCCAATGTTATGCTTTTTGTCTCTATAAATAGACTTCTTCTGGATATTACATATAAGTTGAACCATACAATGGGTCATCTTTTGCATCTTTCTTCTTCCACTCAGCATTTTTGGAGGTTAATCTATGTTGCAGCACATATTATTAGTATTATGTAATAGGTATTAGAATTTTATTCCTTTTTATTGTGAAACAGTTGATGGTCATCTGGATTGTTTTTGTTTTTCGGTTGTTATGCATAATGTTACTGAAAACATTCTCACATATATCTTCACGTGGATTTTTAAAATTTTTCTTGGAGAATATGTAGGAGTGAATTTGTGGGTCCTACGGTCAGTTTATGTTTAATTTTTAAGAAACTGTTAAATCATTTCCAAAATAGCTTTACTATTTTATATTCTCACAAGCAATATTGAGGGATATAGTTTTCTATATTCTAGCAAATATGGCATTTTCTGCTAGTTATTCCAGTGTTCATTTAATTGCTTCTCCCTGATGTCTAATTAAGTTGAGCATCATTTTATATGCTTGTTAGTAATTCATATTTCATTAGTGAAATATCTATTCAAATCTTGTACTCAAATTTTAATTGGGTTGTTTGCCTTATTATTGAGTTTTAACTGGATAAAAACTTGAAATATTCTGAATAAAAGTTTTTGATCAGATATATGATTCACAAGCATTTGTTCCTATCTGCAACTGCTTTATTTTCTTAAATTTGTTTTGTTAAAGTGCAAAAGTTTTCAATTTTTATTACACCTTATCAATGAATTGGGCTTTTAATGTTGTATTTATCTCATTTTCCAATCCTACATCATAATGCTTTATTGTTATGTTGCAATCTAGAAGATTTATAGTGTTAACTATTAAATTGAGGTCTATGATTCATTTTTGGTTAATTTTTCAGTATGGATCTCAGATTTTTTAATGTGACTGTTCAATTTATTTGCTGAAAAAAGTGTCATTTTGTCCTTAAATTGTTTTGGCACCAATGTTAAAATGTTATATTGATCTATAAGCCTGTTTTTGTGCCAAAAACACTCTCTTTGATTGATTACTATAGCTTTATTGTAAGTTTTGAAATTGGATTAAGTCCTTCAATTTCATTCCCTTTTATCAAAATTGTTTTGGCTATTCTAAATCATTTAAATTTCTGTATTCATTTTATGTTAGGATATCAATTTCTGCAAAATAAAAACACTGCTAGTTATTTAAAAGGAATTGTGTGACTCTATTGATCAATTTGGGAATGAGAAAAATCTTGACAATATTGAGTCTTCTAATTCAAGTATATGCATTGTCTCCTATTTTATGTAAATCTTCATTTATTTATTTATTCATTCTTTGCTCAACAATAAATTACGGTTTTCAGCATAGAAGTCTTTCATTTCTCTTGTTAAATAATTTCTAAGTATGCTATTTTGATGCTATTTTAAACAAAAATAATTTCTTTTTGGTGTTTTATTTTAAATTGACAGATAAGATTATATGTGATGTTTTGAAGTATATATGTTGTAAAATGATTAAATCCAGCTAATTAACATATGCATTACCTCACATAATTTTCATCTTTGTGGTGAAAACACTTTAGATCCATCCTGTTAGCATTTTTCAAGAATGCAATATATTAACTATAGTCACTATTTAGTACAATAGATATAGTTATTCCTTCTATCTAACTACAGTTTTGTATCCTTTAACAAACATTTGCTCAACCACCACCCCAACAACCCCAGCTCCTAGTAACCACCATTGTATGATCTACTTCTAAGAAATCAAACATTTTAGATTCCATATATGTGAGATTATGAGGGATTTGTCTTTTTGTGCCTGCCTATGTCACTTAACATTATGTCCTGCAGGTTCATTCATGCTGTCACAAATAACAGGGTTTGATTCTTTTTTATGACTGAATAGTATTTCATTTTGTATGAATACTACATTTTTCTTATCCACTCACCTGTGGGTGGACAATTAGGTTTATTCCATATCTTAGCTATTGTGAATAATTCTATAATAAACATGAAAGTGTGTTTTTGGCATTTTAGCCAAAGATCAGTTGACTGTACATGTTTGGGTTCATTTCTCAGCTCTACTCTGTTCCATTGGTGTATATGTCTGTTTTTAATGACAGTACCATGCTGTTTTGGTTACTGTAACTTTGTAGTATGTTTTAAAGTCAGGTAATGTGATGCCTCCAGTTTTGTCCTTTTTGCTCAATATTGCTTTGGCTTTAGGATCTTTTGTGATTCTGTGCGAATTTTAGGATTTTTTTTTTCTATTTCTGTGAAGAATGTTATTGTTATTTGGATAGGGATTGTGTTAAAGCTATAGGTCACATTGGCTAATATGAACATTGTTACAATATTAATTCTTCTAATCCATTAGCATAAATTTTTTAAAATTTATTTGTGTCTCCTTTTTTTTTTAGTTTGCTTTTTTTTTTAAATTTTACTTTGAGTTCTGGGATACATGTGCAGAACGTGAAGCTTTGTTACACAGGTATACATGTGCCATGGTGGTTTGCTGCACCTACCAACTGGTCATCTAGGTTTTAAGCCCTGTATGCATTAGGTATTTGTTCTAATGCTCTCCCTCCCCTTGCCTCCCACCCGCTAAAAGGCCCCGGTGTGTGATTTTCCCCTCCCTGTGTCCATGTTTTCTCATTGTTTAACTCTCACTTATGAGTGAGAACATGTGGTGTTTGGTTTTCTGCTCCTGTGTTAGTTTGCTGAAAATGATGGCTTCCGGCTTCTTCCATGTCCCTACAAAGGACGTGAATTTATCCTTTTTATGGCTGCATAGTATTCCATGGTGTATATGTGCCACATTTTCTTTATCCAGTCTATTATTGATGGGCATTCGAGTTGGTTCCAAGTCTTTGCTATTGTAAATAGTGCTGCAATAAACGTACATGTGCATGTGTCTTCATAGTAGAATGAATTATAATCCTTTGGGTATATACTCAGTAATAGGATTGTTGGGTTAAATGGTTATTTCTGGTTGTAGATCCTTGAGGAATCACCACACTGTCTTCCACAATGGTTGAACTAATTTACACTCCCACCAACAGTGTAAAAGTGTTCCTATTTCTCCACATCCTTGCCAGCATCTGTTGTTTCCTGACTTTAATTATCATCATTCTAACTGGTGTGAGATGGTATCTCATTGTGGTTTTGATTTGCATTTCTCTAATGACTAGTAATTTCTTTCATCAATGTTCCCTACTTTTAGTGTAGATATCTTTTACCTCTTAAGTTAAATTTATTCCTATTTTATTTTTGTAGCTATTATAAATAAAATTATTTTTTAATTTTTTTAGGTTGCTTGTTTTTAGTGTATAGAAAAACAATTTTTTCATGTTTATATTGTATTTTTCAAATTTACTGAATTCATTAATTATTTTTAACAGTTTTTTGGTGGATTCTTTAGAGTTTTCTGTGTATAAGATCATCTTTTCTGCAAAGAGGAACAATTTAGCTTCTTTCTTTTCAATTTGGATGCTTTTTTATTTCTTTCTCTTGCCTAATTGCTCTGGTTAGGACTTCCAGTACCATGTTGTGTCCTTTTCTGAATCTTAGAAAAAAAGCTTTCACCTTTTCACAGTTGACTAAGATGTTAGTTGTGGGCTTGTCATATATAGCATGTATTGTGTTAAGATACATTCCACGCCTAATTATTAAGAGGTTTTTATTATAAAATGATTTTAAATTGTGTTGAACAATTTTCTGCACTTATTGATCATGTGGTTTTGTTCTTCATTCTGCTAATGTGATATATTATATTTATTGATTTACATTTGTTGATCCATTCTTGCATTCTTGGAATGAAACCAATTTGATCATGGAGAATGATCATTTAAATGTGATTTTGGATTTAGTTTGCTAGTATTTTGTTGAGAATTTTTGCACCAATGTTCATTTATCAGGTATATTGTCCTGTATTTTTTTTTCTGTATGTCTTTATCTGGCTTTGATATTGGCAAATTTGGTATTGGGATGATGCTGGCTTTGTAAAATGAGGTTGAAAGAGTTCCCTCCTCTTCCATATTTTGGAAGAATCTGAGAATTGGCCCTCATTATTTAAATATTTGATAGAGTTCGGCAGGGAAGCCATCAGATCCTGGGCTTTTCTTTGGTGGGAGACTTTTTATTATTCACTCAATTTTCCTATTATTGGTGTTAAGGTTTTCTATTTCTTCATAATTGAGTCTTGGTAGAGTGCATGCATCTAGGAAAAAGAAATTTTCCTGTTACTTCTAGTTTGTCCAATTTGTTGGTGTAATTTTTTTCATAACGGTCTCATGACCCTTTGTATTTCTGTTGCTTTAGTTGTAAGTCTCCTTTTTTCTTTTTTATTTTGAGTCTTATTTTTCTGTTCTTAGTCCAAGTACAGGTTTCTCAATTTTTTTCACAAAGTCAACTCTCTGTTTTTTAATTTTTTCTCTTGTTTTTCTAGTCTCTATTTTATTTATTTCTGCTCTGATCTTTATTAATTTATTACCTCTGCTAACTTTGGGTTTAGTTTGTTCTTGTTCTTCCAGTTCCTTGAGGTGCAACCTTAGGGGAAGGTACTGTGAACATTGTTAAAATGACAACAAAGGATTTAAAATGTTACATAAACTTAGGTGATAAAGCAGTGTCAGGTTTGAGAGGGTTTACTCCAATTTTGAAAGAAGTTCTACTGTGAGTAAAATGGTATGAAATAGTATTGCATGATACAGAGACATTGTGCATGAAAATAAAAGTGAATTCATCCAGCACACTTCATTGTTGTCATATTTTTTTAAATTGCCACAGCCATCTCAATCTTCAGTAACCACTGTCCTAATCAGTCAGCAACCATCGACATCAAGACAAGACCCTCTACAAACAAAAAGATTATGACTGACTGAAGGCTGGGATAATTGTTAGCACTTTTAAGCTATATTTTAATTTAAAAGACATACGTTTTTAATGTAATGCTACTGCACAATTAATAGACTATATTAAAGTGTAAACACAGCTTTCTTTTTCCTCCCGACTTTTATTTTATGTGTGGGGGTACATGTGCAGGTTTGTTATATGATTAAATTGCATGCCGTGGTGGTCTGGTGTACAGATTATTTGATCACCCAGAAAATAAGCACAGATTCCAAACAATCCTCACTGTCATCCCATCCCCCAACTGCAAGTAGACCCTGTTGTCTATTGTTCCCTTCTTTGTGTCCATATGTACACAATGTTGAACTCTCAATTATAAGTGAGCATACGGTATTTGGTTTTCCGTTTCTGTATTAATTTGCTTAAAATATTGGCCTCCAGCTTCATCTATATAGCTGCAAATAACATGATCTCATTTTTTTCTTATGGCTAAATAGTATTCCATGTTGTATATGTACCACATTTTCATTATCCAGTCACTGTTGATGGTCATTTGGGTTGATTCAATGTCTTTGTTTCTTGTGAATAGTGCTGCAATAAATATACAAGTGTATGTGTCTTTTTGGTAGAATGCTTTGCTTTCTTTGGTATATATACCCAATAATGGGATTGTTGGGTTAAATGGTAATTCTACTATTAATTCTTTGAGAAATCTTTGAATTGCTTTCCAAAGTGACTGAACTGATTTGCATTACGAACAGCAGTATATAAGCATTCTCTTTGCCTCACAACCTTGCCAACATCTGTTATTTTTTGACTTTTTAGTAATAGCCACTCTGAGCATTGTGAGATTGTATCTCATTGTGGTTTTTATTTCATTCCGCTAATGGTCAGTTATGTGGAACATTTTTGATATGTTCTTGGCCATTTGTATGTCTTTTTTTTTTCAAGAAGTATCTGATCGTCTGGGTGTGGTTACTCATGCCTGTAATCCCAGCACTTTGGGAGGCCAAGGTGGGTGGATCACCTGAGGTCAGGAGTTATAGACCAGCCTAGTCAATGTGGTGAAATCCCATCTCAACTAAAAATACAAAAAAATTAGCTGGGCATGATGGCGGGCGCCTGTAATTCCAGATACTTTGGGAGGCTGAGGCAGGAGAAACGCTTGAACCCAGGAGGTGGAGGTTGCAGTGAGCCAAGATCAGGCCATTCCAGTCCAGCCTGGGTGACAAGAGTGAAACTCTGTCAAAAAAAAAAAAAGAAGAAGTTTCTGATCATTTCCTTTGCACACTCTTTAACGGGGTTATTTATTTTTATTTTTGGATCTGTTTTTCTTTATAGATTCCAGATATTAGATCTCTGTCAGATGGGTAGTTTGCAAATATTTTCTCCCATTCTCTGGGTTGGCTGCTTACCTTGTTGATAGTTTACTTTGGTATGCAGAAGCTCTTTAGTTTAATTAGGTCCAGTTGTCAATTTTTTGTGTTGCATTTACTTTTGAGAATTTAGTCATAAATTTTCTTCCTAAGCCAATGTCAGAAAAGTATTTTCTAGATTTTCCACTAGAATTTTTATAGTTTTAGATATTGTATTTAAGTCTTTAATCCATCTTGAATTAATTTTTATATATGGTGAAATGTAGGGGGTCCAGTTTCATTCTTATTAATAAGATTAGCCAGTTTTCTGAGTACCATTTATTGAATAGGGTATCTTTCCACATTTCTTATTTTTGTCCACTATGTCAAATATCAAGTGACTGTAGGTGTGTGGCTTTATTTCAGGGGTCTCTATTTTGATCCATTGGTATACGTGTCTATTTTTGTACCATGCTGCTTTGGTTGCTGTACTCTTACAGTATAGTTTGAAGTTGGATAATGTGATACCTCCAGATTTATTCTTTTTGCTTAGGATTGCATTGGCTATTTGAGTTCCTTTGTCTTCCCACATAAATTTTAGAATAGTTTTTTCTAATTATGTGAATTATACTAGTAATTTGATAGAAATAGCACTGAACCTGTAAATTTCTTTGGGCAATTTGGACATTTTAATGATATTGTCTCTTCTACTCAATGAGCATGGGATGTTTTTCATTTATTTATGTCATCTATGATTTTTTTCAGCAGTGTTTTGTAGTTCTCCTTTTAGAGGTATTTTACATTCTTGGTTAGATGTAACCTTAGGTATTTTAATTTATTTTTAATGAGATTATTTTAATTTTGCTCTCTGATTATTATTGGTGTGTAGAAATGCTACCAATTTTTGTACATGAATATTGTATCTTGAGACTTCGCCAGATTTTGGTGTCAGGATGATACTGGTTTCATAAAATGAGTTAGGGAACAGTCTCTTTTTCTCAATTTTTTGAAATAGTTTCAATAGGCTTGCCACTAGCTGTTTTTTATATATATTGTAGAATTCAGCTGTGAGTCAATCTACTCCAGGGCTTGTCTTGGTTGATAGGTGTTTTTATTACTGAATTTCACTACTCACTCTTGGTCTGTTCATTATTTCTGTTTCTTCCTGATTCAATCTTAGGAGGTTGTGTATTTCCAGGAATTCATAATATCCTCTAGATTTTCTAGTCTGTGTGCCTAGACATGCTCATAGTAATATCTGAGAATCTTTTGTATTTCTGTGAGAGCAATTGTGATGTCTCCTTTGTCATTTCTCATTGTACTTATTTGATCTTTTCTCTTTTTTTGTTAATCTAGCTAGCAGTCTATCACTCTTATTTATCTTTTCAAAAAAACAAGTTTTCATTTTGTCAGTCCTTTGTTTTTTGTTGTTGTTTTTTTCTCAATTTCACTAAGTTCTGCTCTGATTTTAATTATTTCTTTTCTTCTGCTAGCTGTGGGTTCCATTTGTACTTGTTTTTCTAGTTTCTTTAGGTGTGAGGTACGGTTGTTAATTTGAGATATTTCTATCCTTTTAATGTAGACTCTTAGGACTACAAACCTTCCCATTTAAAACTGTTTTTGCTGCATCCCAGAGGTTTTGATATGTTGTGTCTGTATTTTCATTTGTTTCGAAGAATTTTTTTAATTCTGCTTTCATTTTCTTGTTTACCCAAAAGTAATTCAGGAGCAAGTTGTTTAGTTTCCATGTATTCATGTGGCTTTGAGAATTCCTCTTGGCATTGATTTCTATTTTTATTCCACTCTGGCCTGAGAAGATTCTTGATATGTTTTCAAGTTTTTAAAAATTTATTGTGACTTGTGTTGATTGAGCATGTGGTCAGAGTATGTTCCATGTGCAGATGAGAAAGATGTATATTCTGTTTTTTGGGTGGAGTAGTCTGTGGATATCTATTAGATCCAAGTTGTCAAGTGTCAAATTTATGTCCAGAATTTGTTAGTTTTCTGCCTCAATAAACTGTCTAATTCTCCCAGTGGGGTGTTGAAGTTCCTGACTATTGTTATGTGACTATTAAAGTCCTTTCTGAGATCTAGAAGTAACTGTTTTAAAAGTCTGGGTGCTGCATTGTTAGGTACATATATATTTAAGAGAAGTAAGTCTTGTTGAATTAAATCCTTTATCATTACATAATGCCGATTTTTATTCTTTTTTACTGCTGTGGGGTTAAAGCCTATTTTATTTAATATAAGAATAGTGAACCCTGCTCTTTTTTGTTTTCTATTTGCATCATAGATCTTTATCCATCTCTTTACTTTGAGTCTATGGGTGTCATTACATGTGAGATGGGTGTCTTGAAGACAGCAGAAGGTTGGGTCTTGTTTTCTTATCCAATTTGCTCTACGTCTTTTAAGTGAAGCAGGTAGGCCATGTATGTTTAAGGTTAATGTTGATATGTGAGGTTTCATTCCTGTCATAATCTTGTTAGCTAGAAGCTTTGTCATCTTGACTGTGTAGCTGCTGATGGAGTCTGTGGGCTATATGTTTGTGTGTGCTTTTGTAGTGATAAGTATTGTTATTTCATTTCTATGTTTAGTAACCCCTTTAGTATCTAGTGTAGGGCTGGTGTGGTGATGATGGATTCCCTTAGCAATTGCTTGTCTGGGAAACACTTTAGTTCTCCTTCATTTATGAAGCTTAGTTTGTCAGGATATGAAATTCAGAAATGTGTATTCTCTATTGTAGACAAATAACATTTAATGAAGATTACCCTGGCTTACAATTTTTAAAAATCCCTAACTGTATTGCACAGAATATAAATTCGCATCATGTTCTAAATATACAGTAAAGAAATATTCACTCAAATGTACTTTTCAGCAATAGTGCATCTGCCTGAAAATGATGTTTAAAATGGATTGCTACTTTGTGTTATAGGGTATAATGAGAAGGAAATTTCAAATTTACAAGATTTTGTGTTTATTTTTGTTCTCCATCCTGAAGTATAGAGAAGCGAATTCCTCCACATTCTTCCAGCACTAAGTACACTGATGAGCTCAGAGATTCTAAGCATTCTTGGCCTCATTTCAGAATTCAGTAGTACTTAAAGCCACAAATGCCAAATCTGTGTCAGTTTCTTCAATGCAAACACGTGTGGAAAAACAAGAAAGATAATGCAGAGAGGCTCAAGACCAGGAAAAGAAAGAAGAAATTCTAGCCTGCATGTTTATGAATTAATCCAAATCCAAAATACTTCAGAGCAGGGCAAAGTTCCAAAATATTTTGATCGCATGTCTGACCTCCCTGTCCTCTGCGTGCGCGCACACACACACACACACATACACACACACCAACGTGCTTCTGATGTTAACTGCTAAACTATGCATTATTACTTTTCTTTCATTAAACCATGTTTCCACCACTAAATATTAATGTGTTTCATTTTATGTATATTTCCTATTAAGCTATAAAAATAAGTGATATATACTTTATTCTACTTCTCTTTGCTTGTCATTATCTTAAAGCACTGATTCTCATATTTGACCTTTTTTATCATTTTCTAGAATTCATTAAAGAATTCTAAGGTGTATCCTTAGCCAAGAATAATCTTCTTCTATCTAAAACATAGACCTTGAACTCCATCTAATACAAGCTAAATGGCCATTTTTTGCTATTAGTTTATGAATGTGAAAAGAGAAGATTAACATCTGAGTATATTATCTTAATAACACCTAGAAAAATATATACCATTTGATAATGCTAACGCATATTTCTATCTGCATTTTGAAAAGAAATACTAAATATCTAAGAAGGTAATAACATTTTTCTAAGTGCCCCATTATATCAAAATACATTTGAGCCTTCATCAAATCAACTAACTATCTGACATCAAATGAAAATGCCACAATCAAGTAGAAATTTAACTCAGAGAAGAAAGGTCAAGTCTTATAGATAAGCAAAATTATTAAATAATTTTTCCTAAACTTGTATCGTGAACATAAAAAACTTTTAGAAAAAAGAAATCGTGGTATATTCGTGTGCAGGAGATAGCAACAGCAAAATGTCCTTAAGAAAATGTTAATGAAATGATTACATAAATTCTAAGACAAAGAAAGATATTTATTACCACAACCTGTCTTTGGTTGGTTCATATAATATGTGAATACTTTTGTGTAAGTAGGGACTATTAGCCAGTATTTATGGTTGTTCCATTCTTCTGGGAATAGAAGCAATATACAAACTGACATCAAATGCGGCCTATCTCCAATTATATATAATGTAGCATTGTTTTAATGTGTACATGTGTCATAAATATGGACAGAAAGATCATACTGCACTTTTATTCCAAACGATGAAATAAAATTTAAGTCAAAATGCAGATTTTAAAGAGATAGTTCTTTAGTTTTAATAAAGTTGTTTGAGTTGTTATGCTTACCAGAATTTAATTTCTGTAGTTTATGCTCTGTTTTTAACAGAGCAGTGGTAGAAACTAAAAATTAGCCAATTTCTTTTATAGCATATGCCATCCAAACAAGATTTCAAAAAGATCGGGCACGTGAGTTCCAGTGGAAAAGTTGTATCTTCACATATGTATGTGAAGCCATATATAAAGACTCATGTTATATATATTTATATATATAATATGAATCATCACATTTAATTGTTATAAAATATACATAATATAAAGTTTACAATTTAACTATTTTAAATTACGTTTACTAGCATTAATTACATTCACAGTTTTGCAATCATCACCACTATCTAGTTTAAGAATTCTTTTATTACCCCCAAAAGAATTCCCTTTACCTAACAAGAAATCACTTCCCATTTTCTCCTATTGCATTCTCTGGCAACCACTAATCTGCTTTCTGTATTGAATGATTTGCTGTTTTTGATTCCATGTATATTGAATCATACAATATGTGGCCTCTTGTGTCTCTCACTTAGCATAATGTTTCCAAGGTACATCTGTGATGTATGATGTATTAGTCTTCATTTCTTCTTAGTCCTGAAAAGTATTCCATTGTATGAATATACCAGATTTTATTTATCCACTTATCAGCTGATGAACATTTGGCTTATTTCCACCTTTTGGCTATTGTGAAGAGGGCTGCTTTGAAACATCGACCAAGATTAACAAATCTATTCGTTTTCAGTGCTAACCAGTGAGGGGGAGAGCTATTAAGTTATAAGAGTATAGAAATAATGTTATAGTACTATAGAACAGGAGAGAGATTCAACATCCAAATTTTGAATGTCAAGGAAGATTCCCAGAAAATAATGAGATAAATGCTTAGATGTGAGGGATAATTTACACTGGTAAATTTTATATAGAAATATGGGGTCATATTTTGGGCATACATCACAGTGCGCTCAGACTCTTGGGCCACAAGAGAATGACATTTGGAATAAATTTATGTAATCTTAATATGAACAAAGAATGTATGTGTGGAAATCATGAAAAGTAAAGGGACTGAAAATATGCAGCATGTTAAGCACATATGGACTTTAACCTAAGAAAAAGAAGCATATGCTGCCTTAATCTAAAATGGAAAGTTGGAAATTACACCACTCACAATGCAAGAAGAAGAAACACGCCAGGTTATAGTTTGAATAAATTCACTAGATAAATGAAGTTACAGGGCAACCAAGTAGCATAAAATATATGAAAAAATTGGTCCCTCCAAAAAGAGGGCACACATAAGCACTGGTCTCTGTGCTCTGTGGTAGAGCACAGGAGAAATAAAAGTCAAAATAGGAATTGATAGAAAACTTCTTCACACTGATAAAGTCACTGGACCTACAGCTAACATTATACTTAATGATTAAATTTAATGATTAAACTCACTTATTTCTCACAAAGTTTAGGAAAAAGACAAGATGTCTGCTCTCACCATTTCTATTCGACATGATACTGGATTTCCTACCAGCACTGTAAGGTAAGTAAAATAAATAGAGAAAGAAATAAAAAGTTTTCAATTCAAAGAAGGTATGATTATTATAGTGAAAATTGTAAGGAATCTATAAAAAGCTAATAGCACTATTCAATGAATCCAACAAAATCTTAGAATACAAAAATATATTTATATAACCTAGTAAGAAACAGTTGAAAATGAAACTAACAAACTCATATCATATATAATAGCAGTACAATTATAGAATAATATAAATCCAACAACATATGTTCAACTACTATATGATTAAAATACAAGATACTGATGAAAGATGTCAAAGAAGATCCACATAAATGCAGCAATATAATGTGTTTGTATGTCAGAAGACTTAGTAATTTTAAGACGTGTATTTCTTCCCAAATATTTAGACAGATTGTTATCGAAATGAACAAGCTAATTCTAAATGTAAGAAAAAGGCAAATGAGCCGGAATAGCCAATACAATTTAGGAAACAACACAGTTGGAAGACTCAACTACCTGATTTCCAAACTTATTCTAAAGTGTACAGCAGTTCAGACAATGTAGTAATGGCAAAATTAAAGACATGTAGATTTATATTTAAGAAAAGACAGTGAAGAAATAGATGAACACACACACACATAGAGACAGAAAGAGAAGATATATGTCCTTTTATTTTATTCTAAGGCACAAAGAAAATTTGATAGAGAAAAGATCAACTCTTCAAAAACATTCGAATACACATATGCAAAAAATAAAAATAATTTTTAAAAAACTTTGACCCATACTTCATACAATTTTTTAAAACTCAAGAAGGATATTATACATTTATAGAAACCCTAAGATTTTAAAACTTCTGGAAGAAAACAAAAGACAAAATATTTGTGACTTCACATTGGGTAATTTTTTTAGATACCATCAATAATACAATTTATTAAAAAATAGATAAATAGGCCGCATTAAAACTAAATCTTTTGCTTTTCAAAACATACTGTTAAAAAAATAAAAAGACAAGCCAAATTCTTGGATAATATATTTTCAAAGTACATAGCTGATAAATAACTTGTATCTATAGAATATATGACTTCTCAAAACTCAATCATAACAAAAAAAACTTACCAAAAGCATAGGCAAAATATTTGAATAGGTATTTTTCAAAGAATATATCTATAGATGTCTAAAACACACATAAAAAGATATGCACCACATTTTACATTAGAAAAATAAATGCAATTACAAAGCATAAGAAAGTACTATCACACTTAGAATAGATGAAAGCAAATATATTTGACAATACCAGCATCTAGCAAGAAAGTAGAACAGTTGAAACACTTACGCATTGCTGTTGAAAATGCAAAATTGTAAAGATAACTCCTAAAAGAATTTTAAAAATTCTCCCGAAGTTAAACTTACATCTACAGTATGACCAAGTTTTCCCAATTATAGAAATTTATTGATCAGAAAGGAAACTCAGGTGGGCACTGTGGATAATGCCTGTAATCCCAGCACTTTGAGAGGCGGAAGCGGGCAGATTACTTAAGGTTAGGAGTTCGAGATCAGCCTGGACAACATGGTGAAACCCCGTCTCTACTAAAAGTACAAAAATTAATTGGGCTTGGTGGCGCCTCCTGGCTACTCAGGAGGCTGAAGTAGGAGAATTGCTTGAAGCCAGGAGGCAGAGATTGCAGTGAGCCAAGATCATGCCACTGCACTCCAGCCTGGGTGACTGAGCAAGAGTCTGTCAAAAAAAAAAAAAAAAAAAAAAAAGAGAGAGAGAGAGAAAGAAAGAGAAGAAAGAAAGAGAAAAAGAAAGTAAGAAAGAAAGAAAGAGAAAGAAAGAAAAAGAAAAAGAGAAAGAGAAAGAAAAAGAAAGGAAGGAAGAAAGGAGGAAAGGAGGGAAGTAGGGAAGGAGGGAGGGAGGAAAGGAGGGAAGGAGGAAAGGAGGGAAGAAAGGAAAGAAAGAACGAAGGAAGGAAGGAAGTAAAGTCAAGTTCACTCAAAAATTTAAACACAAACATATATTGTGGTTTTATTCCTAAATGTTCAAACCTTTCGCCATAGTAAATTTAGGCTGCCATAACAGAATTCCATAGACTGGGAGGCTTAAACAAAGGTCTATTTCTCACAGTTCTAGAGACTGGAAAGTCCAGGATCAATGCACCAAAAGATTCTGTGTCTAGTGAAGCCATGTTTCCTGTATCTAATATGTCAGAAGAAAGGAGAGATATCATTCTGGGATCCCTCTTACAAGGGCACTAATGCCATTCATGAGAGTGTCACCTTCATAATCTAATCATATCCCAACGGCTTCATCCCTTAATGCCATCACATTGGAGGTTAGGGTTTCAACACAAATTCTGAGAAGATACAAACATTCAGCCCATTACACCTGGAAACAATTCAAATGCCTTTTCATAAAAGAATAGACACAAACTTTGTGATACTTCCATATAATGGAATACTACTTAGCAATAAAAAAGGAACAAATTATTGATTTCTACAATCACATGGATGGATCTCAGGTGCATTATTCCGAGTGAAAGAGGTCACAATCATTTACATTTTGAATAATTCTACTTATATGACATTCCAGAAAAGTCAAAAGTATAGGGATAGGAAATAAACAAAATGGTGCCCATGACTGAGGGTTGTTCATTTGAGTACAAAGGCACATGACAGCATTCTGAGGGATAATGAAACTGTTTTACATATTAATTTTGGTTTTAGCAACACAAGTGCATGTGAATTTAAAACCCATACAATGATCTGCTAAAAAATAAGGTTTATTTACCCAAGTAAATTTTACCTCAAGAAACCTGTTCAAAAATAAAGAAAAAAATGCCATTGAAAATGGAGTGAACTGTGTATTTGTAAGAAGTTTTTTTTGAAGAGTATTTCCTTAATAATGTAAATAATTTGTTTAGGAGTGGGTCTGAGCGAAATAAGAATTTCAGTTTCTTATTAGGGTACAGCAGTGGCCAGTAGAATAGTGTATTAAGATCAGAGGGTGAAAACAGAATCCATGAGTATAGATGCACAATTTGAAGTGCCATTGTGACATCCAAGTGAAGATATTGGGTATGTAATTAGGTATTTAACTTATTGGCTTACAGACTTGTAAACTATACATTTAGATTTAAGAACTGTCAATATGTATTGAGTAAAGCCATTGATTTCCCAATCATTAAATGTATTATCTTTTTATTTACCTGACCTGCATTTGTCACCATTACTATAAACAAGTGTAACACAGATGTAGTGTCATAATCTATATAAAACTGGTATTAATAACCACACAGGCTTCCCAGGAGGATGGATGTGTAAATCCTTTTAGCATACTAGCACAACTTGGATTTAGAATTAACTAGGAGAACCCTTGACTGTGGTTATTAATGATGTTTGGGTGGACATGGAAAAGACAAGCCCTTCCACTTAGGAGAAGTGAGCATGAAGTCTGAGATAGAAAATTGATCAGAATTGTGAGGCTTCTCACTGTCACTATTTGGCATCATGATGTTGCCTCAGAGTGTAATGGCTAACAAGAAAACTGAACCACCGAAGGCATATTTTAGGTACTTGGGCTGATAAATCTACTCTTTTTTGGCTGCAACAGGTCTATTTTTTTTCTCTGTGTTTTTTATTAATCTAATTATCTGATTTACATTTTAATCAGAAAGAGTCAAAATAAGCTATATTTAAAACACTTTATATTGATCCCAGGGAGTGATGTCAGAAAGACAGCAAAATAGAAAGTCCCACCCTTGTTTCTCCACAGAAACACAGATTTAACAATGATAAACGAACCAAGATATCTGTATGAGATGTGCATATTCATTGAAGAAGTTGCAGGGCTGTACATAAGCACAAAACTGAGAACGGCCACATTGAAATGGATAAGAAGAGCAATCTAACTATACCTGCATTAGCTGCTCTCCTAAACCAGTGCAGCTCAGTACTGAGAAAGATCACCTAGACATGCAACTTTTCACTTGGGGGAATAGAGAGAGTAGAGCATGTGTCCAAGTTCTCTGGCCTCTCAGAGCGCTGCCCGAAAAATCAGTTTCATTCCATACAGAGTACTGATGGAAACTGTGTCATTTTAACACCGGAGAGTAGGTTAGAACAAAGTAAAGGGACAAATGACTTGCTGAAGGCTGCATGGCTTGATGAGATTGGGAAAAAAACAGAACTTGAGGCTTCACCCCAGAAAGTGAGGGAAAAGAGTGTCTCTCCAGTTATAATCCGTGGTACAGCAGCCACACACCAGAGAGAGGAAAAGATTATAGGACTTTTTTAAAAAAAATAAATTGTACTAATTATTTTTTTAAAAGAAAGAAAACTACATGCACAGTCTAAAGAAGGCATATCCATAGAAAAGATTTGCAGTGCTCCAAGAATCTCTAGCCAGACTGACTGGGGAAAGTTCTTCACTGTAGAAGTCAGTCTGTAATGACTGGGGTGGCTATCTGTTTCTTCAAATAAATGGATACCAATGCGCAGATAAGAAATATAAAAAATAAGAGAAGTGTTAGACTATCAAAAGAACAAAGTAAATCAAACTAAAAAATGAATTACTTGAAAGGGTTTAAACATAATCATCTTAAAGAAGCTCAGTGAGCTACAAGAGAACACAGAGAAAAAACAAAATGGAATCACAAAAACAATTCATAAAGAAAATGAGAATATCAACAGAGATAAAACTTAAAAAAAATTATGAAGCTAAAGAATATAAAAACAGAATTAAAAATTTACTACAGGGAGTCACTGCTTGTGATGGTTGGAATTTTCATCCACTCTGAAGTTCATGTTAAAATGTAATCCCTAACGTGGAAATACATATTTTTTTATTTTTAAAACATGTTTGTTTGAAATAAATGAGCTTTGTTCATAGCTCCTCTCTGTTCTATTTTCCCTAATGGCTACCAGTACTGTTTTCTTTACATATTGTCCCTATTTTTAATGATAGCTATTTTACAGAGATGACAATTTTTCCCCTACCTCCAAAAAAATCCACACACCCATCCCATACAAACATAGATGACAACATTCTAATATAAGGTGACTGTGTAATGAATTTTCACCTCCTAAATAATAGAGACATCTCTGTCTGAAAAAATGGATATAAGAGGATGTCTCCAAAGATGAAGAAGGACACTACTGGTTTCTAGACAGAACAGCCTTGCTCAAGGGAACCACAAGCCTTAGCCAATTGACCAGAATTCTTTTGATCATTTTGTTCTTAACTTCCACTCCATTTAGGACATTATTGCATCCTCTGCTTGATCAGCTGTACTCCCAAGGCTCCTTGGCTACAGCAAATTCATGAAGCTGTCAGCATGCCTTTGTGCACTAAGCAGCCCTCAGTGAATGTTTGTATAATAAATGAATGATGAAAGAATGATTGGAGAGTGTAAGGAAGCCTCCTGCCATTAATTACAGTATCTTGCCATAACACAAATTCTCCCACATGCATTTCTACTGGTCCAGCATATTGTTACTTACATTTAGTTAGCCTGCTTTTAGGGTGAGAAAATACAAAAAGTATGAGAAATGATCTAAGATGCCTGCAGCTTAATAATTTATTTGTGTTTTCACATTATTTAAGAGATTACCAATGCAAGATGTAGGGCTTTCTTAAGAAATGATATATCCTCAGTGCACTGAATGTTTACAAGAAATTAAGAATAAAACTTTTTTAAAAATTACAAATGCAATATTACTGCTGGTGATTATTTTGTGCCAACCAGGAAATAACTGATCTAATTAAACCCACCTGATTGCCAGCCAGAAACCTAGGCCTACCATACTTAAGAGATTTGACATGTAGGACCTTTAAGAAGTAATTGGATCATGAGGGCAGAGCCCTCAAGAATGGATTAGTCTATTCATGGTTTAATGAATTAAGAATTAATAAGTTAATAGATTAATGGCTGTGATTAGTGTGGCTCTGGCGCCTTTTTTAATTTTTATAGGTATAGAGTAGGTATATATATCTGTAGGATACATGAGCTATTTTGATAAAGGCATGCAATGCAAAAAAATGACTTCATGGAGAATGGGGTATCCATCTCCTTAAGCATTATCATTTTTGTGTTAGAAACAATCCAATTGTATTCTTTTAGTTTTTTTAAATATACAATTAAATTATGATTGACCATAGTCACCCTGTTGTGCTATCAAATACTAGGTCTTATTCTTCTATTACTTTTTACCCATTAACCATCCTACTTCCTTTCTACCACCCCACTATCCTTCTCAGCCTCTGGTAACCATCCTTCTACTCTCTATCTATATGAGCTTAATCGTTTTGATTTTTAGATCCCACAAATAAATGAGAACATGTGATGTTTGTCTTTCTGTGCCCTACTTACTTCACCTGACATAATGATCTCCAGTTTCATCCACGTGGTTGCAAATAACAGACTATCATTCTATTTTAAAGCTGACTAGTACTCCATCATATATAAGTATCATATTTTCTTTATCCATCCATCTGTTAATGGATACTTAAGTTGCTTCAAAATCTTAGCTATTGTGAACAGTGCTACAACAAACATGGGAGTGCAGATAGCTCTTTGAAACATTGATTTTCTTTCTTTTAGATATATACCCAGCAGTGGGATTGCTGGATCATAGATTATCTCTATTTTTAGTTTTCTGAGGAACCTCCAAACTGTTCTGCATTGTGGTTGTACTAATTTGCATTCCCACCAGCAGCATACAAGTGTTCCCTTTTCTCCACATCCTCCCCAGAATTTGTTATTGCCTGTCTTTTGGATAAAAACCATTTTAACTGGGGTGAGATAATAACCCATTGTAGCTTTGATTTGCATTTCTCTGATGATCAGTGATGTTGAGCAGTTTTTAATATGTCTACTTGGTATTTGTATGTCTTCTTTTGAGAAATATCTATTCAAATCTTTGGCTCACTTTTTGATCGGTTTCTTAGATTTTTTTCCTATAGAGTTGTTTGAGTTCCTAATATACTCTAGTTATTAATCCCTTGTCAGAGAGGTAATTTGCAAATATTTTCTCCCATTCTGGGAGTAGTCTCTTTACTTTGTTGACTTTCCTTTGCTGTGCAGAAGCCTTTTAACTTGATGTGATCCCATTTGTCCATTTTTGCTTTGGTTGTCTGTGCTTATGGGATATTACTCAAGAAATTTTTGCCTAGACTAATGTCCTGGAGATTTTCCTAATGTTTTCTTGTAGTAGTTTTGTAGTTTGAGGTCTTAGACTTAAGCCTTTAATACATTTTGGTTTGATTTTTATATGTGGCAAGAGATAGGGGTTCAGTTTCACTCTTCTGCATATAGATAACCAGTTTTATCAGCAACATTTATTGAAAAGACTGTTTTTACACCAGTGTATGTTCTTGGCACTTTTGTCGAGAGTTCACTGTAGCTGTATGGATGTTTGTGAGTTCTCTATTCTGAACCATTGGTCTGTGTCTGTTTTTATGCCACTATGATGCTGTTTTGGTTACTATAACTCTGTAGTATAATTTGAAATAATGGAATGTAATTCCTCCAGTATTGCTCCTTTTACTTAGGATAGCTTTGGCAATGCTGAGACTTTTGTAGTTTCATATAAATTTTAGGATTTATTTTCTATTTCTGTGAAGAATGTCATTGGTATTTTGACAGAGATTGCATTGACTCTGTAGATTGCTTTGTGTAGTATGGACATTTTGACAATATTGATTCTTTCACTCCATGAACATGAAACCTTTTTCCATTTTTTGATGTTCTCTTCAATTTCTTTCATCAAGGTTTTATAGTTTTCATTTTAGATGTCTTTCACTTCTTTGGTTAAGTTAATTTCCAGGGATTTAATTTTATATGTGGCTATTGTAGATGGGATTTTTTTATTTCTGTTTCAGATTATTCACGGTTAATTTTGTATGTTGAGTTTGTATTCTGCAACTTTACTGAATTTGTTTATCAGCTCTAATAGTTTGTGTGTGTGTGTGTCTGTGTGTGTGTGAAGTCTTTAGGTTTTTCCAAATATAAGATCATATCATCTGCAAAGAAGGATATTTGACTTCTTCCATTCCAATTTGGATGCCCGTTATATCTTTCTTTTGTATCTTTATATCTTTATTTATATCTTTCTTTGGTCTGATTAGTCTAGCTAGGACATCCAGTACTATGTTGACAGTGGGCATCCTTGTCATGTTCCAGATCTTAGGAAAAAGACTTTAGTTTTTCTCCATTCAATATGATACTAGCCATGGGTCTATTGTATATAGCTTTTATTATGCTGAGGTTTGTTCCTTCTACCTCTAATTGTTTTAGGGTTTTTACAATGAAGTGATGTTGAATTTTATCAAATGATTTTTCAGCATCAGTTGAAATGACCATGTGGTTTTTATCTTTCCTTCTGTTGATGTGATGCATGACACTGATTAATTTGCATATGTTGAACTATCTTTGCCTCTTAGGCATAAATCCCACCTAGTCATGATGAATGATCTTTATAATATATTGTTGAATTTAGTTTGCTAGTAATTTGTTGAGGATTTCTGCATCAATATTCATCAGATATTGGCCTGTAGTTTTCTTCTTTTGATGTGTCTTTGACTGGTTTTGATATCAGGGTAATACTTACCTGGTAGAATGTGTTTAAATTATTCCCTCCTCCTCTATTTTTCAGAACATTTTGAGTAGAATTGGTATGAGTTCTTCTTTAAATGTTTGATAGAATTCAGAAGTGAAGCCATCAGATCCCAGGCTATTCTTTACTGGGACACTTTTTATTACAGCTTCAATGTCATTACTTGTTATTGGTCTGATCAGGTTTTGGATGTCTTCATGGTTCAATCTTGTCAAGTTGTATGTGTCTAGGAATTTGTCCATTTCTTCTAGATTTTCCAATGTATTGGCATATAGTTGATCATAGTACCAAATAATGATCCTTTGAATTTCTGCAGTATCAATTGTAATGTCTCATTTTTCATTTCTGATTTTATTTATTTGGGTCTTGCCTCTTTTTTCTTAGTCTGGCTAAAGGTTTATCTTTTTTTTAACTCTTCAGAAGTCAACTTTTTGTTTATTGATCTTTCATGTTGTTTTCTTCAATCTCATTTATTTCTGCTCTGATCTTTATTATTCCTCCTCTTCTACTAATTTGGGTTTGGTTTGCTGCTGTATTTCTAGTCATTTAAGATGAATTGGATTGTTTATTTGAAAATTTTCTTCTTTTTTGATGCAGACACTTACAGCTATAAACTTCACTCTTAGTACTCTTTTTTTGCTGTATCCCACAGGTTTTAGTGTATCATGTTTCCATTATCCTTTCTTTCAAGAAATTTTTCAATCTTCTTAATTTATTCATTGACTCACAGGTCATTCAGAAGCATATTGTATATAATTTCCATATATTAGTATAGTTTCTAAAATTCCTCTTATTAATTTATTTCATTCCATTGTGGTCAGAGAATATAATATGCTTGGTATTATTGCAATTGTTTTGAATGTTTTAAGACTTGTTTTATGACCTAACACATGTTCTATCCTTGAGAGTAATTCATGTGCTGAGGAAAATAATGTATATTCTGCAGTCATTGGATAAAATATTGTGTAAATATTAATTAGATCCATTTGGTCTACAGCGCAGATTACATTTGATGTCTCTTTGTTGATTTTTTTTTTTTTTGGTCTGGAAGATCTGTCCAATGATGCTTTTTTTAAGAAGAGAAAGAGAGACCTTAACTAGCACACTCAACTACTTCACCATGTGATGTGATATGCCACCCTGATGCTCTGCAAAGAGTTCCCATGAGCAAAGAAGGCTTTCACCAAATGCAGCCCCTCAATCTTGCACTTCTCAGGTTCTGTAACTATAAGAAAGAAATTTCTTTTCTTTATAAATTGCCCAGTTTGGGATATTCTGTTATAAGCAGCAGAAGATGGACTAAAACATAATCTGACTTGAGAAGGAATCAGTGAACTAAGAAAATAGGTTATTAGAAATTATCTAGTCAGATGAGGAAAATAAATAAATAAAAGAGTAAAGAAAACCTAAAGGACTTATGGTACACCATCAAGTGGAACAGTGTATGCATCATAGGAGTCCTTTAACAAGAATACATGTTTAAAACACACACACACAAAACCGAATGCTGATTTTTTAAAAAATATTTTTGAAAACTCCAAACCTAAGGAATCTGAAATGGGCATCCAGACTCATAAAGCCCAACAGCCCTGAAGTAGGTTAAACCCAAATAAGTCTATACTAAAAACACTAAACTGAAATTCTCAAAAGTCAAAGATAAAAAGAATTTTGAAAGCAGCAAGAGAAAAATATTTGTCATGTATAAGGAAGCCTCCATAAGAATATCAGATTTCTCAGCAGATATCTTGCAGGTCAGAAGGAAGTGGTATAATATATTCAAAGTGCTAAAAGAAAAACAAAAAAACAAAAATACCACATAAGGGAAAACTGTCTCTCAAAATGAAAGAGAGATAAACACTTTCCCAGACAAAGACTACGGAAGTTTATCAACACTAGACTTGTCTCAAAAAATTTTGAAAGGACGTCCTTCAAGTTGAAACAAAAGAATGCAACACAAATGTATATGAAGTACAAAACTCACAAGTAAATATAAACAAATACAGAATACAGTAATACTAAAATGGTAGTATAAATCACTTAATTATGATACAAAGTTGAAAAACAAAAGTATTTGGAATAACTGTACTAACAAATATATGTTAATGCATACACTATGAAAGGATGCAAATTGTGACAGTAATAACAAAGTGTAAAGGGAAAATACAAGAGTAGCATTTTTGTATGAGATTGAAGTTAACCTGTTATTAGCTTAAAATGGACTACTATAGCTAAAATATGTTTTATGTAAGTTTCATGGTGAAAATATCTACAAAAATACACAAAGAAAACAAAAATGATTGAAGGCATATCACTGCAAAAAAAATCAATGAATCACAAAGGAAGTCAACAAGAGAGAAAAAGAGGGACAAAAGAACTAGAAAACTGACAATTAACAAAGTGGGAAAAGGACGTTTCTCCATATAAATAATTGCTATAAATGTAATTTCTTAAACATTTGTTGAATCAAAAGACGTAGATTGGGCCAGGTGCAGTGGTTCATGCCTGTGATCCCAGCACTTTGGGAGGCCGAGGAGGGTGGATCACGAAGTCAGGAGATCTAGACCATCCTGGCTAACATGGTGAAACCCCGTCTCTACTAAAAACACAAAAGATTAGTTGTGCATGGTGGCACACGCCTGTAGTCCCAGCTACTCAGGAGGCTGAGGCAGGAGAATAGTTTGAACCCAGGAGGCAGAGGTTGCAGTGAGCCGAGATCGCACCACTGCACTCCAGCCTGGGCGACAGAGCAAGACTCCATCTCAAAAAAAAAAAAAAAAAAAAAAGAAGGCGTTGATTGGCTAGATGGATTTTAAGAAAAAGATACAACTATATGCTGTCTACTAAAACTTACTTTAGATCTGAGGACACACATAGCCTGATAATGACAGGATACAAAAATATAGTCCATGAAAATGGTAACCAAGAAAGCAGGGTTGGCTATCCTTATATTAGACGAAGTAGCTATTAAGTCAAAAATTTTCAGAAGAGATAAGAAGAAATCTATTTAAAAGAAGGCCCTCACCAGACACCTAAACTGCTCATACCTTGATCTTGGACCTCGAAGTTCAAGATCTTTGAGAAATAAATTTCTATTATTTATAAGTCATTCAGTCTAGGACATTTTGTCAGGGCAGCCTGAACAGAATGTGACACTTCCAAACTCATCTGTGAGGCCAGCATTATCCAGATACTAAAACCAGATAAGACCAGTACAAAAAACAAAACAAAACAAAAATAACTATAAGCCAATTTTCTTGATACATATGGAAGCAAAATCTTCAATAAAATACTAGCAAACCAAATACAATAGCATTTTAATAAGCTCATACACCAACACCAAGAAGGATTTATCCTTGACATGCAAGATGTTTTAACATGTTCAACCCAAACAAAACAATACACCGCATTAAGAGAATGTAAAATAATAAATCATGTGATTGCCTCTATAGATGCAGAAAAATATTTGAAAAAAAATTAACATATTGGCCATAATAAAACTTTCTATAAACTAGGTATAGAAGAAATTTACCTCAAAGTAATAAAAGCCAAGTATGACAAGCCCACAGCTAACATCATTCAAAATAGTGAAAAACTGAAAGTTTGTTCTCCAAGACCAGGAACAGACAAGGGTGCCCATTCCAAACACTTCTATTTCCCATAGTACCAGAAGTCCTAACCAAAGAAATTACCAAAAAAAAAGAAATAAAAGTCATCTAAATTTGAAAGTAGAAACAAGTTCTGCTTGTTGATGACACAATTTATATATTTTAAAAAATATAAAGAATCCACCAGAAAAAAGAACTACTAAAAAAAGCAAAGTTGTAAGATACTAAATCAGCATAAAAAAATCAGTCAAGAAAGTGGCATCACCAAAATGGCAGAGTAGAAGTCATCTGGCCCACCTTTCCCTTCGGAAAACCAAAAACAACTATTCGGTGCCATCCTTATCCCAAGGAATATCCCGGAACTCAAAACGGAGACAGTTATGATCCTTGGGGCTAAGGGGAAGTAAAAAAACTGCAAGCAGAAGTAAGAGAAACAGATCTCTGTAACCACAACAACCCTTTTCCAAACTGGCAGAAAACATGTCGAAAAGATACCCTGGACTCGTGGTTTCTACAATGGAAAACATGAGATCAAGTCAGGCATTCACCTTCCCCACCACAGGTTTCTTCACAGGACCAACTCTTCCTGTCTCGATGCATGAGAAGCAGAAACCAAATCATATTGGCTGTTCAGCATCAACACACTGTAGGAAGCATGCTCCATGGGTCTTCTGACACAAAGATCACAACACACATGGTGTCCTTTTCGTTTTCTTTACAGAAAACCTCTGGTTGAAATTTCTGTTGTATCCAAGGCACCCTATGGAATGGGAGAAAATTTTTGGAATCTATCCATCAGACAAAGGTCTAATATCTAGAATCTACAAGGAACTAAAACAAATTTACAAGCAAAAAACAACCCCATCAAAAAGTGGGCAAAGAATATGAACAGACACTTCTCAAAAGAAGACATTTATGCGGCCAACAAACATATGAAAAAAACCCATCATCATTGGTCATTAGAGAAATGCAAATCAAAACCACAATGAGATAACCATCTCATGCTAATTAGAATGGCGATCATTAAAACGTCAGGAAACAACAGATGCTGGAGAGGATGTGGAAAAACAGGAACGCTTTTACACTGTTGGTAGGAGTGTAAATTAGTTCAACCGTTGTGGAAGACAGTGTGGCGATTCCTTAAGGATCTAGAACTAGAAATACCATTTGACCCAGCAATCCCATTACTGGGTATATACCCAAAGGATTATAAATCATTTGACTATAAAGACACATGCACATGTATGTTTATTGCACCACTATTCACAATAGCAAAGACTTGGAACCAACCCAAATGCCCATCAGTGACAGACTGGATAAAGAAAATGTGGCACATATACACCATGGAATACTATGAAACCATAAAAAAGGATGAGTTCATGTCCTTTGTAGGGACATGGATGAAGCTGGAAACGATCATTCTCAGCAAACTAACACAGGAACAGAAAACCAAACACCACATGTTCTCACTCATAAGTGGGAGTTGAACAATGAGAACACATGGACACAGGGAAGGGAACATCACACACTGGGGCCTGTGGGGGGGTGGGGGCTAGGGGAGGGATAGCATCAGGAGAAATACCTAATGTAGATGATGGGTTGATGAGTGCAGCAAACCACCATGGCACGTGTATACCTATGTAACAGGCCTGCACATTCTGCACACGTATCCCAGAACTTAAAGTATAATAAAATAAATAAATAAATAATAAAAAAATTTAAAAAAAAGAAATTTATGTTGTATCCAAAACACCTTGATAAATCATGTATTGACTCTTGTCGTGCATTACTCTAAATTTAATGTTTGCTAGACAAGGAATATGAAATTACTAAGCAATATAGAATTATTGAATTTTGCCTTCTCTATTTGAGGAAATCAAGAAACATTGTCTCCCTATTGTTTCTTTCATCATTTTATAAGAGGGCATTTTATTATTACAATTGTCAATTTTGAAAAGTAGATCCAAAAGTTGTCTTCTTATATCCCAGTATTTATCAGATAGTCCTTTATTGTTTGCTTTATAAGTGAGAATACACAACCATGACATTCACATATCTTTAGGAAGAATATGCCATTTAAGCAGTACAGTCTAGTATGTCACAAACTAACAATATCATCTGCTTTTTAAGAGAAAACATTTAGATTGTCTTATGCAATTTGAAGTTTTCAGTATATTATCATTATCAAGCATGAAGGGTATTGTTTAGAAATGTTTATTTTTCAGCCAAACAGAATCAAACTAAATGCAGATATTTTATGCTCCATAAAGTAATTTAGGAAATCACTTAGCAAACACATTTTCATCAATGTTACAATTCAAACCATTTCATGGCATTTGCATTTGCAATTCAATTCTCATAAAAGCAAACTACAAAACCACAAATCATTGGTCCACTAAGTAGTACCTGGATATGGGAATAGTAACACTTAATGCATTCTGCAGATTGCTGGACTGCAATAAGCCAGGTACTCCTTTGTACTTCAGACTCTTTGTAAATTATGGAATATAATTGTTTCTGTTTGGCTGTTTGTATTTTATTAAGAGTGGAAGAAAGGGTGTGAGAAAAAGACAAAGATAAAATTTCCCAAGTCCATATGAAATAAAGAAAAATATAATAAAAAATAATTTAAAAATGAAGCTACATGTCTATCACTTTATGAAGACTATTCTACTAAGGTTTCCTCTAGTCTTTCTCAGAAGTGCCAACAGAATGATCTCATTTTTTCCTACTCAAAGGTATATATTATTATTTCTAAACTCATTCTTTAACATTTTGCATCATTTCACTTCATAAATTATTATCTGCCCACATTAGGACACTGTACGACTGAGAGAAAAATCTGAGTGGGGGATATTTCCACCAGTGCCTTCTTGCAATGGACCAATCACAGGCTTATAAATACAAAAATAAATTAGACAATTGTAATCATATTTACTGAGTAATATTGTTTGCAGAACATCAAGTGTTCAAAAAGAAATGCCATTTTGAAATATCTTTTGTCACATTTGAGATTAAATTTGAAGAATGATAAATTAACTTTTCCCCTAATAATAAAGTATTCTAGTTTTTAGGCTATTATTTAAACCAGTCTTAGTACATAACATTCTACTGTCCAGAAAGGATTAATACCCATAAAGTGATTATCCAACTCTAGTGATAATTAGCACATCAGGGGAATAAGATTTCCATTTAAGGTATAATTTATTCTATTTCATTTGATTCTAGGGGTCATCAAAGTAGCTTTTTATGTACCTATGAGCTAGCCTACTGGCTTCAGTCACTAAATTTCTCTACCATGCACTCTGCACATCCCTTTTTTTCTTTAGCTATTTCTTGTTGATTTGGTTTCTCACAAGCCATTAAGCAGAACTGCATAGTATAAACCTGTCACAATTTTGGACTATACGTTATGCAGAGAGTTTCTAAAAATTTTCTCATAAAAATACTTATTTCAACTTGTGCTTTCAACAGGAGATATTACCCTTCATCTCCAGTGGCAAAATTATTTGAAGCTGATGAGTCATATAATAGTTCTCAACTCCCCAAAGCACCTTTATTATGGGAAACTACTCCTGTACTGTCATTTAGTTTGTGAAATATGAAATGCTACTATGTGATTTTTATATCCAAATACCTAAGAGAAGAAAATATAGATGACAATTGCTCACTAGATAGGAATCTTAAAAGGTTGAACTTACACTGTTCATGCTAGATTTCTCAAGAGTGCTCTCACATGGATTTAAGGGATGCAACCGTCTGTTAATATTTTGCTATTACCTTCAAAAACTTACTTCTTAGAAATTAAATACAGTTTTAAAGATCCTCTGCTATCTCTTTAATGTATAAACTGAGCATCATAGGAAGCAACTAAAATAATAAGACCTAGAGGGAAAAAAGACCCTAATAATGGTGATAATATAAGCCTTATTTGCTTACTAATAGAAGGACAGTGTGGAAGCTTAATAAATTTCCCCATTTACTCAAGATCCACACTGGTGGTAGAAAGGTGTTAAATAAACACAATGAAATATGAGGGAAGCAAATTAAAATAAATAAACAGACCATTCTGTACATAATGTAATACAAGTTAAAATCTAGAAATAAAAGTTAAAAATATTTCAACTTATAGTCTAAGCTAATGTTATATTTTCTGGATATGTCTATATTGTTTTAAATTGACATTTGCTTTTATACGTTAATGGACATTAAAACTTTTCTTACTGTATTAATGCATTTCTTATGTTTGACCACCACTTGGCCAATGACTTGTATTGATGTAAGAGGTAGAAAAATATTAAAGGAAGCTCCAAATTGAACATTTAATAACTTAACGAAATAATAGTTCTGATAAGGGCAGTATATTAGTCAGTTCTCATGCTGCTGAATAAATACCCAAGACTGGGTAATTTATAAAGAAAAGAGTTTTAATTGACTCACAGTTCCGCATGGCTGGGGAAGCCTCAGGAAATTTACAATCAGGGCGGAAGGCGAAAGGGAAGCATGGCGCATTTTACCTAGCAAGGGGAGAGAGACAGAGAAGAGTGAGGGGACTGTAAAAACACTTTTAAACCACGAGATCTTGTGAGAACTCACTCACTATCAGGAGAACAACATGGAGGAAACCGCCCCCATGGTTCAATTACCTCCCAACAGGTGCCTCCTATGACACGTAGGGATTATGGGGATTACAATTCAAGATGAGATTTGGGTGGGGACACAGCCAAATCATATCAGGCAGTTAGAGAGAAGGAGAAATACAGAAGGCTCAGTTTGAAGAGATGGTATTGAGAAGTGATTTGCAAATTTGAGAAGTAACTAATTTCACGTGAGGTAGTGGTAGCTCAGCAAGAAAATAACATTAAACTAGTTACGTTATTTCATAAGTGTAATTTTTCTTTGCCACTTCTTGGTATAATTCAGAAAACATCTGGAATAATTTCCAATGACTTTGGATGATTAACAAGATTACTAATCAAATGTAACATTGTGCTGATCTTGTCTGATAGTCAGATTAGCTTTATACCCACTACATATATTACTTACTATAAATCCCTTTTGGAATAGTGGGAAGACATACAAAAACAGATAGTATGACAGATTAGAATGTTTCTATCAGGATTCCATAAGGTTATTAAAATTTCATGACTCTGTGAATCTAGACACATAGAATTAAAAACAATACTATTTTATTCCAGAAAATGAATTGCCGTTATTTTAATAAGAGACAGAGAGACCAAAATTATAAATTTTTGGAACAAATAAATTTAATTTCTTTAATTTTTAATAGCTCAGAATACTTTAAAATCTGCTAATTTTGATTCTAAAAATATATAACACTTTTTCTAGGAAAAAATTTCATAGATAGTTAAGGTTTTCTTTTGATTTGTTTGCTTGATTTTGCTTTTTCTTTAGTGACACGTTCAAAGTGGATTCTCTGTTAATTGCTTTTTTAAAGAAATAACTACTCAAATCTTTAAGTGTATGTTATATTTTGATGCATTTTTAAATAACAAAGTAGAAGATTTGATACCATTCTTATCAATTAATATATGGTATACCAAAGTAACAGACAATCCTGTAATTTTAGTGGCTTACACTAACAAATATTTATATTTTTGCTCATGCCACCTGTCCCTCACAGATGATGATGTGGGGAGGCATGTGGGGTGTTCTCGGTTGTAGTCACTTAGTAACCCGGGCTGATGTAGTTTTCACCATCATCTTGGCACATTCATCCATGATTACCAAGGCAAAGAAGTAAGATGTGGTGAATTTTGCATCTTAGCACTCCGAATTCTATGTAAATGTGGTTGTAATCATTCATGCTTTATTATCCAAAGCAAATCAAATGGCAACTCGTAGATTGAAAGGGGCTGGTAGTTGAAAGCCTGTATTATACCCGGATGTGGGCAAAAGCAGGAATATTTGGTGAGCTATATGAATCATTTACATATCCTTTAAAGAGATTTCTATATAACTGTGTAATAGCATATAAAGCTACAAGTAAATGAAAACAATAAAATGAGAGTGGTCGGGGAGAGGGCAAGATGGCCGACTAGACCCAGCCAGGTGAAACTGTTGCCACTGAGGAACTAAGACGACTGGTGCACTCCTACCAGATCTTCAGAGGGGAGGCACGGAGAGTGGAGGAAGGGAAGACGCAGAAGCCGGGCTGAAAGGAGAAGAAGCTGGGAACCCTGCAGAGAGATACTGTGCAATGAGACTCATTGTGGGCTCCCAATGACTCTGGGGGACCAGGTGAATTTGAACTGACAAGGAGTAACCCACTCTCGCCATGGGCCTCCAGAATGCCAACAGGAGGAGACCCCCTTGACCACCGCAAACACTTGAGTTGGCAGGGAGAGCTGTTTACAGAAGTGGTAGGGGCCTCAAGCCAGCTGATGTGAAGTTCAGAGGGTCTGGTGCCAGTGTATCTGTAGCAGAGCACAGCCAGGGAAGGCCATTCCCCTAGGCTCAACTTGCTCCGGTAGGAGACTTCAGCCATAAGAAAACTGTCGGTCCTGAACTCTGCAGAGCGGTCTTCCCTATCAGATGGGGCCAGTTCAACCTGAGCAACTGTTGGTCTGTGGCCTCTGTAGGGTGCCAGCCTGGCCACACCAGCTTGCAGGGCATCTCAGGTGCCTTGGGGGTACGCATCATAGCTCCTGCACCAGTGGATGTGCCTAACCTGAAGAGAGCTCTAGCAGGGCAGCCCCCATGGTTATACACCAGCATACCTGCTGCCTCCCCGCACTGCAGCTTACCCCAGGCCCACAGCAAACCCCTCATATTGTTTTGCCAGCACGTCGGCTTGAGGAGGCGGGTTTTGCCTTCCTTGCCCTACCAGCACGAGCGTGTGGATACGCCCTGCCCTGCCACAGCTGTGGCAGGAATGCAGTTTGCCCATATCTCCCCACTAGACCACCGTTGCTGTCAGATCCACAGAGCCAGCTAGCCCCATCCCTGCCAGCAACCCGCTCTTGCACCAACACTACCGTGGGAGTGAAACTAGGCACAGAGAACAGTGGACCTTCCCCTGCCCTGAGCAACCACTCCTGCCTGTGGTGCACAAAGAGCACACACAGACTTGTGCCGTCAGCTCCCTGCCCCCATGCTAACACTACTACCAGCAAATCTCACTCACAGTTTTAAGCAAGGGCCCCCAACCCCACAGCCATGCTGCCTCCACCACTGGAGTGAACCCCTACATGGAAGCAGGCACCCCGGCACCCACTAGCATCCTGCAGCAGCCAAAGAGTATGCACCCTGCTGCACTGCTGCTGCTGCGGCTGCTGCTGCTCATACTTGTGAAAAAGTAAGGATTCAACTGCCACCTCACTACAAAATGCTTTGGGTGGACCCATTGGAGTTCAATGACAAACGGTCCAGGAGCACCTCATCACCCCCCTCCCCCACAACCAGTGCAGTGGATTCCTAACCTCTAGGAGCTAGATAACAAAGTCAGGCCCCAATATAAGGTCCCCAGAGTTAGAGCATGTAATCCAGGAGTTGAGAGCTGAGGTGCTGGCCCCCTAAAATCTTCTAAAAAGGTAGTTTATTGGATGAATTCACCTTATAGCACAGCTAAACCCTCAAGGTTATCAAATAGGATAAAAGAAAAAAAATCCAAAGTTCAGCAACTTCAAAGATTGAAGAATCATCAGCCCATAAAGATGAGAAGAAACACAAGAACTCAAACAACTCAAAAAGCCAGAGTGCCTTCTTTCCTCCAAACAATCATATCACCTCTCCAGCAAGGGTTCTTGACCAGACTGAGAAGGCTGAAATAACAGAAATAGAATTCAGAATATGGATAGGAATAAAGATTATTGAGATGCAGCAGTATGTTGAAGCTCAATCTAAGGTAGCTAAGATCACAATAAAATGATCCAGGAACTGCCAGACAAAATAGCCACTGTAGAAAAGAACATAATTGATCTGATAGAACTGAAAAACACACTACAAGCATTTCATAATGCAATCACAAGTATCAACAGCAGGATAGACCAAGCTGAGGAAAGAATCTCAGAGCTTGAAGTCTGGCTGTCTGAAAACAAACAGCAGCAACAACAAAAAAAAGCCAGTCAAGAATACAGAAAAAAATGAAAAATAATAAACAAAATCTCTGAGAAATATTGGATTATGAAAACAGATCAAATCTATGAATCTCTGGTGTCCGTGAAAAAGATAGGGAGAGTGTAAGCAACTTGAAAAAAAAAGACATTTGAGGGTATCACCATGAGAACTTCCCCAATCTAGCTAGTGAGGAAAATATTCAAACTCAGGAAATGCAAAGAACCCCAGTAAGATACTTAACAAGATCTTCCCCAAGACACATAGTCATCAGATTGTCCAAGGTCAAAATGAAAAAAAAAATGTTAAAGGCAGCTATAGAGAAAGGTCAGGCCACCTACAAAGAGAAGCCCATCAGTCTAAGTGGGCCTCTCAACAGAAACTCTATAAGCCAGAAGAGGCTGAGAGACAATATTCAACATTCTTAAAGAAAAGAAATTCTAACACAGAATTTTATATCTGGTCAAACTAAGATTCAGAAGCAAAGGAGAAATAAGATCCTTTTCAGACACATAAGGCAATTCATTACCACCAGATGTGCCTTACCAGAGCTCCTGAAAGAAACACTAAATATGGAAAGGAAAGATCATTACCAGCCACCATAAAAATTCACTTAAATACACAGGTCAGTGACACTATAAAGCAACCACACAAACAAGTGTGCATAATAATTAGCTAACATCATGATGACAGTATCAAATCCATATATATCAATACTAGCTTTAAACATAAATGAGTTAAATGACCCAATAAAGTGATGCAGACTGGCAAGCTGGATAAAGACCCAAAACCCAACACAGGAGCACCCAGATTCACAAAGCAAGTTCTTAGAAACCTTCAAAGAGACTTAGACTCCCATGCAATAATAGTGGGAGACTTCAACACCCCACTGATAGTATTAGACAGATCACTGAGGCAGAAAATTTACAAAGATATTCAGGACCTGAACTCAGCACTGGATCAAATGGACCTGACAGAGTCCATTTACATCCTATCTACAGAACTGTCCACCCAAACACAACAGAATATACACTCTTCTCATTGTCACATGACACACACTCTAAAATCAATCACACAACAGAAAATAAAACAATCTTCAGCAAATACAAAAGACTAGAAATCATAACAACCACTCTCTTGGACCTCAGCACAATAAAACTAGAAATCAAGACTAAGAAAATCATCAAAACCATACAAATATGTAGAAATTAAATAACGTACTCCTGTCCGACTTTTGAAATTAAGGCAGAAATCTAGAAGTTCTTTGAAAATAATGAGAACATATAACATACTAGAATATCTGAGACACAGCTATGGCAGACTTAAGAGGGAAATTTACAGCACTAAATGCCCACATCAAACGTTTAGAAAGATCTGTTTAACAACCTAACATCACAACAAAGAGAACTAGAGAACCAAGAACAGACCAACCCCAAAGCTAGCAGAAGACAAAAAATAACACAAATCAGAGCTGAACAGAATAAAATTGAAGCATGAAAAAACATACAAAAGGCTAATGAATGCAAGAGTTAGTTTTTTGAAACAATAAATGACATAGACCACTAGCTAGACTAATAATGAAAGAAAGATAAGATATAAATAAACACAATCAGAATTGATAATAGTGACATTACCACCGATCCCATAGGGGGAAAAAAAAACTCTCAGAGATGACAGCTATGAACACCTCTATGCACACAAGCTAGAACTTGGAATTGGATAAATTCCTGGAAAACTACAATCTCCCAAGGTTAAACCAGGAAGAAATTGAATCCCTGAACAGACCAATAATGACTTCCAAAATTGAAGCAGTAATAAAAAGTCTACCAACCAGAAAAAGACCAAGACTACATGGATTTACAGACGAATTCTACCAGATGTACAAAGAACAGCTGGCAATATTTCTACTAAAACTACTCCAAAAAGTTAAGTAGGAAGAACTCCTCTCTAATGTATTCTATGAGGCCAGCATTATCAAACCAAAACCTGGCAGAAACACAACCAAAAATGAAAAAATCATGCTAATACCCTGATGAACATGAAGGTAAAAACCCTCAACAAAATACTAGCCAATCAAATCCAGCAGCACATCAAAAAGCTAACCTGCCAAAATCAAGTAGACTTTATCTCTGTGATGCAAGGTTGATTCAACATACACAAATCAATAAATGTGATTCATCACATAAACAGAACTGCAGACAAAAACTACATTAATTATCTCAATAAATAGAGAAAAAAGCTTTTGATAAAATTCAACACCCATTCAGCCGGGCATGGTGGCTCATGCCTGTAATCCCAGCACTTTGGGAGGCCGAGGCAGGCGGATCATGAGGTCAGGAGATCGAGACCATCCTGGCTAACATGGTGAAACCCCGTCTCTACTAAAAAAATTCAAAAAAAAAAAAAAAGCCGGGCGTGGTGGCGGGTGCCTGTAGTCCCAGCTACTCGGGAGGTTGAGGCAGGAGAATGGCATGAACCCGGGAGGCAGAGCTTGCAGTGAGCTAAGATCGTGCCGCTGCACTCCAGCCTCGGTGACAGAGTGAGACTCTGCCTCAAAAAACAACAACAACAACACCAACACCCATTCATAATAAAAACTCCCTATAAACTAGGTATTCAAGGAACATACTTCAAAATACTAAGACCCATCTATAAAAAACTGCAACTAACATCATACTGAATGGGTAAAAGCTGAAAGTATTCCCCTTAAAAAGTAGCACAAGTCAAGGATGCCCTCTCTCACTACTCCTATTCAACACAGTATTGGAAATCCTAGCCAGAGCAATCAGGCAAGAGAAAGGAATAAAAGCCTTCCACATAAGAACAGACAACGTCAAATTATCCCTGTTTGCAGATGACATGAATCTATATTTAGAAAACCCTATAGCCTCATCCTTAAGCTGATAAACAACTTTAACGAAGTTTCAGGATACAGAATCAACATACAAAAATTAATAACATTCTTATACACCAACAACAGTCAAGCCAAGAGCCAAATCAGATATGCAATCCCATTCACAATTGCCACAAAAAAGAATAAAATACCTAGGAATACAGCTAACCAGGGAGGGAAAAGATTTCTACAAGGAGAACTACAAAACACTGTTCAAAGAAATCAGAGATAACACAAACATTGAAAAACATCCCATTATCGTGAATGGGAAGAATCAATACAGTTAAAATGGCCTGCCCAAGGCAATTTATAGATTTAATGCTATTTTTATTAAACTATCTATGGCATTTTTTACAGAACTAGAAAAATATATTTTGGAATTTATATGGAACCAAAAAAGAGTCCAAATAGCTGAGGCAATCCTATGCAAAAAGAACAAACCTGGAGGTATCACACTACCTGACTTCAAACTATATTACTGGCCTACAGTAAGCAAAACAGCATGGTACTTTTATAAAAACAACACATAGACCAATGGAATAAAATAGAGAACCCAGAAATAAGGCTGCACACCTACAACTAAATGATTTTCAACAAAACTGACAAAAACAAGCAATTGGGAAAGGACTTCCTATTCAACAATTCAACAAATGGTGTTGTGATAACTGGCTAGCCATATTCAGAAGATTGAAACTGGACTCCTTCCTTACATCATATACAAAAATTAATTCAAGATGGATGAAAGACTTAAATGTAAATTCTAAAACTAAAAAAACCCTGGAAGACAACTTGGCAATACCTTTCTGGACACAGGAACAGGCAAAGATTTTATGACAAAGATTCCAAAGCAATTGCAACAAAAGCAAAAATTTACGAGTGGTATCTAAGTAAACTAAAGAGCTTCTGCATAGTAAAAGAAACTATCAACAGAGTGAACAGACAACCTACAGAATGGGAGAAAAATTTTGCAAACTATGCATCTGACAAAGGTCTAATACCCAGCATCTATAAGGAACTTAAGCAAATTTACCAGAAAAAAAAAAATCACTTCATAAAAAGTGGGCAAAAGACATGAACATATACTTTTCAAAACACATACATGAGGCCAAGAATCATATGAAAAAAGCTCAACGTACTGATCATTAGAGAAATGCAAATCAAAACCACGATGAGATACCATCTCACACTAGTCAGAATGGCTATTATTAAAAAGTCAAAAAATAATAGGTGCTGGCGAGATTGTGGAGAAAAGGGAATGTTTATAGACTTTTGGTGGGAGTGTAAATTAGTTTAACCATTGTGGAAAACAGTGTAGCAATTCCTCAAAGATCTAAAAACAGAAATACAATTTGACTCTAATCTCATTACTGTGCATAAACCCAAAGGAATATAAATTTTTCTATTATGAAGACACATGCACACATATGCACACTGCAGCACTATTCACTATATCAAAGACATGGAATCAACCTAAATGCCCATCAATGGTAAACTAGATAAAGAAAATGTGGTACATATACACCATAGAATGCTATGCAGTGATAAAAAAGAAGATGATTATGTTCTTTGCAAGAACATGGATGAAGCTGGAGGCCATTATTTTTAGGAAACTAACATGGGAACAGAAATTCAAATACCACGTGGTCTCACTTAAAAGTGAGAGTTAAATGATGACAACAAATGGACATATAGAGTACACTGGGGACTATCAAAAGGTGGAGGGTAGGAGGAGGGGGAGAATCAGGAAAAATAATGAATAGATACTAGGCTCAATACCTGAATGACGAAACAATCTGCACAATAAACTCCTATGATACAACTTTACTTATATAACAAAGCTGAACACGTACCACCGAACTTAAAATAAAAGTTAAAAAGAAACCGTCTGCATTTTAGTAAGAAAGAAATTTTAGTGAAGAGCATGGAAAGCAGGTGAAAATGATAAAATTTCAAATGCCATTTAAGAAATCCTTCTCTTTCTCTTCCACAGGACAATTAATAACACCTAAAGTACAGTGCTCTAAGGATTCCACATACGCTGTGTGGATTTGAACATTTGCAATGTTACTGATATATTTTCAGGTTACCAAAATTTGGCTTATTAATTGATGTTTACTTGAGAATATATATGACATCATAATTTAAACCAAATTTTACCTAGTGATGAATAACTAAATCAGCATTTCATTTTATTTTGTATTCTCACCTATCTTTATTTTTCTCTCTTTTTTGTTTTTTATTCAGGGATGTCACAAATTTCTCAGCAGTGACCTATTTTCATTCCTATTTCAAACCTATTCCTAATGAAACCCTGGTGACATTTTCAGAAGCATCTTATGGATTCTCTTCTTTTCTTTCAGACTTTTCATTTTACCATACTTGTTTACTCCAGGTTTTATTACACTATTATGTCCATGTGAGCTTATAAGCAATATTTCTCTTTCCCTCCTTATTATCTTGTGAAATATTCTATTAAAATTTGCCCCCCACAAAGATCTTGCATATTCCATTTACTCCATGTTGCTATTGATGGTGACTGCCATTATTCTAGTTCTTTATTGTCATGTTCTTAGCTGTGCCTTGGCTTCTGATGTTTGCATTAATTTAAAAAATCTGTAGTAGAAAGGGTGTATCTAGAATTCTCTTTCTTGTATTATTTCCTGCACTGACAAAGTAATTGTGTACTTGCTCTTGATGAAAGGGCCAATTTCCCAAAAGTGCCACCATGAGAATTATTTCCCAGACAATAAAACAATCATCTTGGCACAATATATATCAGTTCTTCCTATACGCTACGGGAGGAAGTTCCTTCCCATAGCATATGAAGCCAAGTGACAAGAAAAGTTGGGATAAGGAAAATATCTTTTACTGTTTTATTGTTTACGGTTGTTAGTGCACAAAAGAAAATGTTGCCGTCATGAAATACACCTGGACATCAGCTGGAACTGTCTTGAATGAGTCTTCATAGAAAGCCTAAGGCATATATAACACCTAACTAAATATTCAATGTGTTTAGAAATTTATTCTTCTGCCAAAGTTAATTAAACAGAAGGAGACCTGTGTAAAGAACATCAATCCTGATAACCATGGTTTTCTTGGGCTGCCTAAGCATAAACAAATGATATTCTAGTGAAGAATCTAAATAATTTGTTGCCCAACTGGAGGGAAAGCTAACAAAATGACAAGCAATTTCATCTACCTATGGAAAAACAGAAATCAGAGGGTCATCTGAATTATATAGTGAAAGAGCTGGAGAATATCTCAATAATCCATAGAACCAACACGTCCACTGTGCATTGGGAAAAGAAAAACAAGACTTAGAGTTAAAAATAATGGAGAAATTTCATTCCTGGCTGTGTTAGTTTCTAGGGCTGACATAACCAAGTACCACAGATTGAGCGGCTTAAACAACAGAAATTTATTGTCTCATGGTTCTGGAGAATACAAGGTTCAGATCAAGGTGCCAGCACGGTTGACTCCTTCTGATGTATGTCAGAGGGAAATTTGTCCCATGCCTCTCTATTACCTCTTTTTGGTTTGCTGGCAATTTTTGAAGTTCCTTGGCTTCTGATGCACCACCCAAATCTTTGTTTACATCTTAATATGACATTTTCCCTATATGCATGTCTGTGTCTCTGTGTCTAAGTTGCCTTTTTTTTTTCTTTTTGGAAGGACATCAATCATATTAGGGGCACACCCTACTTCAGTATGACTGCATCTTAACTAATTAGATCTGCAATGATTCTACTTCCAAATTAGGTCAAATTCTGAGGTACCTTGGGTTTAGAACTTAATAAGAATTTTGTGGGGATGCAATTCTACTCATAACAGTAGCTAATGACAGTCCTTCTATTTTAGAGAGCATTTTAAATCAGGAGTTAGCCAGGCACAGTGGTTACTCCTGTAATCCCAGCATTTTGGGAGGCTGAGGCAGGTGGATCACTTGAGGTCACAAGTTTGAGACTAGCTTGTCTAACATGGCAAAACCACGTCTCTACTAAAAATACAAAAATCAGCTGAGTGTGGTGGTGCACACCTGTAATCCCAGCTACTCAGGAGGCTGAGGCAGGAGAATCGCTTGAACCTGGGAGGTGTAGGTTGCAGTGAGCCAAGATACGCCTCTGCACTCCAGCCTGGCAGACAGAGCAAGACTCTGTCTCAATAAAAGGTACATAAATACATAAATAAATCAGGAGTTAGACTTGTTTCAAAAAACTAGTCATTATTAGAATTGATGAGGGACCTTTAAAATTACACATCATTGTGCCCCACTCCCAGAAATTGTTGTTCAAGCGGTCTTCAGTGGGACTTGAGTGTGGATATACATTTTTTAAATTTCCTGAATTATTCTTAAATGCAGAAAATATAAGAACCACCAGGCTAAAGGAATATGAAGTATTTTAATACCAAAGCATCTGTTAGTTTATTATTCCATTACTTCTAACCTGATGATATTTTCCTATGTTTGAAAGTTTTAAGTTCAAAGCTGCACCACATATTCTGCTGAATGCCGCTAATTCATCTAAGTTTACTGGACTTAAAATTTTGTTTGCTTTTCTTTATCTTTCTCCAAATTCACTTGACTCTGTTATTTATTTAAGTCACTTACATTTTACTGTGGATGGCATTCAAAATATTCATTAGTTGATACAGCAAAAGTATTGACCCATCAGAATAGACACCAGGCTGATCAGAAAAGGTTATAAACACTGAGAAGGCATTCTAATATGTGCCAGCTGAATGTCAAGTATGTGAGTATGTCTTCTCTGCCTGAGACTGCTCTGGTTTATCTTATTACTGATTTATTGGTTTTTGAGGGAAAATATTATTTCTGGGCCATGCAACTAAGTAAGAGGCCATTTGGTAGTTTCTGCTCCAAATCATGATGCACCACCCTAAAGAAATTATATTTTTCAAAAGCCATGTTTACCTAATTCAAAACTCTTAGGGAAATATAGTTATTAAAAAATTTTTAGTCAAAATATTTCATTTATTTTCAATGGGTGAAGCAGGCCACCCATCCCCCACACTGCGCTCTACCTCCATAGAGCCTCCTCTTTATATTCACTATATAATTCAGTAGCCTGAATGGCTGGACTGAATGACTAAGGGACATGGAAACCATTTGTAGTTACAGCTCTATCATCAGATGCCACTGTTTGAAAATTGCTTCAATTCCCTCCATTTTCATTGATATAAATCAAATGACAATTCCAGTTACTCTTTATAAAGTTCTTAGGTAAATTAGATAGGCAGGAGTAGTCTTACAGAAACTATAAAATGTGCTAAGCTTTTCTCTTTTATTCGTGAGCGGAATTCTTTTTTCTTTTACTAGCTCATAAAGATATGTTAAAAAAATTTTAATAAGGTGTATCTGAATGATGTACATGTTGGCATAAGGCCAAAAGATTTTGAGATGCTACATTTTATTGAGAAAATTATGATTCTCTGACCATGAAATCTCTTTAGACTCTTGAACATGAAAATGGGGCAATCTTTCTTTAAAATAGCTATCAAGAGTAAGGGAAGGTGAAATAATACATTCTCTACCAATTCTCCAGGAAAAAGTAGATGTACTTTATCTATAAATTCAGCTCAAGGGAATAGTTTAGTGATATTTCCACTACAGCAGTCTGTCACAAAGATCATCAAGTCTGAAAGAAGCTAAAATCTCTGAAACTAAGTGCCTTATTGTAGTCTAAAAATACAATATCATGGATATAAGAATCAAAAACTTCCTTCTCTCGTGTACTGTCTCAAAAGGTATCATTATGGTCCTCATGACATTCAATACCTAGGAAAACAATAATTTTTATAATTCATAATGTGCCTGCATCATTAATTAATTCCTTCTATGCAACCATGTTTTCCTGAGTCTTTGCCTAGTGTGTATGTAACATTGCAGGTATGTAATGTATTTTTGAGTAAATTACTTCTGTCAAATTAGAAAATAATCTGTATTAGTCGGTTCTGGCTGATACAACAGAATAACCATAGACTGGGTGGCTTAAAAAGCAAACAATTATTTCTTACAACTTACACTGGAAGTTCAAGGTCAGGATGCCAGCATGATCCAGTTTTCTCTTTTTTAAAAAATTTCAACTGTTATTTTAGATTTAGGGGGGGTACATGTGCAGCTTTGTTATATTGGTATATTGCCTGATGCTGAGGCTTGGGCTTCTATGGATACCATAACCCAGGTACTGAGCGAGTATCCAATAGGTAACTTTTCAACACTTGGCCCCCTACCTCCCTCCCCACTCTAGTAATCTTCAGTGTCTGTTGTTCCCCTCTTTATATCTAATGTGTACCCAATATATAGCTCCCTCTTCCAGGTGGGAATATATGATATTTGGTTTTCTGTTCCTGTGTTAAAGGGCTTAGGAAAATGGCCTCCAGCTTTATCCCTGTTGCTGCAAATGACATGATTTTGTTCTTTTTTATGACCTACATAGTATTCCACGGTCTATATTTATATTTTCTTTATTCAATCCACCATGGATGAGCACCTAGGCTGGTTACATGTCTTTACTACTGTGAATAGTGGTACAATGAACACATAAGTGCATCCATCTTTTTGGTAGAATGATTTATTTTCCTTGGGGTGTATACCCAGTAATTGGACTGATGAGTTGAATAGTAGTTCTGTTTTACATTCTTTGGGAAATCTCCATATTGCTTTTCACAGTGGCTGAACTAATTTACATTTCCACAAACAGTGTATAAACATGTATGAGCACTTCCCTTTCTCTGCAGCCTTGCCTGTCATTTATATATTCATACTTTATTTCAGATATAATTAAGTTATATGAAAAGGAAGTAAATATTTCTGACTTTAGCAGATAGGTTGGTATTGTCTCCCAATAGCTGTTACCTAATTCATAACAAGTGACTCATAGTGTTCACTATCATGCATTATGATGTATGAAGGGTGACCTTGTTTATACACTTTCACTTTTGCTCTTTCAACACAGGACACTTCCTCTGTGCTAACAAGGCTGAAGTAAATTGCTAATAAAACAAGTTCAGCCCCTTAGTTGCTACCATCTTGCCATTAGGTAAAGTTCCAGGTACCATATCTTTTATCTTTTATTGGACACTGAACTTTTTTGGATATCTTTCCTCAATACTTTAATTCTATTTTGCTGAGCTAAATCCAGAAACTATTGTGCAGTCTCTTGGTATTTAAATTTTTGTTCTTTTTTCTAGTAAAACGGTAAAGTTTTAGTTAGGGATGTGTGTGTGTGTGTGTGTGTGTGTGTGTGTGTGTGTGTGTTTGCGTGACTTCAAGCCACACCTGACCTTTTTTAAATCCCAGTTTTTGGGAGCCAGACCTCAGCCAAGATCCTATGTCTTACTTGGCTAGGAGGTTGTTAAAGGCAGTGATGTGCTGGAGTCAGCTAACCTAGACTTACGAAAGCCAAATGTGTACATTTTGTTTAATATTTTTATTGACATAATATTTATACATATTTATAGGGTATATGTGATATTTTGTTGCATGCATAGAATGGCTAATGATTAAGTCAGGGTATACCTCTAATATTTATCACTTCTCTATGTTTAGAACATTTCAAGTCCTCTCTTCTAGCTAATCTAAAATATACAATACATTGTTGTTGTCTAGTTACCCTACTCTGCTATGCAACTTATTTCTTCTATCTAACTGTATGTTTACACCCATTAACCAACCTCTCTTTGTCTCTCCCACCCCCATGACACACCCTTCCCAGCCTCTGATATCTCTCATTCTACTCTCTACCTCCACGAGATCACATGTGGAGTTAGTCCCCACATGTGAGTAAGTACATGCAATATTTGTCTTTATGTGCCTGGCTTATTTCACTTAACATAATGACCTCCAATTCCATCCAAGTTGCTGTAAATGGCATGACTTTCATTCCTTTTTCATGGTCAAATAGTTGGTAGAAATGGAAATTAGTATAGGCACTATGGAAAACAGTAGGAAGATTTCTCAAAAACTAAAAATAGAACTACTATGTGATCCAGCAACCTGACTACTGCATATTTATTCAAAGGAAGAGAAATTATATAAAAGGAATATTTGTACCCCCATCTGTATGGCAGCACTATTCACAATGGCAAAAGTATAAAATCAACCTAAGTGTCTATTAAGAGACAAATGGATTAAGAAAATATATCATATACACACAATAGAATACTCTTCGTCCATTTTTTTCCAATTTTTTGTTCAAAGACTTCACTTTGGCAGCTTGGAATTGCCTATGATGGAAGTACTTACATAAGGCATAATGGTCATTAATACAGATCAGAGCCTTTTCCCTTATGGAGAGCTATTATGATTATGAGGGTTCAACTGTGAGGTCGGGGTCTATGTTTACACATATTTTTGATTTGAGAGTCAAGAATGGCAATGCTAATGCCTTTTATCATCCTATAACCCTGTCTTCCCTAAAAGCCTAGGATATTATGAATATGTTTTTATTATATCAATTGCATTTGTAGAATATCCAAAACTAAATTCTGGTAAGATGGATTACTTGGTAGAAAGATACCTGCAATAAACATTTTGATTTTGACAGATAATTGTCCTATATTTTAAGATTTTGTACCTCTACTAGCAAAACAGAAAAAAGGTACATTTACTTCTCAACACTGTCACGAGGGTTTGGTGTTTCCAAGTGTTTAACCATGCTGAGAAGTGAAAAAAAAATATTCTTTTGGCTTGCATTTCTTTCATTACAAATTATAGTGAATTATCTTATGTATTTATGACCATTTTATATTTGTTTCTGTTTTGGTGCCTAGCACTTTCTTTTGACTCTTTCTCAGAGTTTCCATCTCCCTGCTTGCATTATCCATGTGCATACAGTACTCTTTTTCCTTTAGAACACTTGCCACATTAACCATAGTTATTTTAAATTCCTATTCTGATACTCCAAAATCTGTGTCACATGTGAGTCTAGTTCTGATGCTTGCTTTGTTTTCAGACTGTGTTTTTTGTCTTTTATATGCTGTTTAATTTTTTGTCGAAAGCTAGACATGATATAGCAGATAAAAGGAAGTTAGGTAAATAGTTCTTTAGTGTAAGGTTTTGTTAATCTAACTAGGAGTTAGGCTATATTTACTATTCACTGTAGCCATAGGGGTGAGAAGCTAAATTTCCTCTAATGTTATTTTTTTCTACACTGTTGCTTTTAGGCTTTTCTATAGACTTCTTCTTAAATAGGACTGAACCTTGCAGTTCTTTCAGCTGTAATTCTTTGTTCTTTTACAGAATCTCAATTAATGTGCTAGTAAGGTTTAGGAAGAAGGGAATCATTCTAAAATCCTACAATGAATTCTAATTATTTTAGTGTGCCTGTACCCCTGGGCTGTGACATTTACAAATGCTTTTCACTTTTTTCTCTCACATAGACAAAACATGAAGTCTAGAAGGGGCTGGTGTTTGGTATTTCCATTCCTGAAAGGTCAGTTGGGTTCTGGTAAAATCCAAATTACTTAGGCTCTGGTAAAATAGTTTTCTTGAAGGACGGACTTTTATTAAGAACAGACTCTCTGGGTGCATTTCAAAAATGAGTACATGTCTCATCCTCCTGCCATAAGGATATTTTTCTCCAATTTTCTTAATGAGAACCTGGTGAGGCTCTTAGAAGTAAAACTCATGAAAGTCTGGCAGCCCAACTAAGACTGGACATGCAGGAGTGTTTACCTCCCAAGCTAGCTCTTGCTCGATCTCCAGCAATTGGTCACTCACCTGTTAATTGTTTTTACTTATGCTGGCTCCAGATATGGGCTTCTGCTCGTTGAATAAGTAGTTATTCTCTGTATTTGCCTATTCTCCAGTTTTCAGGGTACAGTTTTCCCTGTGACCTCAATTTTCTGATAGATTAAAGGAGAGTTATTGATTTTCAGTTTGTTTGGCCTTTTTCTTGTTGAGGATGAGGATGATGATTTCTAAACTTTTTTATGTTGAACAGACTATGAAATATTTATTTTTTCAGCAAACTGATTTTTGTCTCTTTTAAAAGTATTAAACTATTCTAAATTCTACTTCATGTATCCATTGGAAAAGCATATTTAATGTACAGATGAGAAGCTTAGAAGTTAGTTTTAAATACATTCTATGACTAATTTGGAAGACCTTAGGGACATAATTAGCCCATCCTTGTGTCAGTTCCTCTTCTATAAAATGATAGTAATAACAATTTGTCTATAAGCTAAAGATGATTATATGTTCTTTTGCTTGATAAACACTAGGTATCCAGATTGAACACTAGTTGGCAAACTAAGACCTTTAGTCAAATTCAGCTCACCACCTGTTTCGGTAATTACAGTTTTATTAAAATACAAGCGTTGATATTAATCTATTTATTATCCATGGCTCTTTTGTGCTACAATGGCAGAAATTGATAGTTGTGAGGGACTGGATGGAAAACAGTGTCTAAAATACTTATCATCCACACTATCTGTGTCCCAGAGATTCTGGTATGTTGTGTCTTTGTTCTCATTGGTTTCAAAGAACATCTTTATTTCTGCCTTCATTTCGTTATGTACCCAGTAGTCATTCAGGAGCAGGTTGTTCAGTTTCCATGTAGTTGAGTGGTTTTTGAGTTAGTTTCTTAATCCTGAGTTATAGTTTGATTGCACTGTGGTCTGAGAGTTTGTTATAATTTCTGTTCTTTTACATTTGCTGAGGAGTGCTTTACTTCCAACTATGTGGTCAATTTTGGAATAAATGCGATGTGGTGCTGAGAAGAATGTATATTCTGTTGATTTGGGGTGAAGAGTTCTGTAGATGTCTATCAGGTCCGCTTGGTCCAGAGCTGAGTTCAATTCTTGGATATCCTTGTTAACTTTCTGTCTGGTTGATCTGTCTAATGTTGACAGTGGGGTGTTAAAGTTTCCCATTATTACTGTGTGGGAGTCTAAGTCTCTTTGTAGGTCTCTAAGGACTTGCTTTATGAATCTGGGTGCTCCTGTATTGGGTGCATATATATTTAGGATAGTTAGCTCTTCTTGTTGCATTTTCATTTACATTTATAATCAGCTTATGAATTTCTACAAATATGTCTGTTAGTATTTTGATGGAGGTTTTATTATATATATATATTAGGGGAGAATTATATTAACAATATTTAACTACCTACTATGTGAATTAATTGTATCTATTTATCTGAGTCTTTTTTGTTAAATTTTTTCTTAAGTATTTTATTATTTTTAACATTATTGTGAATGAAATTGTATTCTTAATCTTATTTTTCATTATTTGTTGCTAGTGTATAGAAATGCAATTGATTACTGTGTACAGTGGTCAATTTCTGTATCTATTGGGATGACCTTGTAATTTTTATGGTATTATAATAACATATTAATTAACATATTAATTAATTGATTTTCAGTTAGTAAACTACTCTTGCAATACTGAGTTAAATACCACTTAGTCTTGATTTATGTTCATTTTTATATATGTTGCTAGATTTGATATGCTTATATTTCTTAAGTGCCTTTATGTTTAGGTTCATGAGAGATATTGATTTAAAATTTCCTTTCTTGAGGTTATCTTTTTTCTTCCAAATTTAGTATCAGAATAATACTGGAGTAACAGAAAAAATTGGAAAGTGCATCCTTGTTCTTTACTTTTGAAAAAATGATTTTGTAGGATTAGTACTTTTTTAAAAATATTAAACACAATGCACCACTAAAGTTTTCTGAGCTTGGGCTTCAATTAGTGGGAAAATGTTTACTTAAATATTTTTACTTGTTATTGGTCTATTCAGATTATCTATTATCTTTTTATTTAGTTTTGATGAATTTGTGTCTAAGAATTTGTTCATTATATGTATATTGTCCAGTTTTGCAGAAAGTTTTATTTTCATAATTCCATATGTTTCTTTCTTTTAATTTCTGTAGATAAACAGTAATATAACACTTTTTGTTCAATGACTGTGTATTATTTCTCTTTTTTTTTTCTTGGTCAGTCTAGTTAATGATATATCAGTTTTGATGTTACTTACCAATAACCAACTTTTGGTTCCAGTTATTTTCTCTATTGTTTTTTCTGTTTATATTTCATTGACTTCTACTTTGAATTTATTGTTTCCTTTTATCTTCCTTTTTTGGTTTAATTTGATCTGTTTATTTATTGATTTATATGCTTATTTTAGTATTTTTAAATTGAGGATTTGATTGTTAATTTGAGAACTTTCCTTTTTTTAAAGCTCTAAGTTTCTTTCTAAACACTGTTTTACCTGAATGCCATAAATTTTTATATGTTGTATTTTCATTTTCATTCAGTTCAAAATATATTATGTTGTCCTCCATTGAGTTCTTCTTTGACCCACGGGTTATTTAGAACTGTGTAAGTTGCTGAATACTTGGGGATTTTCCAAATTCCTTTTATTGTTGATTTTTAACTTAATTCATTGTAATCAGAGAACACATTGTGAATGATTTCAATTATTTTATTTCATTAAAGTATTTTTAGAGCCACGCATGTGGTCTATACTGCAAAATGTTCCTTTGTTCTTGAAAAAAAAGTATATAGTTCTGTTTTTATGTGGAATGTTCTACAAATATCAGTTCAGTTTTTTGATAGTGTTATTCATGTCTGTTATGCCCTGATTGATATTGTGTCAATTATTAAAAATTGTATATTAAAATTTTCAACTCTATGTTACTTTCTGCTCTTGATTCTGTCAATTTTTGCCCCCTGTATTTTAGGGCTTTACTTTGGTTTGTACATATTTATAATTGTATAGCTTTTTGATTCATTGACGCTGGTACATTGTAAAATACATCTCTGTGAGTAGTGCTGCAACTGACATGGAGTCAAGCTAAATGCCCGTAAATGACAGACTGAATAAAGAAAATGTGGTACATATACACCATGCGATACTATGCAGCCATAAGAAAGGTAGGAATCTATTATCCTCAGCAAACTAACACAGGAACAGAAAATCAAATACTGCATGTTCTCACTTATAAATAGGAGCTACATTATGAGAACCCATTATGAGAATCACAAGGAAACAACAGACACTGAGGTCCTCTGAAGGGTGGAGGGTGGGAGGAGGGAGAGGAGCAGAAAAGATAACTATTGGGTACTTATTGGGCTTAATTCCTGGGTGATGAAATAATCTGAACAACCAATGCCCATCACATGAGTTTACCTATGTAACAAACCTTCCATGTACCCCCAAAACCTAAAACAAAAGTTCAAAAAAAGAAATATATAAATTACCAAAGGGATAAAATGATAACACGAGTTTATAATGACAGTTGAGAACAAAGTATTTTCATGACACTGATGATATTAATAAAATCCACTTTTGTTATTTCAAAAATAAAAATCTCTTTGTATCCAATAATACTTCTTGTTCTAAAATATGTTTTGTCTTACATTAAAATAATTGCTCTGGCTCTCTTAAGGCTACTGTTTGCATCGTATAACCTTTACCATAGCTAGCTATTTTTATCATCTTGATTTCAACAAATACTCTTATTCTTCACCTTTAACAGTTTGGCTATGTTGGGTCTATGTGTTTATATTTATTCTATGTTAGAATTGCTGATGTGCTTAATATGTAGATTTATGTTTCTCATCAAACTTGGACTTTTTTTACCATTTATTTACATTTTTTGCCTGTCTTTTCTCTCCTTCTGGGGTCCTCATTTACTATACAGGTATACTTAATGTTGTCCCACAGTATATTTTCTCTGGCATAGAAGTTGCCTGTGTCACCTTCTTATGCGTAAGGTCACTGCTCAACTATTTTCTCCTCTTTCTTAGAATGTCTCTGATTTTTTTATTGTAGAAACTTAGACATTTAAGGTCACATAGCTTTGTAACTCTTAATTCTAATATTTTAGAAGGTTTGAATTTTCTTCTTTTCACTATTGATATTTTTAACTATAATAACTTGTAAGATCTGTTGAATTTCGCTTCCTCTCAATGTGCAGCTGCTTTTTACATTCTTTTTTATTTTTAACTTGGATTCCTAGGGGATGCACCTGTGTTTGCATAGGTTAGTATTCAGCCACAGGTTTGGCAGAGGTTATGTTTGAATATCTTACTTTAGTCATGGTTCCATTCTCTATCAAAGGATCTCACAGTGGATTGGACAGTGCATTCAAGAATTAGGCATTTTCCAAGTCCATCCTGGATGTTACTTTTGAATAGGCATTTTCTGCCTCATTTGTGTGCATGTGAAACCTCCTAATAAGCCATGAATTGTGCGGAAATAGTCCCACACATAATGGATCACCTGATATTGCAGACAAATATCAAGTAATTCATCGAGGGGAAAGAATAAAATTTGATTGACACTTTACAAAAGGGAGTTAGAAATGCCCAATAAGCATATGAAAGAATGGTTAATATTTAGTCATCTGGAAAATGTAAGTTATAATCATAATAAAATAACACTATTCATAACTTGAATGGAAAAAGTGAAAAAAAAGTCTAAAATCACAAAGTGTTGAGAGGATAGTGAATAACTTCAACTCTCATACATTGCTAATATCCATTTTACATATAAAACACCATGGAAAAGTGATAGTTTATAAAAATAATTAATGAGCACTTGACATTCAATCCAAACATTCCACTCTTAGGTATTTATTTAAGATAAACAAAATCACAAAGTCCAGTGTATAAATGTCCATGGTAGCTTTATTCATAGTGGCAGAAATAAATCCAGATATCTACCAAACATAGTGTTGCACATCTACATGGTAGAATGTTATTCAGTAATAGAAATAAATATGTATATACCAGAAAATACTTACTGATACCTGAAACATAGATTGATATAAAAGTCAGTGTTCTAAATGAAGGAAGCCAGAATCAAAAACTTATTTTATGATTCCACTTATATAAAATTCTAGAGATTGCAAATGAATCTATAAATAACAAAAAGGCAATCAGTGATTGCCTGTGGCTAGGGGCAGCAGAAAAGATGGACTGCAAATGGCCATGGGGAAAATTTTGTAGAGGATGGAAATACTCTGCATCTTGATTGCAGCAGTAGTTTCATTTGACAAGACAAAACTCACAAAATTGTAGATTTGATAGTTTTTGTATATCTGTATGCACATGTGTATACATATATAATATTCCATGTCATTGCAATTGATAACATCTATAATTTACACACATATTATTATCCTTAATTATACAGTCTCTTTCTCTTAGTATGCCTGCTTATAAATTACAGCTGTCCCTCTGTATTGGTTGGGGGAATGGTTCCAGACCCCTACATATTCCAAAACCTAAGCATATGCAAGTCTTGCAGTGGTCCCAAAGAGCCTGCACATATGAAAAGCTGGCCCTCCATATACATGGGTTTTGCATCCTGTGAATACTGTATTTTCCATCCAAGTTTGGTTGAAAAAAATTCACATATAAGCGGACTGGCACAGTTCAAGGATCAACGGTGAAGATAGATGAATACCCTCCAAGGGTGACAAAGAAAGCAATATAAAGACAATAGGGACACCTAAGTTTTAAGACTTTAGAAAGCAAAATGTTAGTCCTTCTATGCACAAATAATCAGCTTAATCCAGATTTGACAAGTTTAAATTAGTTTGGCTAAAATAAATTATACACGATATCCTAAGTATTTTAAATCTAATTTATGCTTCATAAATGATTATTAAAACCAATTATACATACTATTATAAGAATAAACAAGCAAGCAATAAACTTCCACCTAGTTACAGAGCACTGTGGAACTATAAATAATAAAAAAATTGAAATATTATGGTTGAGTTGATTATCTAAGACAAAAATCTAAGTCTTTGCTTTACTTTATATAATTTTGCAAAGCAATCTTTTTTTAAAGAATGATTCAGGAAAAACCCCAATTAATATGAGATTTTTGAAGATGCAAAATTTATTTACTTGCTTGACAACCATCATTACCTGAGTTTTTCACCCACTGTTTCAAGCCCTGGGATACAGACAAATAAGTCTGTTATGGTTCTTGGCCTCGCTGAAGTTAAAATTCAGTAGGGGAAAGCAGACAATGAAAAATCAACTATATAAAAACATTTTAAAAATATTTTTCTAAGTACTATAAACAGAATATACATGTGATAAAGAACGGTGGTAATTGTGAAGTTGAGGGTGGCTACTTATAATTAAGTAGGTGTGTACTTTCCAAAGGGACTGCTTCTCTGAGGAGTATGAATGAGAGTTACTTGTGTGACTGTCTCCAGGAAGATCATTCAAACATAAGTCATAAATAGCAAGCACAAAGTACTGGAGACCAGAATGGGCTACATATACTTCATGTAAAGAAGGGAGTCAACTGAGCCTGAAGATAGTGGATCAGATTGGGGTGGGGTGAGAAGTTGGGGGAAAAGAGTTGACGCATTAATTTCATTGATTTACCAAAGAGTATTTTTTTCTAACTAACATTCCTCAAATTCTAGTTCTCCTCAACTTTTTTTTTTAACTTTAAAGGTAATCATGCCTATTGAATAGACATTCTAAGTATACCAAAAAAAAGGAAGCTAAAATAAAATTGGAGTTCTCGCAAAATTTTTTCTACAAATAACACTTTTAAAAATCTGTACTTGCAAAACTCACAAATACTTTACTATTTAATATTTAATATTTGCTAGTCTGATTATATAAATGTTACAAATTGGAGATGTCTACTTCATTAATTGAACATGAGATTGAAAGAATTGAGTTATGTCTTGGTAATCTGAAACACTGATGGACATACATATTGGCAATTCACATCATAGGTTATCTGGAGCTCAAGCAGTTTAGCAATCTAAAATCTAAGAGACTGTTTTTACTTCAGGCAGAAATTGCTCTTTAGATTTAACTTAAATCTCTCAATAATTTTCCAGAGTTTGAGCAAATGTATGTCTAATAAAAGTTGCATATGTAGGCAGGGCGCGGTGGCTCACGCCTGTAATCCCAACACTTTGGGAGGCCGAGGACGGCAGATGGCGAGGTCAGGAGATTGAGACCATCCTGGCTAACACGGCAAAACCCCGTCTCTACTAAAAATACGAAAAATCAGCCGGGTGTGGTGGCGGGCGCCTGTAGTCCCAGCTACTCGGGAGGCTGAGGCAGGAGAATGGCGTGAACCCGGGAGGCGGAGCTTGCAGTGAGCCAAGATGGTGCCACTGCACTCCAGCCTGGGCGACAGAGCCAGACTCCGTCTCAAAAAAAAAAAAATTGTTGCATATGTAAATATAAAATTTAACTTTATATTCACTGCAGAATTGACTTTGAACTGCTCATATGTTGACCTGCTCAGAAATTTCTGGTTGGCTGATTTGAAAGCTTTAACCTTTGGAATTTATTAAATAAAAATTTTATCCTATGGCCCCAAATATCAGATTTAATTAATGTTTTTAAAATATTTATTGCCTTAGCCACATTTATAATTTAACTCAGATACCCAACTTCTTTAAGATGTCAGCTTCTAAGTGTTTAGAGATCTAATACTGAAGCAGGAGTTCACGTAATGCTTGATTAGTGATATTTAACCAGCAGCTGTCTCCTATCTTCCATTCACTTTTCATGTTTCAGACCTTTGGAATTTCTTACAAAACCCGAAATACAAGTTTACTTAATAGGTCATATTCTAAAATAAATGGATTTTTATTGCTATACCCGTTTTATAGGAGAACAAATAAGCTTCTTAAGTAAATAAATAAATGAATATATAAACACATATAAGTATATATGAATAGATAACTAACAAAAAGAAAATGCAAGAAAAGAGTTGGTGCCATCTTTGAACTAAGTAGTACATACTAGGCATGGAGTTAGGTGCTGAATATGCATTGTCTTTAAAACTAAGAGTTGTTACATATATATTGTTATCACATCAAATATAAAAAGCAGAGATACAAAAAAAATTCGTTAAACTAAATAAACAATATAAGACAGAGAAACCTGATTCAAAACCTAGTGCTTATGACCCCAGGGCTCTGCTTTTGTCCTTCGTGCCATTTGCCACTAGGTGGTTTAATGTCAAAAGCTGTGAATTAATTGATATCTCATTATTAGTATGAGTCTGCTTTGGTTTCATGTCTTAATGGATATTAAAAGTTATAATAGCATTATTCATAAGGACAGTAACCTGGCATTTGCCTTAAGCAGAACGGGAGAGGGGGTCCTATGTATCGACTGGGTCCCAAAGAGTTTATTTTCAGGGCCCTTTACTTGACCACAAGTCATCAAGTGATTATATTCATTTTACTCATGACCACCTCTACCGAGAAACAGTTTAAAAAACATATTAATAGGAATACATATTTTAACATGTATTTTTCTACCCTTTCCTCTTCTCTCATCTGTATCATCTAAAGATAGTTCTGCCTTTTTTACTTAGTGTTTTCTGACTTTAACCTTCTTAGAAGGGTCCTGTCATCAGGAATTTTTGGTGTAAGATTTGGAGAAACTAGAGGAATACAAGCAATAAAACAAATTTAGTGTATTCTAGATAGAGATGTTGTGGGATCAAAAGAAGTGTACAAGTTCTGGGCTCATAAAAAGGTGAGAGAGGATGGAGTGGGCTGGGATGGGTTAAGATTAAAGCACTGAGACAGCCATGAGCACCCAGTGTTGAAGGGAGTTTTTTCTGGCTTGGATAGTGATAATCTTTGGGATGTGAGAAGTAGATGGAGAATTGATGAGTTGATAAAGGGGGATTTTAGGAAGTTTTACAGGTGCTCTAGATTATTGCATGACACCCTTGGAAAGGCCACATACCACTAGCTATACAGCAATGCTTATATGCTTATTTATACGCTTATTTATCTCTCTCTCTCTCTCTCTCTCACACACACACACACACACACACACACAGAGAGAGAGACTAGAAAGCTGTTGCAGAGACAGACTGGTACAGTGAAGCTGTATTGTAATATCTCTTAAGGGGATCTGTGCTTTAAATAAGAAAGGAAAGTTTGAAACTGCTTATCATTACTATGGATGGCCTTAGATATAAATGACTAAGGCAATTTCTACCTCATAAAGAAAGGAGTGATAAGATCTATTTGTCTGTCCTAAATTTGGATTAGAGATGCTCAGACTTTTGAAGCTATTCAGAAAGAATAATCTACTCACCAGATTCATTATCTTGTAATGACTCACTCTCATTTTAAACACAATTTGAGGTGCTTTGTTAAAATACCCTTCTGTCTATGAGAGCTGCATATTTCATCCGCAATTTTGTATAAAGAACGTATTAAATAATTTACAGTTTAGCAAGAAGGGAGTCTCTTACTACCTTTTAAAAAAACTATTCCTAATACAATACACTTTAATCCTTTAAATATAATAAATGAACTGATCAATTTCAAAATCAATGTATGATCTTGGATTATGTTCCCTTGAAGTAAATCCCACTACAAAGCTGAATCCTGTAGGTTTCGTTCACGACACTTATAAAAAGATAAAGAGATGAGACCAATGAGTGACCAGGCTAATGAGAAGGGAAAGTAGAGTTAAGTGAAAGTAGGAATGATCTTATATGGAAAAATATTGAGCAGCCTCAATCAGTGAACTTATCTCTGACAACAGAAAAAGATAATAAAACTTCAACTGATCAGAAAATACTATAGTAGGTTATACATTTATTGGATTATTTTCTTTTTTCAAACAACAAGCAGATATAAGCATATTAGGAAATCACATTTGAAATCAAAGTCATTACCTCTGGGATCTTATTTCAGAGCTATATTCTTACAAAATACAGCTTAGAGGGCAGCACTACTTTCTCAGGAATCACAAAAGCAGTCAGGTGTGCAGATGAGACCAGAGACATATATTTGTTTTATCTCAGCCAGTTTAGTCCACTCATTCACCGTCATATAAATCATTTTCAAACCAACATTTTCTTGAATTCACTGGAGACATGCAAAAACAGATTGTGAATAACTCAATAAAATGGATACAGTGATATAAGCCTAATTTTAAGACTTGCTCGAGAAATACCTAATAAAAATGTTTTTATGTAAATAGTTTTCTATTTCTACAGAAATAGAAAATGCAGTACAGAGAGCTACATGTTTAGTGCATTAAAATAGCGTGAATCTTCTGGTACTTATATGTAAAGTACTTTAAAGTACTTCAACACATATTTAACATTAACATATATGTAAAGTAACATAACATATACGTAAAGTAACTTTAACAAAGTGACCTAGGCCTATTCTAGAATCTGAAATTATTTCCAAATTGCTCTGTGAAAATACTTTACATATAAGTTCAAATATAAAACCATTGATACAATGTTATGGTTATAACTTTCAATATAAAACTAAACACATTTGTAGTAAATGCAAACAAAATGGAATAGGGGGAATCCTAAATGTCTGGTTCTAAATTTCTTGCTTTTCTATCTTCCTCTCTGGAGCCACACAATACTCAATAGAGACTACTGTTAGATCTTGGAAGGTGAGTCTCAGGCTTAAAATTCTTAAATATCATGGGGAAAACAAGTGAGAATTCCACTGGCAAAGGCTGAGGAGGTAGCAGCAGAAGACACAGTGGCGTTTCTTAGATACAGGTAGGAAAATCAGTGGATTTCAAGGTGACCTGAGCCAAAATTGCTGGTTTATTTCATTAGAGAAGAATTGTAAGTACCAGCATGCTATTTATACTCTCAAAAAGCTTTGCCTGCTGACATTTTGTGCTGGAATAAAATAAGAACCTCCATCATGTTGAGAAAGAAATGACTGCCCCCCGCTCTTCCTGATGGGTTTTAGACCAGAGATGTGCCCTTGCGGAGACAGTAAATCTGCCAACTCATTAGCTACTGGCTTACTGAAAGAAAGGGAAAACAAAATGAAATACAGAAACGAGACAAAACAACAATAAAAGAAACTACTTTCTGCTGCCTTTGATTTATAAAATAGTGGTAAAAAAGAGAAAGAGAATATTCAGAAAGCAAAAGAGGAAAATGACAAAATGCCTTCAAAGGGACGCGAATAAAACTTACAGATAACTTTCAACTTAAACAATTAAAAACAGAAAACAATGTAATTAAATAACATACCAAGCAACATAAAATTTTATAACCAGTGCTATGGGCTGAATTGTGTCCCCCACACAATCCATATTAAAGCTGTAACCCCCAGTATGACTATATTAAAAATAGAGCCTATAGGGAGGTAGCTACTGTTAAAGGAGATCATAAGGTTGGAGTCCTAACAGGATTAGTGTCCTTACAATAAAAATACGAATGGCTTCTCTCTCTCTTTCTCCCCTCTCATGTACAAAGAAGTCATGTGAGCACACAACACAGTGGGATGGCAGACACCTATGAGTATGAGAAGAGGCCTCCGAATGAAACCTTCCTATCTGGCACCTTGATCTCAGACTTCCCAGTCTCCAGAACCGTGAGAAATAAATTTCTGTTGTTTAAATCACCCAGTCAGTGGTATTTTGTTATTGCAGCCCAAGAAGACTAATATAACCAGCTAAATGGTATCTCCAAATGAAACAAGATAAAGGGATTTTTGAAAAAAAAAAAAAACTTGAATTTTTCATTGACAACCATATTTAAAAAGGTATTATTTCAGTAAAAATGAAATGAGACCAGTTCAATGATAAGGTAAAGAGTGATTTTAAGAATTAACACGAGAAATCTAAATTAGTATTATCTATGTTAAATAATGTGACAATATTATATGGATTAAATCTATGTAGAATTAAAACGGTGGATATGTGCTGGAAATCGCTTGGCTATTCATGTCCCTCTACGTTGGATACACTGCTGATCTCAAAAGACATTTCCCATATGGAAGTGCCATGTTTATTCTCCTCATACTTGTTCAATACTTTTATAAATTCATTAAAATGCATATTTTTAAAAATACACTTTTACTTTTGAATAGCTTTAGATTTACAGAAATGTTGTGAACCTAGTACAGAAGGCTCCTATATACCCTAAAACCAGTTTACCTTATCATTAACATTGATATGCTACATTTGTCACAAGCAATAAACCAGTACTGACATATTATTATTAAATAAAGTATATACTTTACTCCAATTTTCTTATTTTTTAACCTAATGCCTTTTTTTCTGTTTTAGGGTCCCAATCAGGATACCACATTATGTTTAGTAATGATGTCTTCTTAAGCCCCTATTGGCTGCAGCAGTTTCTCAGTCTTTTCCTTATTTGAATGACTTTACAGTTTTGAGGAGTAATGGTGAGGTTTTTTTGTAAAATGTTTTTCATTTGCGTTTGTGTAATACTTTTCTCATGGTTACAGAGGTTTATAGGTTTTGGGGAGGAAGACCACAGATTTCTGTTAAGGTTTCTGCATTTGCTCAAGATATTTTTTCTTTGTGAGTGTGGTGTTCACTGTAATCTTTGGAACATAAAATAATATATTTGAAGAATGATAAATGTTCAGTTAAAACTTGTGACTCACTACAAAAAGTATGGTATTAGCTTAATTCTTTATTCGGAGCAAGTGAACATGTTTGGGTGAATAACTGCCAATGAAGACCAAGTTGGATGTGTTTATTTCTAGTTATTTTTCCTTAGGGACAGAACAAGCTTATGTGAATAAACTTTTGCTAGGTTTTTAAAAACCTGTTATGCATTGGAATAGTGAATTCCATTATTTGAAATATCAATGCTTTCCCAGGAAAACTGAGCACAGAGCCATTTTCCCACAACTTTGTCTACCATTATTCACAAAATAGAATATACAGACAAGGCAGGGCCATCGTGTAGGTCCAGGCATAAGGTATTCTATTTAAAACAAATCAGAATTTTTACAAGAGCATTTGTTTCTTGATTCTCTTTGGACATTAATAATGGAGGCTCTCATTTTATATGAATCAATTAAATTTTCACTAATTTTTGAACTGTCAAATGAATAGCCATTTACTGAGCTCTTATTGTGTGCCTCACACTATAATAGTCAGTTCTGTGTATCACAGAAACTGAGAATACGGTTTCTGTATTCAATAAAAAGAATATTTGGAGAGATTCATTTGATATAGAGAAAAGTGCAAAATGAGATTAGAGAATGAATAACGGGAAGAGGCTTCTGAGACTAGAATTGTAAGAAAGTTTTGATGAAGAAAGCAGAACACTTTCTGGATCTGACTTATATGCCTTGGATCACAGAGCAGAAACAAAAGAATATTATTCAGGGCAAACATCACTCTGTGTCAAGGGTAGAATGACATAAATCATCTTGGAGACCATTAGTCTAGGACCTGGGAGGACCTGAATGGTCTGTGTCAAAGAGCAGAGATTAGCTCCAAGATTTTATTTTGCTTCCTGGGCTAACAACTACTCATAGGAGACATGTGTAGGAACTCATGAATCATTTTTGACACATAATAGGTCAGTGTAATATAAAACATTACAGAAAACAATGGTCTGAATGATCACTGGCATTTACTTGGGGTGTTTTAGGTTTATATGTTCAAGTGAAACATAATAGTCTAATGAGTAAAGTTTGGCAATCCTGGAAACATGAAATTTTATCTCATCTTTAATTATAACAGATAGCCCTAAATTGTGTGTGTGTGTGTGTGTGTGTGTGTGTGTGTGTGTGTGTGTGTGTGGTTATTGAAAATGAAGTATCATGACAAGTGCCTGATTATGCATTTCAATATGGGAAATATTCAAAAAAGGAACAGAGTTTAATAAAACCCTACATTAAAATTATTGATAAATGATTTGTATAACATAATGTTTCCTTAGTCTTATGGAAAAAAATTCATTGGTTTGGGTGATTATGTGAAATAAGAGAGTATTTGTACTTTGTCTCCTCCAGAGTGCTATAGACATTTGTTAATCATGAGTATTTGAGCACATGGTACGGTAATCACAGAATTACACTAATAGCTATATAAATACAATTTAGGAAACTGAATAATAACACAAATATCCAAGTGAAATTTCCACACTGATTTCTTTCTTGTTCATTTGGCACAGTCTATGAGTAAATAATAAAACAAAAAGTTGTGCTGAGAGAAGAAAGAAGATCAACCTGCTAATAGAAAAAGATACTTTGGTGCTTCATGAAAGAGAAAATTAAAACTCCAGGTTTCTCATGGGTGATAAGGAGTGAAGACTGCTGCAACACCCACTGCTCATGTTGTTTGGGGGCTGATTAAAAAAGCAGAATAAAGCCAGTGTGGAGGCTTTTCTCTGTGTGGCTCACAGAACCCGGTGTGACGAAACAGGACTGTGAGCTGGCAATGGAGCACGGCCACTTGGAGCTTATTTCTTTAAGTTTTCTATAAATGTGAGTTTTTGGCTGAGCAAACCTTTGTGTGAAGTAATCCACTGATCATACAAGGAAGCAAGGTATAATGGGCTTGTTTTGCTTATTCTTAGCCAAAATGTGCTTATTTTTACAAGAGGAGGCATAAAAATATCCCACACAGTCTTCTAGAGGCCTAGCCATCAGTAGATCTCAGTTCAGTTTTTTGGTGGGGGAGTACTCTTATCTCTCCAGATTTTGTCATGGTGCTTTGACTTGTGACATCAGATCTCTGATGAGTTTGACCAAGAAAGCCTTTACTTTTCTCTCAGCTTTACTAAACTTTCCATAGGCTTCTTCTTGCCACTAGGCCCCTATTCTCCTTCTCCTTAGAGCATTTACTTTAGAAAACTTGCATATTATTTCTCTGGCCCTTTGAGGGCATAAATATTTCTAAAACTCTCTGGCCACTGGTAATCACCCTTCTACTTTCCGTTTGTATGACTTTAACATTTTTATATTCTATATATAAAAGATAATGCCAAGGGTTTGGGAGTGGGAGAAATGGGGAGATGTTAGTCAAAGAGTACAAATTGGTCATAAGGTTGAGAAGTTCTGAGGGTCTAATGCACAGCATGCTACTATAATTAATAATAATGTATTGTACACCTGAAACTTGCTAAGAGAGCAGGTAAGTATTCTCACCATAAGCACAAAAATAGTTAACCACGTGAGGTGATTGATATGTTAATTGGCTTAATTGTGATAATCATTTCACAATTTATCTGTATATGGAAGCATCACATTGTACACCTTAAATATATACAAGTTTTATTTGTCAATTATACCTCGATGAAGCCGAAAACAATCAAATAAATAAACCAAAACCACACAAAACCAAGAAACAATGCTCTAGAGCTATTCTAAGCAATACGACAGCTACTAGCCACATGTGGCTATTTAAATTTAAGTAATTGGTTAAAATTAAATAAATCACATATTCAGTTCTTCAGCCTCACTAGCCACATTTCAAGTACTCAATAGCCACATGTGGCTCAACCATATAAGACAATGCAAATTATAGAATATTCCCATCATCACAGAAACTTCTCATGGGCAGTACTGCTTTAAGCAATGGTAGAGCAGTCAGATAGCAAGAAGCTGGGTGCCTAAAGGACAAAACAGGCAAAGCCATCTGCTCATCTGCTATCCCTGCTTACCTCAGAATGCTGTCTGAAAGACAAATAAATGTCTATTTTAAATCCAAAACATAAAACAAACTTTAAAAGCCTCTGGCCAGTTTTGCAACCCATGAATGTCTTTCTCAAGCACCTGGGAGCTATCCTTTGAAATGTACTCATGAAGAAAGATAAAGCCCTTATCTCTCAATATTGTAGGAGTTAGGAGCCTAACAGGTGGACACTTTGCTGCTCCAATGTGTAAAACTACCTCTTGTCATGAAGATAGGAGAAAATTTACCTTTCCTTCTGGTAAAGCCAATTAACATACACATATGGCCTGTGATTCACCTCATCCCAGCTCTTAAAAATTCTTCAGTTATTTGTTTTAGCAGAATTTGAGTTTCTTTCCTCTGTTCTAATAACCTTAAAGTTTTTCCTGCCTGTTTCAGTGTGTCTGGTGTGATTTTTGCTTTGACAGGTTAAAGGACAGTGGCTGATTTTCAGCTTGTCCCATTTTTCTTGTTGTAAGGATGTGAGTTATTATTTCTTAGCTTCATTTATGTCAGAGCTAAAACTAGAATATATACTTCTAACAAAACTATCATCCAACTAGACCTAATTGACACTTACATAGCCTGAAACAGAATACAATATTTCTTAAAGTACACATGGAACGTTCACCAAAACAGATTTTGTTTCAGCCTACAAATCGTACCTTCATAATTTTAAAACAATAGAAATAATACACTTCGGCTGGGCACAGTGACTCACGCCTGTAATCCCAGCACTTTGGGAGGCTGTGGCAGGTGGATCACAAGGTCAAGAGATCGAGATCATCCTGACCAACATGGTGAAAGCTGTCTCTACTAAAAATACAAAAAAATAGCTGGGTGTGGTGGTGCGGGCCTGTAGTCCCAGCTACTCGGGAGGCTGAGGCAGGAGAATCACTTGAACCTGGCAGGTGGAGGTTGGAATGAGCCAAGACTGTGCCACTGTGCTCCAGCCTGGTGACAAAGCAAGACTCCATCGCAAAAAAAAAAAAAAGAAAGAAAGAAAGAATATACTTCATATTCTTAGATCACAAAATAACATGTAATTTTAAAAAACTACGTGGAAGGCCATGTGCTGTGGCTCACGCCTGTAATCCCAGCACTTTGGGAGGCTGAGGCGGGCAGATCACAAGGTCAGGAGATCGAGACCATCCTGGCTAACATGGCGAAACCCCATCTCTACTAAAAATACGAAAAATTAGCTGGGCGTGGTGGTGGGCACCTGTAGTCCCAGCTACTTGGGAGGCTGAGGCAGGAGAATGGCATGAACCCAGGAGGCAGAGCTTGCAGTGAGCTGAGATCGGGCCACTGCACTCCAGCCTGGGCAACAGAGCGAGACTCTGTGTCAAAAACAAACAAACAAACAAACAACCAAAAAAACTACATGGAAAATTCTCATATATGTAGAAATTAACAAACAACCCTCTTATAGGTCAAACAGGGGTTAATGGGAACATTTTGGGAAAATTGAAAATATTTTAAACTGAATAGGAATGAAAATTCAAAATTTGTGAGAAATAACCAAAACAGCTAGGACAAAAACTAATGCTTACAGTCGAAAAGAAGAACAGTCTCAAATAATAATCTAAATTTCCAATTTAAGACATTAGAAAAGGCAGAATAAACTAAACTTGAAACAAGCAGCAAAACAAAACTCTAATATTGCTATCCAAAGGACATTCTGAAAAACCGTGAAATAGCAACACTTCTTTTTCCTAATTTTAATCACTTATTCACAGAAGAGGAACATAATGCAAGCAAAGGCCCATTTACATAATTAATTAGCCAGTGGTGTGAACATAATTATATTTACTTTCCAATCTATTTAGAAATATCTCTTTATGGGGAATAGCAATGCTAGAATATTGCAGGCCAGTCAAAATGTGAATCTAGGTTTCATTCCCTGCTGAATAAATCAAACTTTAGCCAATTTTATATTTGCCCCTGGGATGTATAATAACAATGAGCTATTTGACTTCTAGAATCAGTGTTTTTAATTATCTCTGTTAATAGAGATTTATTCAGTAAATAAATGCTACATTTTATGCCCCATCTACATAAACATAGCCAATAGCAGTTATTAGTTTCATAACAACATAATAATCCAAGTGTCTCCTATTAATGTGTTCTGGACTCACACTGTAAAGTATGAAGAATAACTGGCTAAGAAAATATAGCCACACTAGCTATTCAAAAACCAAGATATGAAAGGCAATAACATAGTGTTTCAAGATTTCCATTCCTTAGAAGAAAGTTGCAAGGCTGTTTGTTGATGTTCAAATCATTTATGGTAGAGGAAACCTTTACACTTTTTAAATCCTGTCAATGTGTGGACCAAATTACACGTAATTAAATGAGGCTAGAAAATAAATGTGCCATTTTTATTTTTATTTTTTTGGTAAAATGTAGAGAGATTCCAGGCAAAACTGAACACAATTGAAGCAACTGCATAAATTTGGTCAGTATAACATCTTGCAAAACCATATTTTTTCACAGTTTCAAAGAAGAAATTGGAAAATGTTTATTTGGTGGAAAAAATAAATAAAGGAAATAAAAATCTAGGTTGTAAGTCATTATCTTGGTAATTTAAGTAAATAGGTAATTATAAATATCACTGTCCATTTCTAAGATACCCTCCCTATATCAGGAGAAAAGAAACATTTGTACTGCCAGAGATGGGCAGTCAAAGCTGTGAGAACCCTGTACAAATAGATAATTATCTTCCTTTTGTCTTCCCATATATTTTAATTTTCTGCAATTGCTATTCTTTCTTTAACCTAGTATATAACCACTCAGGCCTATCTACTTCTTTGGGTCCTCATTTTTCTAGTGAGGGCTCCCACATACATGTAAAAACTACTAAATAAAATTTGTATGTTTTTCTCCTGCTAATCTGTCTTATATCAGTCCCAGCTGGATATCCTAACAGGTTAGATGAGGAATTTTACCTTCCCTATAAGTAAAATGAAGAAACTGGTTTAGAGCAGAAAAATGATCACGGTCATTTAGGGCCAGCTTCAATATTTAACTCAAATAATTTTCTTACTCTGTACTAACTTATTGTTTCTTGAACAAGTCTATGTATAAAGGATTGAAAAATTAAATAGCCCTTATCAAAGGCATACAGGTTTTTTTTACTCTACCATAAAATAAAAAAGATAAGCTAGATGATTTCTCAAGGATTTTTCTGTTCTTAGACTGTGATATTTTGAATAACCTAAACATTTGAAGCCTATCTGTAGTCAGACAGTTTAAATGATGAATGATATCTTATAACTTCGTAACTGCCTCCTTAAGGTAGACAGTTTTAGGCTACTGGAAGATATTCTAACCAAGATGTAAGCTAATTTCAAGCCAATGTAATATATGGATAAGAAAACATTTTTTTTCAAATATGTGCTAGAAATAGCATTTTACCTTCAAAGGAAACAATTTTCTCTTTAATGTTGGTTAAATAAATAGACTGTTATTTTTTGTTGATAGGCAGATAAGTGCCTATTTTCATACTAAAATTAGTTACTGAATATTAGTTTATGACCTATGTATTGACATGATTTTATTTTTTCCTTATGTAGTCTTATGTGTCTTCCTATTTCCCATGATTTAAATGTCTCCTTGAAGCTTCCTCAAACATTAGAGGAAAGAGATTAAAATATTGCTACCTAAATTAAACTAGTTTTTGACATTTTTATTATATTACACCATAAAAGGAATGTTTTCATTAACTTTGGAGTGTATGTTTGTGATGTTAAGTCTTAAATCATAAAATTATCTTACGTAATCGAAGTAACTTTTTGAGACTTGGTGCCTGAAACAAGGGTGGGCAGCTCAAAGTTATAGCTGGTCATTTTCTTAATTCTCCAGAGAATTAGGAAGTGCTTCAGGAGACCTTTAGTTAATGCAAATCAAGAGACATAACAGATATGTTGAGATTTAAGTCCTTCAGAATTATTTAAGTATTCAAAAAAAATAGAACTGCTGTGAATAAACAGAAAAAAATATCAGGTTCAAATATGAACCCTAAGTTAAAAGCCACATGATATATTTAACAGCTGACATGGATTTATGATCAAGCTACTTCTCAAATGGAAAACTCTACACTCCTGGGTGAGTAGCTGCAGTGATTTACTTATTTATCTGTGGTTCCTGTGCTGAGGAAGGCAGATAAGCACACAGAACACATGTATTAAAACACATGCCATGGTAACTGTGATTTCATCCTGGAAAGTGAGAAAAAGAAGGAGAGAAACACAAAACTATTTATATTTTATATACTCTTAGGTTGTTTGCATTTTTACCGGGGAAGTTGTGTTACATTTGTGATTCCTTTATAAATTCTACACACTTTTTTAAAACCTACTATGTACCATGCACTGTTCTAGGCTTTGGGAAAATGCAGTGAACAACAACAAAAAAAAAATCAGTATTTCCAGTTTAACAGAGCTGATATTTTCGTAGATTAATCAGAAAACAATAAGTTTGTAGATGTAAAAGGCAGATATGTAAAAACTCAGTTCCAACAATACTTCATTAATGATAATAACAAAATAATTTTCTAGCTAGAATTGTTTTTTCAATTTTGCCTAATCTTCCATAATTTTTATAAAAATATATGTATTCATTTATCAGATAATCATAATCATGAAATAGTTTTGTTTGTTAATTCATTCTAAAAGAATGAAATGATTATTCAGTACCAAAAGGTTAATCTTTTAAATTTATTTTGTCACATAATGAAAATGATTTTATGGCAAATGCTGCCAAATTTTCTTCCTTTTTATAGCCTGAGATTAAAAAACAACCACAGTAATTATTATATATAAGTACTTTGTTAATAGTTTTTTTTAATATTTATAACTTGGAAATTTACAGAAAAAGACATGGAGAAGCACAGAATTACAGTAAGTCCTCATGTAACCTTGTGGATAGGTTCTTGGAAACCACAATTCTAAGCAAAGCAAAGTCTAAGAAGACATATTTGACCCTAAACTAGTTAATATAAACAAGACTTCAGTTCCTATGAAATATTTCCGGTAATAAAAAAAATCAAACTTCTAAAAAAAGACTCCAAACTCTTTTAGTATTAAACAGTGACATAAATGTGAGCTATACACACATTTTAAAAAGATTCATAAAAACAAGTAAGATAATTATTTACCCACTTACTTCAGTTCAGAGTCACAGGTGGCCAGAGACTGTCCCGGCAGCTTAAGGTTCCAGGCAGTAACCAATCCTGGACAGGACACCAACCCATCACAAAGCACACTCACGCCCACACTCATACTCACACTGGGACCATCACACAGGCCAACTCATCTCACATGCACCGCTGTGAGACGTGGGGGGACAACAGAGTACCTAGAGAAAACCCACACAGACATAGGAAGCACCTCCAGACTCCACACAGACAGTGGTCCTCGCTGGAAATCGATCTTTATTCTCATCAACATTAAAATGAAATGACATTGAACAAAACAATGTTATTCGCGGACCTGTTGTATTAAATAATCTAAACACCAAGGTCCACTTTTTCTCAGTGTACAAACATCACCAGGATCTATAATCTCTTCAGATTTCCTGAACTCCTTTAGGGGCTGTTTTCCTCTGATTTGGATCAGAAGATGTAGAAGAAATATAGCAAACTGTGTGTCATGCTGCTCAAATATGGAACGTAACTGCATTATATATTGTATTATTTTTACCACGACTGCCATAACAAAGCACCACAGACTGGCTTAAGCAACAGAAATTTATTTTCTCACAGTTCTAGAGGCTGGAAGTCCAAGATAAAAGTACTGGCACAGCTGGTTTCCTTTGAGGGCTCTCTTCCAGCTTGCAGATGTCTGCCCTCTTTCTGCATCTTCACTGGGTCATCCCTCTGTGCACCTGAACTTCTAGTATCTCTCTGTGTGTCCTAATCTCCAATTACAAAGACAACAATCAGATTGAATTAGAGCGGCCTAATGGCTTCATTTAACTTAATCAATTGTTTAGAGGCCCTGTCTCCAAATACAGTCACATTCTGAGGTACCAAGGCTCAGGGTTTCAGCATATGAGTTTTGGGTAGCACAGTTAAGTCCACAACAGATTTTTTTTCTCTCCTCTTCTTCCTCCTCCTCTTCCTCTGCCTTTTTCTTCTTTTCCTCCTTCTTTCTTAGGTAAATTTTCTGGTCTAGGAGGGCTGGTAAATTCATCATCTCTATATTGATACATACAACCCCAACTTTAGTTTCCTAACAGAATCCATCCCCATCCCTTATCAACCTACCGGTATAACCCCAACCTCCAAGGCTCTGGTAAAGTCATGTTTCTTCCTAAAAGTCCTCGCATGTCACTTCAGATCCTGCAATGTTTCACTCCCCTGACCTACATCCCCCCTGCCCCTGGCACTTCCCACCAATAAAATAAGGCCTGGCTTCCTCAGAGGTATAGTACCTCAACATCACGCATGAATTTCTGGCTAAGTAGATCTTTAAGTATAGAGATATATTATTTTAAAAGGCATTTCAGAAGATTCTGATGGAGCCCTCTAGAACTCTTATCAGACACTCAATTAATGTTATGTCTTGTGATATCTGCAGGTGACATTTTCACAATTTTTAAATTTTTTTGGTACATATATTTTCTTTTTCATTATTATTATTATACTTTAAATTCTAGGGTACATGTGCACAACATGCAGGTTTATTACATAGGTATACATGTGCCATGGTGGTTTGCTGCACCCATCAACTCGTCATTTACATTAGATATTTCTCCTAACACTATCCCTCCCCCAGCCCCTCACCCCCCAACAGGCTCCTGTGTGCAATGTTCCCCTCCCTGTGTCCATGTGTTCTCATTTTTCAACTCCCACTTATGAGTGAGAACATGCAGTGTTTGGTTTTCTGTCCTTGTGATATTTTGCTGAGAATGATGGTTTCCAGCTTCATCCATGTCCCTGCAAAGGACATAAACTCATCCTTTTTTATGGCTGCATAGTATTTCATGGTGTATATGTGCCACATTTTCTTTATCCAGTCTATTATTGATGGACATTTGGGTTGGTTCCAAGTCTTTGCTATTGTGAATAGTGCTGCAATAAACATGCATCTGCATGTGTCTTTATAGTAGCATGATTTATAATCCTTTAGGTATATACCCAGTAATGGGATTTCTGGGTCAAATGGTATTTCCAGTATAGATCCTTGAGGAATTGCCACAGTCTTCCACAATGCTTGAACTAATTTACACTCCCACCTTCAGTGTAAAAGCACTCCTATTTTTCCACATCCTCTCCAGCATCTGTTGTTTCCTGACTTTTTAATGATCACCATTCTAACTGGCATGAGATGGTATCTCATTGTGGTTTTGATTTGCGTTTCTCTGATGACCAGTGATGATGAGCATTCTTTCATATGTCTGTTGGCTGAATAAATGTCTTCTTTTGAGAAGTGTCTGTTTATATCCCTAGCCCACTTTTTGAAGAGGTTGCTTATTTTTTTTCTTGTCAATTTGTTTAAGTTATTTGTAGATTCTGGATATTAGCCCTGTGTCAGATGGATAGATTGCAAAATTTTCTCCTATTCTGTAGGTTACCTGTTCACTCTGATGATAGTTTCTTTGGCTGTGCAGAAGCTCTTTAGTTTAATAAATCCCATTTGTCAATTTTGGCTTTTGTTGCCATTGCTTTTGGTGTTTTAGTCATGAAGTCTTTGTCCATGCCTATGTCCTGAATGGTTTTGCCTAGGTTTTCTTCTAGAGTTTCTAGTTTTAGGTCTTACATTTAAGTCTTCAATCCATCTTGAGTTAATTTTTGTATAAGATGTAAGGAAGGAATCCAGTTTCAGCTTTCTACAGAAGGCTAGCCAGTTTTCCCAGCACTGGGAATCCTTTCCCCATTGCTTGTTTTTGTCAGGTTTGTCAAAGATCAGTTGGTTGTAGAGGTGTGGTGTTATTTCTGAGGGCTCTGTTCTGTTCCATTGGTCGATATATCTGCTTTGGTACCAGTATCATGCTGTTTTGGTTACTGTAGCCTTGTAGTATACTTTGAAGTCAGGTAACATGATGCCTCCAGCTTTGTTCTTTTGGCTTAGGATTGTCTTGGCAATGCGGGCTCTTTTTTGGTTCCATAGGAAATTTAAAGTAGTTTTTTCCAATTCTGTGAAGAAAGTCAGTAGTAGCTTGATGGGGATAGCATTGAATCTATAAATTACCTTGGGCAGTATGGCCATTTTCACGATATTCATTCTTCCTACCCATGAAAATGGAATGTTCTTCCATTTGTTTGTATCCTCTTTTATTTCGTTAAGCAGTGGTTTGTAGTTCTCCTTGAAGAGGTCCTTTGCATCCCATGTAAGTTGGATTCCTAGGTATTTTATTCTCTTTGTAGTAACTGTGAATGGGAGTTCACTCATGATTTGGCTCTCTGTTTGTCTTTTCTTGGTGTATAGGAATGCTTGTGATTTTTGCACACTGATTTTGTACCTGAGACTTTGCTGAAGTTGCTTATCAGCTTAAGGAGACTTTGGGCTGAGATGATGGGGTTTTCTAAATATATACAATCATGTCATTTGCAAACAGAGACAATTTGACTTCCTCTTTTCTGAATTGAATACACTTTATTTCTTTCTTTTGCCTGACTGCACTTGCCAGAACTTCCAACACTATGTTGAATAGGAGTGGTGAGAAAGGGCATCCTTGTACCAGTTTTCAAAGGGAATGCTTCCAGTTTTTGCACATTCAGTATGATATTGGCTGTGGGTTTGTCGTAAATAGCTCTTATTCTTTTGAGATGCATTCCATCAACACAGTTTATTGAGAGTTTTTAGCATGAAAGGCTGTTGAATTTTGTCAAAGGCCGTTTCTGCGTGTATTGAGATAATCATGTGGTTTTTGTCATTGGTTCTCTTTACGTGATAGATTATGTTTATTGATTTGCATTTGTTGAACCAGCCTTGCATCCCACGGATGGAGTAGACTTGATCGTGGTGGATAAGCTTTTTGATATGCTGCTGGATTCAATTTGCCATTATTTTATTGAGGATTTTCACATCAATGTTCATCAGGGATATTGGCCTAAAATTCTCTTTTTTTGTTGTATCTCTGCCAGGCTTTGGTATCAGGATGATGCTGGCCTCATAAAATGAGTTAGGGAGGATTCCCTCTTTTTCTATTGATTGGAATACTTTCAGAAGGAATGGCACAAGCTTCTCTCTGTATCTCTGGTAGAATTTGGCTGTGAATCTGTCTAGTCCTGGACTTATTTTGGTTGGTAGGCTATTAATTATTGCCTCAATTTCAGAACCTGTTATTGGTCTATTCAGAGATTCAACTTCTTCCTGGTTTAGTCTTGGAAGGGTGTATGTGTCCAGGAATTTATCCATTTCTTCTAGATTTTCTAGTTTATTTGTGTAGAGGTGTTTATAAGTATTCTCTGATGGTAGTTTGTATTTCTGTGGGATCGGTGGTGATATCCCCTTTATCATTTTTTATTGCGTCTGTTTGATTCTTCTCCCTTTTCTTCTGTATTAGTCTTGCTAGCGGTCTATCAGTTTTGTTGATCTTCTCAGAAAGCCAGCTCCTGGATTCATTTATTTTTTGAAGGGTTTTTTGTGTCTCTGTCTCCTTCAGTTCTGCTCTGATCTTATTTATTTCTTGCCTTCTGCTAGCTTTTGAATTTGTTTGCTCTTGCTTCTCTAGTTCTTTTAATTGTGATGTTAGGGTGTCAAGTTTAGATCTTTCCTGCTTTCTCTTGTGGGCATTTAGTGCTATAAATTTCCCTCTACACACTGCTTTAAATGTGTCCCAGAGATTCTGGTATGTTGTGTCTTTGCTCTCATTGGTTTCAAAGAACATCTTTATTTCTGCCTTCGTTTTGGTATGTACCCAGTAGTCATTCAGGAGCAGGTTGTTCATTTCCATATAGTTGTGTGGTTTTGAGTGAGTTTCTTCATCCTGAGTTCTAACTTGATTGCGCTGTGATCTGAGAGACAGCTTGTTGTGATTTCTGTTCATTTTCATTTGCTGAGGAGTGTTCTACTTCCGATTATGTGGAAAATTTTAGAATAAATGCGATGTGATGCTGAGAAGAATGTACATTCTGTTGATTTGTGGTGGAGAGTTCTGTAGATGTCTATTAGGTCCACTTGGTCCAGAGGTGAATATCCTTGTTAATTCTCTGTCTCGTTGATCTGTCTAATATTGACAGTGGGGTGTTAAAGTCTCCCATTATTATTGTGTGAGAGTCTAAGTCTCTTTGTAGGTTTCTAAGAACTTGCTTTATGAATCTGGGTTCTTCTGTATTGGGTGCATATATATTTAGGATAGTTAGGTCTTCTTGTTGAATTAACCCCTATACCATTATGTCATTGGCTTCCTTGTCTCTTTTGATCTTTGTTGGTTTAACATCTGTTTTATCAGAGACCAGGATGGCAACCCTGCTTTTTTTTGCTTTCCCTTTGCTTAGTAGATCTTCCTCCATCCATTTATTTTCAACTTATGTGTGTCTTTGCATGTGAGATGGGTCTCCTGAATACAGCACACCAATGGGTCTTGACTCTATACAATTTGCCAGTCTGTGTCTTTTAATTGGGGCATTTAGCCCATTTAGCCCATTTACATATATTTCCATATTTGTATCTTTTTCTTTAATTAGAATTCAAGATTGTGAGAAAAGTGTCTAACTACATCTTTTTTTTTTTTTTTTTTTTTTTTTTTTTTGAGACAGAGTCTCCCTCTGTTGCCCAGGCTGGAGTGCAATGGTGCCATCTCAGCTCACTGGAGCTTCGGCCTCCTGGGTTCAAGTGATTCTTCTGCCTCACCCTCCTGAGTAGCTGGGATTACTGGTGCCTGCCACCACACCTGGCTAATTTTTGTATTTTTAGTAGAGACGGGGTTTTACTATGTTGGCTGAGCTGGTCTCAAACTCCTGACCTCATGTGGTCCACCCATCCCATTTTCCCAAAGTGCTGGGATCACAGGCATGAGCCACTGCACCCGGCCCTAACTACAGCTTATATTTCTTATATTTCCTAGTATGTTGCTGAATATTTTTAAATTATACATTCACATTTTTAATTGATTAATAAATAAAGTCCCTTTTAAAGTAGCTGGTTGAATCTCTAACTAGAGAAGATATTTTTTCAAAGTAATTTTTCTATCTAAATTTAGGATTAAAAAATCATTCTCTAAATTATGAAAATCACATGTTCTATTTTTAGTTTTCTGAGAAATAAACATAATAAGATGGTGAGGTTAGTTAGCTATCCACTATGTACCAAGATCCTAACTGCTCTTTACACTTGTCCCCTAAATGTATTTGTGAATTCTGTCACCTTTTGCACTATTACTCTCCATGGAATTAATCATTTTAGCAACATTTCCTTACATCATAAAATAACTGGCTTATTGTTTTGGAAGAATATTCATCAAATATCAGTAATCTTATTCCTTTGCAGGCTACAGTTACACACCATAAAACATGAAACACAAGCAGTGTAATATGTTTTATAAAGAAAAATTCTATCAAGAAACTATAAACTACATTATGTAGAAAAGTACTGAGACCAAGTTGAAAGGATGCATTTTTTCTTAAAAGAGAACAGAGAACTACAATTTTTTTCAACGTCCACTAATGCTGTAGCAACTGTACATAACATGCTAAGCCACAGAATATTCCTGAATTAGACCCCAGTTTCCTGGGAAATAAAAGAAATGATTTCTATAAAAAGGGAGGATTCCATATATGAAGGTCAACTGCCTCTTACTTAAGGAGTAGGGCAAACTAGAACCCCTCTTTTTTAAGGATAGTATATTAGTCTAGATCTATCACAGAAAACAGAAAGTCCTTCTGGAAGTTAAAACAGAAGAAACAGAATGCAACAAATGGATTCCACAGGCAATAGACGTTATCAAAACAAAATAGAGAAAAGAGGTAACTACAAGATTAGCAATATGCCAAGAGCACTGTTTCCTTTTTCACCTTTGATATCCAATTGAGAAATTAAAAATTATAAATATTTAAGGTGTACAAGGTGATGATTTAATGCATGTATATATTGTGAAATGATTACCACAATCAAGCCAATTAACATATCTGTCACCTCACATGATTACCTTTTTATTATTATGGGGAGAACACTTAAGATCTACTCTCTTAGGAAATTTCAAGTATACAATACAGTATGATTAATTATATTAATAGTCACCATGCTCTATTAGACCCTCAGAGCTAATTCATCTTCTAACTGAAAGTTTGTAATCTTTGACCAACTTCTTCCCTCTTCTCCCCAAGCCCTAGACAATAACCATTCTACTCTCTGCTTCTATGAATTAAATGTTTTTAGATTCCACATATAAGTGGGATTGTAGAGTGTTCGTCTTTCTATGTCTGGCTTATTCTATTTAGCATAATATTCAACCATGTTGTTGCAAATGGCAGAATTTCCTTCCTTTCTAAGGATGAATAATATTTCATTGTATACATACACCACATTTCTTTATTAATCAAAGGTCGCATAGGTTGTTTCTAAACCCTGGCTATTGTAAATAATGCTACAAAGAACATGCAGGTGAAAATATTTATTTAAGACAGTGACTTCATTTTATTTGAGCATATACCCAGAAATGGGATTTCTGGGCCACTCTTGGTCTGAAGGAAAGAAAGGGAGAAGGATTTAGTGTTACCAGAGTCTGGAGATTGGATCCTGTGATGGGAACTGAAAATAGGGTGGACCTATCCAGAGGAAGTAGGACCCACAGATCGATACAGGAGCTTCCAAAGAAGTTCCCCAAGGAAGAGAGCGAAGAGAAAAACATCCTGGCTCATCATTTGCTTTCTTATCCCTACAAGCTAAGATTCCAGTGATTCCTATTAGCCCAACCTGCCAGAAGAAGGTGACAGTAGAGCCTGGGAAATGTGTCCTTCAGGTTTCAGCATCAGAGCAGAGCAGGAGAAAGGAAGAAAAATAGATTTGAGAGCTAGCAGGCTCAGATATGGTGGTGTGGCTGTCAGTTTCTGCTAAGTTTTGAAAATGAATACAAAGCGGTACAAAGACATTGGTGGAAGGTGCTGGATGACAGTTTACTTCTGACAGTCCTCACAACTTATTCACTTGGCTTTTACTACAAAAGTCCTTGACAAATTTATATAGTTGTAATAATGTCAAAGAGAAGGAATTTACTGTACTACGTTCTGTACTGTTTTTAATAAACACAAGAAGAAGGTAGTATGAACATAATTTATAGGTGAAGGTAAAGTTTGGCCAGCTAAAACAATTGCATGTCCAGGATTCACTTTTTTTTGTCTTTGGGGTTTTTTTTATTTTATTATTATTATTTTTTTAAGTTTCCTCAACCACGTTATACATTCTTCAAGAGAAAGAATCCTCAGAATTCTTAGAGTCTTATATGCAGTAGGAATTCTGTAATGGAACAGAGGTCCAAATACTTTCCACTTGCAGAGTCTAATTAACAAAAGCAGGGGTTGGTAGAAAGAAAGTGACTTTACTAATCAAAACTAGTAAAAGAGAAGTGGCTGGATTCTCATCCCAAGCAATCACTTCTGTTTTTATGGGCAAGACAGGGGATTAAAAAAGAAAAACTTGGCCAAGCAAGGTGGCTCACGCCTGTAATCATAGCACTCTGGGAGGCCGAGGTGGGTGGATCACTTGAGGTCAGGAGTTCGAGCCCAGCCTGGCCAACATGGTGAAACCTCATCTCTACTAAAAATACAAAATAATAGCCAGGCATGGTGATGGGTGTCTGTAATCCCAGCTACTTGGGAGGCTGAGGCAGGAGAATCGCTTGAACCCAGGATGTGGAGGTTGCAGTGAGCCAAGACCGCGCCACTGCACTCCAGCCTGTGCAACAAGAGTGATACTCCACCTCAAAAAAGAAAAGAAAAGAAAAAGAATAAAAAGCTTGATAAGGAAGGTATAGCTTACAAGAATTGTGCTGAGTATGAAGTCTGTGTGTCTGGTTCTGGTAGCTATTCTGGGTCTCAGTCCACATGGATCCCAGGCTAGCATCATCTCAACAATGGCTGGGTTGTTAATTAGCTGCCTTGAAGTGATCTCTGGAATTTTGCAGCTGGATCTCCATATTTGGTCTGTCAAGATTAGCCCCTGAAACTTCTAAGATGGCACATAATTAGATACTAGAATGCAGTTAGATGAATGTGAAGGGAGTATATTACAGGGAGAAAGGGAGAGACATGGAGTCGATTTTAAAGCTAAGGAGAAAGGCTTCTGCAGTTTACCTCAAGGTTATATCTTGAAACCCAAAATAAAGAGGAAAAAATAAGCTTAAAATGCATTTTGAAGTTAAGCTGCCTGGTTACAATTCGTCTCCATTTTTTTTCCTAATAACTTTCGGAAAATATGAGTATTCTAAAATTGTTTTTACCTACTAGTTTTAATATTTATTTGTTAGTCATCAAATAAAATCAGTCAGAAACCTGATATATAAAAAAAGGAATAAGCCCTCCTGCTTATTCTCCTTAATGTTTCCACTAAGTCCTAGGCCTTCAGAGAACACAGTGTGAAAATCACTGATCTAATTAAATATATTACGCAATTCAAGGGGAGACTGAGGCCTAGAGATATTAAGAGTTGAGGATACAAGATCACTCAGACTAATCCTGGTGGAAGTGGGAACATAGTCTAAGTGTTCTGACTCAATCTAGTGCATGTTTTGCTATTGTTTTTTTCAAAAATAATTTTCCACAGATTATATAATTCAATTAACTAGCATTTAACAGCACTTAATAAATTTCTGATTAAGAAACAATTATAAAGTATTAAAATTAAAAATTAAGTAGAAATTAAAATCATATAAGCATACATATTTTTTTTCCTTTATTCTAGTTACTTAGTTAACCCCCAGATTTAAAGGTGGGACCTTATAAATGAACATAAATCCAGCTGTGATAGGTTAAATAATGCCTTCCCTACGATGTCCATGTTGTAATCCTGGAAACCGGCAAATATGTTATTTTACATGGCATTATTGGAGAAGAACTACAGCTGACACTTTTCTAATTACACTCTTAAAGGGCTAGGTCTGATGATATTTCCTCCTGGACTAAAATGATAAATGTTACTCTAGAAGAGCTGCTGGGTACAGAATTCCCTAAATCTTCTATCATAAATTTTTCTATAGCCTTGATATTTGAAGGACAGCTTGAGTGCATATAAAATCCTTAGTACACACTTTCTTTTACTGAGCTTTATAAAAATGCTGCTCTCTTGCTGCCATGTTTTGCATTTGGGTTTTGAAAAGTTTGTTGATAGTCAATTCTTTTATCACTTCAAGTTATTTGATCTTCTTGCCTAAAGGCATTGAGGATTTTATCTTCTATAAAATTCAATAATTTTAGTAGAATGTGTTTCATAGATGATTATTATGAGTTGATTTTCTAAGTTAACTGGCAGTCCCTTTCAATATATAGATCCAAGCATTGTTCAATTTTTTTAAAGGTTTTCTTGAATTATAGTTTTAAATATTGACTCTTTTCTATTGTTTTGATTCTTCAGGTTCTCTGCTAATATTAATATCACTCTTCTTTTTCCCAACTATTATTTCTACTACATTTTCTATAACCCACTTTGCATATTTCTTTATTATTTCCATTCCTTTGGTTGTTTTCCTGTCTTTCCCTAATGTTCCTATTACATTTTATTTCACTCTATTCTCCCTTGAGCACCTTGGCATTTATTCCTCATTTCTTATTATTTTTTCTTTCTTTTCTTTCCTGAGTTTAGTTAACATTCTTTGCCTTATATAGTTTTTGACTTTCCGATTCAAGGTGATTTTTTTATATCCACAAATACTCCTTTGAGTATATATAATTCTGTTTGAATTATAATTTCCTTTTTCCAAAGATTGTCTTTTAGAGGTGGATTTCCTCATTTGATATGTGTGCACTTTTATTTCTTGAGATTGTACAATAGGTCTGTGTGAACTGTACATTACTTTTGTTAATTTTTACAATTTTAGTGCATTTTATGATATTTGTAACTTCATAATATCTTCTCTCAGTTTTGCAAAGTTCATGTATTCTGATAGTATTTCATTTAATTGTTTTGGTTCTGAAATAAGTCCTCCAAACCTGCAATTGACTTTTGTCCTATGAGATTTTTATTTTTCCTCTTCACTGGTAGTTACTCCTTTTGCTTTTTGTTGTTGCTGTTTCATTATATGTTCATTTTTGCCCCTGCAAAAGCTGTTTTGAAAGCACTCCTTTAAAGTATATCTGCTCATTTCTATGTCAAAGTATTCCCATATGCATACTTTGAACTCACTTCCCTGTAGTTCATGTTCTAATCTGCCTAAATATATTTTAGTATTTCTAGGTGAAGGGTGAACTTAGTATTTCTGGCCAGGCTTCTCTTTTTCTATCTTTTTATTTCTATTTCTTTATGCTTCTCCTTATTACATATTCTATCATTTGCCTCATATGGATTTCATTTACTTTCTCTTCCATTTTCCAGATTCTGTTTTACAAAGTCTCAAAACCACTCTGAAAGACACATTCACCCTAAAGTATAGGGAAAAGTTGAGCAGGCAAGTCTTGAATTCTCTAGCAGCAGGGATTTCAAAGGAGACTGTAAGCGTTTGTACAAAAATATGTTTTACCTGGCATTTATGCATATACACATGGTACAAGTTCAGATCATGCCCTAATCAGATCATAAATATTTTCTTATCAATAAATATTTGTCAATAAAAGGTAAATTATTTTTCTTGTAATATATACAGCATGGTGAAAGCAGTTCATAAACAGTAGCTTATAATGCTTCTAGAAAGAATTAATCAGATCTTTTTGCACTGATATAGAACATATGTTATATTAAGTGTGTAAAATCAAATATATACTTATAAATATGCGAATCATGTAAATTAAATGATTACAAACATCTTTATATATTTTCACTTTCCCAGATTTAATCTTTTTTGAGAAACATAGATGATACGATTAATATGTTATATGTACATATTATTCTTGCAACTGCTAATTTTAAATAGAAAAATATTTTGAACATATTTCCATGTGATAAAATTTATATGTGTATAAATTTGCATACTATTCAATATGAGGTGTGCTGGTTTTCTAGCTCTCAATTTTATCACTGTTCTGTGTTCTCCTCTGTGCCATAGGAAGGATAGAGGCTAACAAACTATGTTATCTAGACTCATTTGCAAATTGACTTCAAGTTAGAGTCTTCCAGTGAGAGCCGCTGGCAGGGTACTGCACATGGGGGAGAAAATATGAGCCATTTATTTTTGGTGTCTGTAAACAGCTCTATAAATGCCAGGTAAGTACGGACTCCGAGGTGCCTGCTCAGACAGCGTGGTTCCAACAACAGTAGTGACAGGTGTACTCCAGCATTCTCAGCAGCACACTTCCTGGGTTTCTCTTTATAGGAGCAGCATGTGACTATGGCTTACTGTGAGTTGCTGCCATAATGGCAAGAAGTGGCAATGTGTCTGAGAGCAGAGCTCCTGCTGCCTAATAAAGAGGCATCTGGTAGTGTTTCCAACAGCAGTATCACCAGCTGCTGAGACCACACTGACCTCTGGGGAATACCATGTTCCATTTTGCTTCTCTGGTCATCTGGAAAAGTCGCAGTTTTCTAACATCACTGATCCCTCTATACATTCACCTTCTCTTCAGAATTTCAGCTGCTCTATTGCTTCCCTTTTTCTAAAAATATACATTCTCTATAAGTTTTTTTTTTTAAAAAAATGCCGCTGCTTACTATACTATTTACTATTTTTGCAATTTACTCTCCTCTATTGTTATTTATGCTTACAGAATGCAAAAGTTCATATTCTTTATATACAGATAAATTATTTTTAAAAATGTGTTCAGTATTTGATAAGGTTAAGTTATTTAGATTTACAGATGTTCTAGATTATAGGCTTTTTGAAGGCAGAGACCGTGTCTTGTTCCATTTCACAAATACTTATTTAGCACCTCAATGTGCCAGGGGTTGGGCATGGAATAAGACATAACATTCACCATAAGCAGCTCACAGGCTAGTTGGAGAAACAGACATATAAACATATAAATATAAATAATGTGCAAATAATATATATATATATATACACACCAGTGCACATAGTCATTTTCCATTCATGTGTAAATATTTATATCAGAGCTGTACACATTCACTGAGACATTTTCTAAATAAGGGATGGGATGAGGAGAATATTTAAGTAATGTTTTTATGCTAACTCCTCAAGAACTATGTCTCAAAGTGCTTGTTTGAACCCCTTCGAATCCTTGTATAATATCAACCACAAAGAAGGCAAAAAAAAGTCACATTTTTAGATTGGATCTTTTGTATATTTTCTGTTTCTAAATATGCTATCTCTATGTATTTCATGTTTAATCATCAAAAGTGAAAGTGTGTATACTATATATTAGCAAAATAATGGTACTTATATTTTAATATTATTTTCTCTGAATCCTTCTTCTAGTTCTATGATTACAATCAGGTAATTTGTATTTTTATAAGATCAAGTTAATACTTTTTTATTCCAAATATATATACATTCTCTCTGTGAAAATACATAAAATCATTTTTATTTTTCAGCATGGACAACAACAAATATAAATAACACATCATATGTATAAAAAATATGTCATATATTTGATGTGTTATATATGAGAAACATGTTTCATATATATGACAGTATTCATTCAAGAGATTCCCTATAAGTAGATAATGGCTTTACTTCCATTTTTTCTTCTATAAAGAGTGTTGAAATTAATATACTTACATGAATACTCATTTGATCATTTTCTTAGAAATTTAACAAAATACACAATTAGTAAAGAATATAGGTGTTTTTATGTATGCACTCATATATTCTGCTCAAAATGCTGAAACAGTTTTCACCCTCCAATATAGAACACTGTATTTGACAACACTGATGATACAATGTTGTTGTTTTTAATCTGCAATATTTCAAAAAGATTAAAAATCATGGCTAACTGATCTTCTATTAGGAAAAAATGTGATATTTTACAACTTATGACTTAAAATCTAAGATTTAAAAGATTTTATAAAACCAGATTTTTCTGTTTAATAAAATATAAACTTCAAGGAGAAAAGTTCCATTTCCTAGGTGCTTCCCTTGGCTGAATCGTTGAGTTTATTTTAGGCAATTAGGCTTATAAGGTTCCAGAATAGCTGGGGAATAACAACCATCATTCTTGTATAAAATATTTTTAACATTTACTCTGAAGGTCTCCACATCATCTTGCTTCAGGGTGCACTTAGCATGTTAGTAATTTTTTTCATGGAATCCTTAAACCTAAACAAACCCTAACAGTTTATTTTAAACAGTAGTTAAGTCTAACATCTTGATAAGTATTTATGTCTTAACAACTGAGCATGTTTTGATCACTGTACAACTTTTCAAATCTTTGAGTCCTATTGGACATCACCATGCATTACCTATCCCAGATAAGTTTTCATATGATACTTGTGTTTGTTTTTTTATCAAGCAAACTGTTAAAATCCAGCTCTGCAAATATATGTCATTATGAAAATTAGATTAATGTTGAAACTATAAACTACCTCAAGATAGTAGCTTATGCTGCGTCCAACAAAGGTAGTTATGTTTCCCTTGGAAATGTAAAATACTGCAGAGCACTTTGCTTACTTTGCTGAGTTTTTTTCCAGGTGCCTTGACCCATAGTTTGAAAACTTCAAGTTTAGAGATTTTTGTTTTCTTTGTTTTTAGTATTTTTCTGCAGACTGAAGGAGCTGAAGGTTATTGCCGCACTTGCTTTCATCAAGCAATTTGCTCCGCTTGGAGTGAGGTTATTGTCACTACAATAAAAGCTTTCTGAAGGCCAGCAACTTCTACTCGTATTTTTTAAGAACCATTCTTAATATAGATATCTCTGTTAAATCGAGCAGGCTTTATTCCTGTTATATTTTAATAGCCTTATTGTAGTCTTCCCTTAAATGCTAATGGTTCCATAATTTCTGCTCTGTATTGTACTGAGAGGCTCTGTCCATATCTTTATGTCTTTTAGCTTGCTTTAAAACCTAAAACTTTCTTACATTATACTCTTCATTCAATTATCCAAATGAGATATTTTGTAATAATGGAACAGATGTACTTGCATACTTTCTTAAGGGTATCAATTGGAGATAAAAAGGCCTTCATATAAGATTTATAACTAATCCTCTTTATTTGTTTGGGTATCTTTTGAAGAAATTTGGGATGCAATGTTTTAGTCAATATCATACTCTCTAAGTTTCAAACATCAAAAACATCCGTGATCCCAAATTAAACAAAGATGTGGAATATCATCTTTATTTATTGGTTTCTATTTTCCGTACATTACAGAGGTTCATGTTTACAATGGGTTTGTATTATCGAATTCTAACTAGAGAAACTTTGGAGTCTTTATTATAAATAATAGTTTTGATGTTGTCACTTGTATAAGTTTGTTTGGGCTGTTGCAACAGTATAAAAATTGGGTGGCTTAAAACAACAGAAATTCTGGAGGCTGGAATTCTAAGATCAAGATGTCAGCAGGTCAATGATGTCTCTGAAACATGCAGGGGAATCCTTCCTTGCCTAGTCTAGCTTCTAACGTTTTGCTGGCAATCTTTGGTGTTTCTTGGCCTGCAGCTGCATCAATGCAATCTCTGCTTTGGATGTATCATAATGTTCTTCCTATAAGTCTCTGCCTTCACATGGCCATCTTCTTGTAAGCATATCACTCATATAGAACTAGGGATCTACCCTACTTGAATGGCTTCATTTTAACAATGGTATGTATGAAATCCCTTGATTGATAAATAATGTAGGACATACAATAGAATAGCATTCACTCAGTGTGAGTGATAATGTAGATACACATTTATTGACATGAAAAGTATCAAATACATATCAGTGGGAAAAAGGTACTTAAAAAAATAATGTATCTATTGTTGTTAGCACACACACTAATCATATTAAAAATTGTCGGCCAGGTGTGGTGGCTCATGCCTGTAATCCCAGAACTTTGGGAGGCTGAGGCGGGTTGATCATGAGGTCAGGAGTTCAAGATCAGCCTGGCAAACATAGTGAAATCCCATCTCTACTAAAAATTAAAAAAAAAAAATAGCTGGGCATGGTGGTGGTCTCCTGTAATCCCAGCTACTCCGGAGGCTGAGGAAGAAGAATTGCTTGAACCCGGGAGGCAGAGGTTGCAGTGAGCAGAGATAGCACCACTGCACTCCAGTCTGGGCGACAATGCGAAACTCTGTCTCAAAAAAAAAAAAAAAAAATTGTCAAATACATTTGCCTATTAGAATTACCTAACTTATTTAGGTGGTAATATTGTGGGTACTATAAATTTTCTCTCTTTGTCCCATCTTTGAGTTATAGTAGTATGTACAGGAAAAATTTAAGAAGCTCACATTCTCAACATCGGTTATGTTAGCTACATGTTGGGCTGGTCTTAACGTGCGGTACTGTGGAAGACAGCCAAAGATATGTAGCATAATTTTTTACGTGCAGTTAAGTCTAGTCTGAAATTAATAAACTTAGGTGTTTTCTCATATAAACTAAAGTGACAAAAATCTAGATCATTAAGATGTCATAATGATTAAATAGTAATACATAAATATATAGAGATAGATATATAAAAATACATATATGTTTAGAGATGGTGTTTCACTATATTGCCTAGAGTGACCTTGAACTCCTGGGCTCAAGCGATCTTCCCACCTCAGCCTCTTGAGTAGCTGGAATTACAAGAACCTAGAAAAGTATTTTCTAATATGGTTTGTAAACAAATGTTAGATCAAACTTCTTTTTTTTTAACACCCTGGTTGAGAAAGAAGTAACACGTTAATTAAATCCGCCCCCAACACTCATCTCAGAAACATGTGTAAATCAACATATTAATTAGTTTGAAGAGAAAAATGCTCTCAAAGCCAAAAAGAAGATCATACAGTGTATATAAGAGTTAGCAATATAAAAGAGAAAACCTTGAGTTAGAGGGAATCAGACTTAAGGTTCTAACATCTCTATCTCTCCAAGCTCTGTGGCTCTTTCTTTGCCTCATAATTCCTTTTCATCTTTTATGCTGGCATGATATTGATGTATTCAAAGGGAACCACAGTAAAAATTTAAAGGCAAAGCAAATAGAAAGAGAAAGCCATGGGAATAGAAATACAGTGTTTATTCATCTCTTTATATATAAAGTAGTTAGATACAGATATAGAAATGGAAAATAAAGATAATAACACAGATAAGCTTGATTATAGATTGATTTGTAAGAAATCATCTTACAAAGAGTGGTATACTTCCAAGATGGTATCATGGTATACGTACAAAGAATGCCTTCCATATATGTGGCATTCTGTTTCTTTTTTTACATTAGCTCTTCTTCTACATCTCTTTTTCTTTTTAAAAAAATTAAATCAACCAGCTTTTTAAATTATGTTAATCAGCCTTAATGAAGTGTATTCTCTTACCCAAAACTGTTGCATTTTATTAGAATTTAGAACTAACTTTTCTAATTACTGCACATTTTAACGGTCAGGGTCATGATTCCTAGAAATTAAGTGACATTTTTTTCTCTCCAATAACCAACAGTAAGCATTCATTTCTGAATTTTCATTATGTGTTTCTTCTTCCATTTTTTCTCTTTCTTTTCCTTGCTTTCTTGTTTTATTGCTTTTGTTTGTTTTTAGTATGGGAGACTAATTTCCATTGCAGAGCTGCCATGAGCATTAATGAAACAGGATGTGAACACTTGCTTTTGTGTAACCAATGCCAGACAACATACAGACAAGTAAGAATTCAGTTGAAACTACAGGAGGGGCTACATTTCATCTCATTGCCTTTCTTTTTTCTAAATTTTCCTCAAAAGGAGAAGTCCACAGGAACTAACAAGGATTTGCTGTCTGTATCTCTGTGGAGAGATAGGTTTGCATGATAGAAAGAGTAGCCTATCCTGGAAAATGCACAATTCTTCCAAGTGACTCCTGTCTGGATAAACTGCAGTGTTTGCACTAAAGCCATTATTCCCTCGGGCTGCTCTTAGTCAATGACTGCACATGCTGGGGATAGTTCAGGACCATTCCTGTAAGATATGGAACTCCCCTGATGCATAACTCATCTTGAGAACTCCCCGTCAGTCTGATTGGTACTACTCAGGACTGCAATACAGCACTTTCTGACCAATCTTTTTTAGTTCCCTCTCTCTTCTCATAGGTGTCAGGTCTGCATTAACTCTGAAGTCTCTTCATGCCTATTTCTGCATCCCCTTTATTTCTCTGGCATTCCTTCTCCCCAACCCCAGTAAATATTTCACGTATCTAACTCTGTCTTGGCGTCTGCTTCTTGGAGGAACTAAATTAACACATTCCTAAATTAAATTATAAAGTCTTATAGTATAGAAATAGTATATTTTCTTTGTATATGCCTCTCAGTATATGCCCAATGCCTCAGTATATGCCCAAATTTTTACTTAAATTCTGCATGATGTTATAAAAGTAAACAACTCTCATTCGCATAAGAAATTTTGCCATGCAATGTGGACCGAGGATAAGATGTTTATAATGTGTTTTAGTTAGATTAAAGGATCACTGAATTTTCCATGTATCAATTTCATAAAAGAAAACTTTTTTAATCTCAAATTTCAGCTCACAAACTATTAGGGTAGTCATTAGCATCACTCTGAAATGGACACTTTTCAACATTGAACATTACATTTACACTGATGTGAGATAAATATAGAATTTTATAAGTTATCAAAATATTAATGCTTTCCAATTTGTTTTTCTAAAAGTGAAAACAAAAAAACACCCTATATCTCCATAGATGTGCTTTACTGCAAAAGCTTATTAAGATTTTGTTTATTATATTTTACAGTAAATAGGACCAGAAGGAAATTCCAAATCTATACCTGTTCCCATGCCATTTCTAGGTTACGAGTAAATTTGAATGAGTAATGAAGTTGGCTTTCTTTCTTCCTAAATAATCCTGTGACTGAGAAGGCACCTGAGAATACCAGAGCTTTTCAGTTTAGTTTTAGGTTTTAGAATGTGTGTGAGAGAAAATTAGGGAGAGTGAGGATTAATGAAGCGGCATTTACAAAGGCTTTCTAGCATTCCTGCTATACTTTTGCCTCTCCCAGTGTCCCAGAGGTGACTTGACTTAGCTTTCTTAAAACAAGCCTTCTCCTGGCTCCCGTTTCCATCTAGACCCTTTACCAGTGCCCAGCTCTGGGAATTCTTTCTTAGGTCCAGAACAATCTCAGTAATGCCACATCATTGTTTCCTTGAACTACACAGAAAGCAGTAATTGTGCAATACTCATGGAAACTGCCAAATGAGATCTGTGTGCCAGAAACAAGAGAAAAGATTCCAGAACTGTTTTAAGGTATTTCCAGGTTTCTGTAGCTATTTACAAAGATTTGTCTTTGTTTTTTCCCAGGCAAAAGACCTACTTTAAAATAGCATGAATAAAACAGTAAATGTGTTACACAATGGTCTGACCTTCCATTGTTAGAATATGGCAAATAAATAACTTCCACCTTCATGACTAAAGACAAAAGCTCTGGAGGGTCTCACCCTTAATATGAAGTTATCTATTGTGAGTAATCTCCAGCTGACTCTGTGTAGCTGCTATGGTTCAAAAATAAATTGTTTCTAATATCTAGAACACTAATCTGAGTTAAATAATATGTACAACACAAATTGTGAAAAAGGTGAAAATATAATTTAGGTCAGAATGGAGAACATATTAAACGTCTGAAAGTAAAACATCTTTCTTTAAAACTGAGTTATTTATTTCTATTTTGAAATAATAGCAAGCTAGAAGTTTGCTATTAGAGCTGAAACCTTTTTGCTAGTCGTGTTTCTCTTGTTTTGGAAAAGGTTGACTTGAACATTGAAATTTTGTACAAAACAGGGTGGATGACTTTTGTTATTTTAATCAATGGAGGCATTGATAAATGCCACTTACAGAAATGTTCTAGTTTTTGTGTGTAAAAGCAATAGAAAAAAAACACAATATTCCCAGTATTAGAATATGATTGCCCCTTGAGGAACAGCATGGTGTTGAACTGTGTGAGTCAATATAGACGCAGATTTTTTAAATAAATATGTTGGAAAGTTTTTTTGGATATTTGCAACATACTGAGAAAACCTGCAAGTAAACCATGTAGCCTAAAAATATTGAAAAATTTTTTAAAGTTAGGTGTTATGAATGCATGAAATTTGTATAGATATTGCCAGGCATAGCGGCTTACGCCTGTAATCCCAGCATTTTGGGAGGCTGAGGGGGACAAATTACTTGAGGTCAGAAGTTCGAGACCAGCCTGGCCAACATAGTGAAACCCTGTCTCTACTAAAAATAGAAAAATTAGCTGGGCATGGTGGCACATGCCTTTAATCCCAGCTACTCGGGAGGCTGAGGCAAGAGAATTGCTTGAACCTGGGAGACAGAGGTTGCAGTGAGCCAAGATTGCACTTCAGCATGGGTGACAGAGTGAGACTCCATCTCAAAAAATAAATAAAAATGAAGTATGTGTAGATACTACTCTCTATTAATATTTACTACCATAAATATACACAAATCTATTATAAAAAGTTAAATTTTATCAAAACTCATACACATAAATACTTAAGAGCATACACAGTACCATTTGCAGTCAAAACAAATGTAAAAATATGTAAATATACAGTATTAAATTATAACTACATAAAATTAAATGTAGTACATACTATATACTACTGTCAATAATTTTATAACCATTTCCTGTTGCTAGTGAGGTGAGCTCAAGTGTTGTGAGCATCCCCTAAAATGCTGTATGATGCTAATTGTCTTCCTGTGAACAGTTCATCTCTCCAGTGAATTACATATCACAGTAAAAATGATCTCTTATGGTTCTAGCGTATGTTTTTCATCACATTTAGTGCAATACCACAAACCTTGAATAACACCATGGACCCAAGTGAAGTACCACTAGTGATGCTGGAAATGCTCATAAGAAGCAGAGAAAAGTCAAGACATTACAAGAAAAAGTTTCATGGATTGATATGTACCATATATTGGGGTCTTCAACTACAATTGCCTGCCATGTCAAAGATAAATGAATCCAGCATAAGGACCACTGTATAAAAAAAGAAGAAGAAATTCATGAATCCATAGCTGCAGCTATGGTAGCATGCATGGAAATCTTGCACTTTTTGTGAAATACCTTTTTATCTTATACTGAAAATGCAGTGTGTATATGGGTGTAGGATTGCTATAATAAAGATATACCTATAGATTCTCATATGATGTGAGGAGAAGTGATTATATGACAACTTAAAGCAAAAGGAAGGTGAACAAACTAAAACTGAAGAATTTAATGCCAACAAAGGATGGCTTGACAATTTTAGAAAGAGGTTTAGCTTTAAAAATGTCAAGACAGGCCGGGCGCCGTGGCTCACGCCTGTAATCCCAGCACTTTGGGAGGTCGAGGTGGGCAGATCATGAGGCCAGTAAATCGAGACCATCCTGGCTAACATGGTGAAACCTCGTCTCTACTAAAAATACAAAAAATTAGCCGGGTGTGGTGGCACACACCTGTAGTCCCAGCTACTTGGTAGGCTGAGGCAAGAGAATCACTTGAACCTGGGAGGTGAAGGTTGCAGTGAGCCAAGATCACGCCACTGCACTTCAGCCTGCTGAAAGAGCGAGACGCTTAAAAAAAAAAAAAAAAAAAAAAAAAAAAAAAAAAAAAAGTCAAGATAATAGGAAAACAAGCTTCTATTGGCCAAGAGACAGCAGACAAGTTCCCAGATACCATTAAGAAAATCATTGAGGATAATGGATATCTGCCCAAATATGTTTTTAATGCCCTTGAAAGTATTCTATTCTGGAAAAAAAAATGCCACGAAGGATATTTATTAATAAGAAAGAGAAGTGAGCACCAGGATTTAAGGCAGGAAGGAATAGGTTCTCTATTGCTTTGTGCAGATGCAGTCAGGTTTATGATCATAACTGTCCTTATCTATAAAGCTACTAACCCCCAAGCTTTGAAGGGAAAAGATAAACATGAGCTGTCAATCTTTTGCTTGTACTATAAGAAAGCCTGAATGAAACCCCTTTTTTTCTGGATTGGTTCCATTGATGCTTTGTCGCCAAACTCAGAAGTAGCTTGCCAGCAAGGAACTTCCCTATAAAATTCTGTTAATATTAGACAATGCCCCTGGCCATCCAGAACTCCATGAGTTCAACATCAAAAGCACTGAAGTGGTCTACAAATTCCCAAACACTTTGTCACGTAGTGACAAGGAACGTTAAGTCTCATTACACATGGTACTCTAAGAAAAGGATCATCAATGCTGTGGAAGAGAACCCTGGTAAAGAGAACATCATGAAAGGCTGGAAGGATTATACCACAGAAGATTCCATAGTTGTTATAGAAAAAGCAATGAAAGCCTCAAAAATAATAAATTCCTGCTGAAGAAACTGTGTCCTGATGTACACGTTTCATAGGATTTATGAGAGAGTCAAGAAAATCATGAAAGAGTTTGTGCGTATGACAAAAAGGTGGAGGGTGATGGATTTCAAGATATAGATCTAATAGACACCACATCAGAAGAATTAACAAAAGACGATTTGATGGAGACGAATGCTTCCAAATCAGTGCCCAAAGATGAGGAAGAAGATGTAGAAGAAGCAATGCCAAGAAACAAATTGACACAAGATAATCTGGCAGAAAGGTTCCAATTATTCAAAAACACTTTTGACTTATTTTACCACATGGACCTTTCTATGATTTGGGCACTGAAACTGAAGAAAATGGTGGAAGAATGATTGGTATTATATACAATATTTTTAGTGAAATGAAAAAGCAAAAATGTAAAACATAAATTAGGATGTATTTTCATAGTTACATTGAGTGTGTCTACCTCTCCTGACTCCCCTTCCACTTCTTCTGCTTCTGCCAGTCCTGAGACAGTAAGACCAACTCCTCCCTCCCCTTTCTCTTCCACAGTCTGCTCAATGTGAGGGTGGTGATGATGAAGATCTTTACGATACACTCCCACTTAATAAATGATAAATATATTTTCTTTTCCTTATGATTTTCTTAATAGCCTTAGCTTTTTTCTAGCTTCATTGTAATACAATACAGTATATAATGCATATAACATTCAAAATGTGTGTTAAGTGACAATTATGTTATTGGCAAGACTCCTGGCCAACAGTATGCTATTGAGAGTTAAGTTGTTGGGGAATCAAAAGTTGTGCTCACATTTTCCACTGTGCAAGGGCTTGGCATACATTTTTCAAGGCAACCCTAACCTCCACATTGTTCAAGGGTAATTCTATTTGAATGACTTCAAGAGTTTGCTGAGCTTTTGAATAAGAGTTCTTTAAAAATCCCCCTTGATAATAAGGAACATACTTTGTAATAAATGTATCATATCTTGGGGGTAAGTCACTTATTTTGTTCCCTAAGGGCATTTCGTTTCATGTTCTCTCCTTTATGTGTGTGCGTGTATCTTTATATATATATTTATAAATATACATATGTTTATATGTATATAAATATAGATTTTTAATTTTATTTTATGGCCACTGTATATAGCTGTACAGAGCTCAGGGAGGCAGCACTTGCATGTGCATATGTGTTATGATAGTTTTCAAGGAAATGGAAGTAAACTTGAGGCAAAGAAGAGACAAGCATTTTTTCAATTTAATTAGAGGCACCATTTAGGTTAGGAAATTTTATTTGTTATTTATTTAAAAATTATAAAATTTTTATTAGATTTCTTTCATACTATATATATTCTTCTTAAAATATATTAGTGTTGAACTTTTGATTGTTACTAATAAACTAAAAGTTTTAAGAGTAGAGTATGTGTCTTACTTGCCTCTTCTTTCCCTGAAACATTAGGCATAGCAACCTGCTTGCTGTAAGAATATAAAAATAAAAATAAACTTAATGGAGTCAAATGGAATTGAAATTGGAATTGGTAAAGTAGAGAAAGCAGGATCTAAGAGTACCTAAAAGTCAAAAGCACCAGCAAATATCTTTCAGAATCACAGCAAATTTTCTCAACTCTGAAATATTATTTTGGATGATGTATCTAAGTTATCAATGACCCGATATGAATTAGCATGAGGAAGACAGACATAAGACATCAGGGTATCATTCTTCTGACCATAGTTGTTTCTTGCATTCCTCAGAAATATCTTAGTTTTTCTATCTTCTTTGTATTTATAATATATACTGGAGTTGGGCCAGGTGCGGTGTCTCACTCCTGTAATCCCTGCACTTTGGGAGGCCAAAGTGGGTGGATCACTTCAGGTCAGGAGTTCGAGACCAACCTGGCCAACATGGTGAAACCCCACCCCTACCAAAATATAAAAATTAGCCCGGTGTGGTGACGGTCCCTAATCCCAGCTACTCAGCAGGCTGAGACAAGAAAATTGCTTGAACCCAGGAGGTGGAGGTTGCAGTGAGCCAAGATCGTGCCACTGCACTCCAGCTTGAGGGACAGAGCTAGATATTCCATCTCAAAAAAAAAAAAATCTTATCCTCATGAATTCAGGTTACTCATGGTGAATGTGTTCCAAGTTTTCAATTCAATAATTCACCATTTGAGGGTGGTTATTGTACGTTCTTGGCTATGCTAACAGGACATTTTTTTAAAGTTTTATTTTAGGTTTGGGGGTACATGTGAAGGTTTGCTACACAGGTACTCATGTCACTGCGGTTTGTTGTACAGATTATTTCATCACTCAGGAATTTAGCCCAGTACCCAGTAGATATCTTTTCTGCTCTTCTTTCTCCTCCCAACCTCCACCCTCAAGAGAACCATAGTGTCTGTTATTTCCTTGTTTGTGTTCAAAAGTTCTCATTATTCAGCTCCCACTTATAAGTGAGAATATGCTGTATTTGCTTTTCTGTTCCTGCATTAATTGGCTGAGGATAATAGCCACCAGCTCCATTCATGTTCCCACGAAAGACATAATCTCGTTCCTTTTTATGCCTGCATAGTGTTCCATGGTGTGTATATGTACCACAGTTTCTTTATCCAATCTGTCAATGGGCATTTAGGTTGATTCTGTGTATTTGCTATCGTGAATAGTGCTGTAGTGAACATTCACGTGCATGTATATTTATGAGAGAATGCTTTATATTCCTCTAAGTATATACCCAGTGTTGGAATTGCTGAGTTCAATGGTAGTTCTGCTTTCAACTCTTTGAGGAATCACCATACTGCTTTCCACAATGGTTGAGTTAATTTACACTCCCACCAGCAGTGGATAAGTGTTCCCTTTGCTTTGCAACCTTGCCAGCATAATTTGTTTTTTGACTTTTTAATAATAGCCATTCTGAGTGGTTGTGAGATGGTATCTCATTGAGGTTTTGATTTGCATTTCTCTAATGATCAGTGATATTGAGCTTTTCTTTATATGCTTGTTGGCAGCGTGTATGTCTTCTTCTGAAAAATATCTGTTCATGTCCTTTGCCCACTTTTTAATGGGGTTGTTTGTTTTTTTCTTGTAAATCTGCTTAAGTTCCTAATAGATGCTGGATATTAGACCTTTGTCAGATGCATACTTAGCAAACATTTTCTCCCATTCTGTAGGTTGTCTGTTTACTCTGTTGATAGTTTTTTTTTTTTCTGTGCAGAAGCTCATTAGTTTAATTAGATTTCATTTGTCAATTTTGGCTTTTGTTGCAATTGCTATTGGTGTCTTTGTCATTAAATCTTTGCCTCTTCCTATGTCCAGGATGGTATTGCCTAGGTTGTCTTCTAGGGTTTTTAGTTTGGGGTTTTACATTTAAGTCTTTAATTCATCTTGAGTTGATTTTTTTTTTTTTTTTTTTTTAGAAAGAGTCTCTCTCTGCTGCCAGGCTAGAGTGCAGTGCCGCTATCTTGGCTCACTGCAACCTCTGCCTCCTGGGTTCAAGGGATTCTCGTGCTTCAGCCTTCCAAGTAGCTGGAATTACAAGTGCATGCCACCATGCCCAGCTAATTTTTGTATTTTTAGTAGAGACGGGGTTTCACTGTGTTGGCCAGGCTGGTCTTGAACTCCTGACTTCAAGTGATTCTCCCACCTCGGCCTCTAAAAGTGCTGGGATTACAGGCGTGAACCATTGTGCCCAGTAAAACACATCTTGAGTTGATTTTTGTATATAGTATAAGGAAGGAATCCAGCGTCAGTCTTCTGCATATGGCTAGCCAGTTATCTCTGCACCATTTATTGAATGGGAGCCTTTTTCCCATTGCTTGTTTTTGTCAGCTTTGTTGAAGATTAGATGGTCTTAGGTGTGTGGCCTTATTTCTGGGCTCTTTACTCTATTCCATTAGTCTATGTGCCTATTTTTGTACCAGTACCATTCTGTTTTGGTTACTGTAGCCTGACAGCATAATTTGAAGTCGCCTAGAATTATGCCTCCATCTTTGTTCCTTTGGCGTTGGATTGCTATGGCTATTTGAGCTCTATTTTGGCTCCAGAAGAATTTTAAAATAGCTTTCTCTAGTTCTGTGAAGAATATCATTGGTGGTTTGGCAGAAATAGCATTGAATCTGTAAATTGCTTTGGGAAGTATGGCCATTTTAATAATAATGATTTTTCCTGTCCCTGAGCATAGGATGTTTTTCCATTTGTTCGTGTCTTCTCTGTTTCTTTTTAGCAGTGTTTTGTAATTCTCATTTTAGAGATCTTTCACCTCCCTAATTAGCTGTATTCTTAGATATTTTATTCTTTTTGAGGGAATTGTGAATGGGATTGCTTTTCCGATTTGGCTCTTTTCTTGGATGTTGTTGGTGTATAGGATAGGAATGCTAGTGATTTTGTACATGGATTTTGTATCCTGAAACCTTGCTAAAATTGTTTATCAGCTGAAGGAGATTTGGGGCCAGAACTATGAGGATTTCTAGATACAGAATGATGTCATCTGCAAACAGAGAAGTTAATCTGAAATCAAATAATCCTCATAAATAATGTTTTAACTTTTTCTTTACCAAAATATTTTGAAAGATTCCTTTATTTTCACTATAAAGTGGTATTTATATCATTTGAATGGAGATCTGTGAATAGGTAAAATTGACTTTCACTTTTTAAGTTTACCAAAAAAAAAAAAAAAAAAAAGAGTAGTTAAACACTGGTTCTTTTCCAAAGCTACTTCATTCTTCCCTTTCCTACATGGAACCCTGAAGAGGAGAGCCAACTGACCCTCCACAGTCAGTAGCTATTTTTTTTTATTATTATACTTTAAGTTTTAGGGTATGTTATTTGTCAGTGTTCTTTTTTTTTTAATACTTTAAGTTTGAGGGTACATGTGCACAACGTGCAGGTTAGTTACATATGTATACATGTGCCATGCTGGTGTGCTGCACCCATTAACTCATCATTTAACATTAGGTATATCTCCTAATGCTATCCCTCCCCCCTCCGCCCACCCCACAACAGTCCCCAGAGTGTGATGTTCCCCTTCCTGTGTCCATGTGTTCTCATTGTTCAATTCCCACCTATCAGTGAGAACATGCAGTGTTTGGTTTTTTGTCCTTGCGATAGTTTACTGAGAATGATGGTTTCCAACTTCATCCATGTCCCTACAAAGGACATGAACTCATCATTTTTTATGGCTGCATAGTATTCCATGGTGTATATGTGCCACATTTTCTTAATCCAGTCTATCGTTGTTGGACATTTGGGTTGGTTCCAAGTCTTTGCTATTGTGAATAGTGCCGCAATAAACATACGTGTGCATGTGTCTTTACAGCAATATGATTTATAATCTTTTGGGTATATACCCAGTAATGGGATTGCTGGGTCAAATGGTATTTATAGTTCTAGATCCCTGAGGAATCCCCACACTGACTTCCACAATGGTTGAACTAGTTTACAGACCCACCAACAGTGTAAAAGTGTTCCTATTTCTCCACATCCTCTCCAGCACCTGTTGTTTCCTGACTTTTTAATGATTGCCATTCTAAGTGGTGTGAGATGGTATCTCATTGTGGTTTTGATTTGCATTCCTCTGATGGCCAGTGATGATGAGCATTTTTTCATGTGTGTGTTGGCTGCATAAATGTCTTCTTTTGAGAAGTGTCTGTTCATATCCTTTGCCCACTTTTTGATGGGGTTGTTTGTTTTTTTCTTGTAAATTTGTTTGAGTTCATTGTAGATTCTGGATATTAGCCCTTCGTCAGATGAGTAGGTTGCGAAAGTTTTCTCCCATTTTGTAGGTTGCCTGTTCACTCTGATGGTAGTTTCTTTTGCTGTGCAGAAGCTCTTTAGTTTAATTAGATCCCATTTGTCAATTTTGGCTTTTGTTACCATTGCTTTTGGTGTTTTAGACATGAAGTCCTTGCCCATGCCTATGTCCTGAATGGTAATGCCTAGGTTTTCTTCTAGGGTTTTTATGGTTTTAGGTCTAACATTTAAGTCTTTAATCCATCTTGAATTAATTTTTGTATAAGGTGTAAGGAAGGGATCCAGTTTCAGCTTTCTACATATGGCTAGCCAGTTTTCCCAGCACGGAAAGGAGTCCCTATTTAATAAATGGTGCTGGAAAAACTGGCTAGCCATATGTAGAAAGCAGTAGCTATTTTTCACTCCTAGCAAGGATGACATTATTCACTTTGCAAATTGTGTGATCCAACCCTAGCCTGCCCCACTCTATGGACTAGAACCACTTCCATCACTTAGGTGACTCAGACCATTGGTTCCCCACACAAGGCATTTCTGTAATAATGAAATAATGAACTTTATTTTTTGGCAGATTTTTAAAAAGTAAAGTCTATAAATTTATATTTTTTTAATATATTTATATTTTCATATACAAATATACACATATATATGTTTGTTTTCAAATTACCTTTGAGTGCCTGGCAGAGATATTTTCGGACCGGAATTAAATAGGGAATTTTCCACAAGTAACACTTTTCTATATGCAGCAAAGGTTTGTTTTCAGTTCCAGCAACCATATACATTTTATTCTACATTCACATTCTATTGAGGCCAATGTGCTTTCTGATGTCGGACACTGTAGTGGACTGAACTCTTTCAAGCCTGACAAACAGTAGTTTGGTATAGTTGGAAGATCTCATTTAGCTTTGGCAGGTTAGGGAGTCCAGGGCTAAGAGAATTCTCCTAAATTCTTGGCTGAAATATTTCTGTTACTTAATTGCACATTTGTTCTTTCCCTAAATTTAGAGATTAAGTTTACTCCCTGGGAACTGCATCTTAAGTTAGTAACAAGTAGAACTTCACCATCTAATATTTTCTTCTATTTTATTAGGTCAAGGACTTTCTATCCTGATAAAAATATAGTTTCATTATGCTCCTTTTTAGATATTTTGCTTTCATAATTTGGTTGTGTGTGAGGATATCTGTGTCTTTTATTAATACTGCTTACCCATGAGTTTCTCAAGTTGCAATTTTACAGAGTGCATGAGGTCAGCTGACAATTGAGTTGTGGGCATGCTACAAGCATCTTTAGTTGCCTTTTTCATCATGTCAACTGGAACAAACAATTTCTCTGTCTTGAAAAAGACAACTTGTCATGGACCTGAATGATGGCTGATGATAGCCACAGTCACAGAGATGAACAAATGATGCAGCCTCTGTAATAACTCCAACTACTCAGAATAATTTGAAAATTGCTTCAGTTATAATATTTGCTTTTCAAATGTCATTCTTTGATGTAAATATTCATAACCATAGATCCTCAAAGAACCAAAAAGGCTTAATACCCCAAGTGAAAAAAGGGTAATGATTTCACAACGATGTAAAATTCAGTACAATGGATACAGTTTAATGTACAATAGAATACAGATTGTCGAAGTTTTTTGTGAAATAAGTCCTCCACACTCCACCCTCACATTTCTTTCTTTTTTGTGTTTTCCCTTCTAACTAGCTGTGAGTGATTGTGTGTGTGTGTGCGCCTGGAGAGTGTATCTGGTTTCTGTGTAAGTTGTCCCCAGCTTGTCTGTACACAAGGAAGGGATATTAATCTTAGATAATTCCTCAATATTCCATGGTTTCCTTTTCTCAGTCCTTAGCAAAGACAAAACAAAATGAAATAAAAATAGCTGGAGATCCACAGTCTGCTTTGAGTATGGTCTGCATGTTACCAGCCTCCAGAAGTGCTCCTGCTGATGCTTGCATGTCTTTCACATCTGAGTCGTGAGTCACCTTATAAAAGCCTAACATCAAACCACACCGAAAGAAGCCAGTGAAACTCCCCGCATAATAGACATGGAGAAAAAAAAAGTCATTCTTTCTGTTTGCGTAAAATGTTTATTTCATTTCTTCCCTTATAGTATGAGGTGATTGGGCAAATTAATCTGTAAATCGCTTCAGGAGCAAACATTCTAATTTTCTTCTAAGAACTTCTGTTGTTACATAAGAATATCTCATTAAGCTTTACATTTCCAAGAGAACAGGAAGGCAGTAGATGATAATGAAATAGGAAAGAAAAAGATTTCAAAAGTTATGCTTTTACTAATGAAAATAAGATGTTAAACACACTTTTAAATTAAGCATTTTCTTAAATTTAGGATTCGAGCATCTGTTTGATTTCCTTTCTGGAGGCTGTTAATGACAATTTCTCCTCTATGAAGAGACAATGTGAGTGCATTGACATTATTAAACCTGTTAAAGCCTATTGCCTAATTTAGAATTTATCTGGTAAGCTGATTAAAAGAATAATTTTCCTTTTGATTGGAGTAAATTATATAGAAACTTTTTATCTCTTAGAGTTTTAATATCTTGAGTTTATCATTTTTATTCAAGAATCTAAAATGGGATGCTTTTTGTAGCCTCAGGCAGAGATATTATATAGCAAGATGAATAGTAAAATCAAAATATTGTCATACATTAAAACCCAACGTGTTTGAAACTGCTTCATCACCCACGATTTTCCTGAACTAAACATCACAGTTGATTTTAAATTTGTATTCCTTTAAATTCTTATTTGTGATATTCAAATGAAACAATTTATTGTATTTTAAACATGCTTTCCTTATTGTATATTAGGTATTTTTGCAGTATGTTACTAAATATGTTGATAGATTCTTAAGATTTTGCAATGAGTAAATAGTCATGCAGTATGTGTGGTTTTCTTTATCTCCTAAGATTAGACTCCCTTTTAAACTCATAGATTCCTAAAAAAATCAATTCAAAAATTGTTATAATGGTAGACAATGATTTACATGAAAAATATTTGCCCTTTGGCACTATCATTTTACTTCACAAAACGTTAGTGTTGCAGGACGGTGAATCTATATCTACCTATCTATATTATAAATGTGGTCAAATTTTAATAGATATAGCTATATATAATTTTAATGGTACTGTAAACAGGTATTGATGGAAGAACTTGTAGTTTCGTGTTCAGTCTGGCTTTCTTTATAACTGGAATAAGGCCATATAAATTTTTATAAATTATGTTATTTTAAATAAGAGGATTTTCCTTGTAGATATAAATCTATTTCACTACATTCCATTTTTAAGTGTGCCATAATAATTTTGCACCATGACATAAGGAACAATTTTGATACTAATAGACATTTAGTCTATCTCCAAGTTTTTAAAAAATAGTATAAAAATGCAATGTATTTCTTTGTACAAATATTTTTCAGGATATTTTGAGAAAGCATTTCTGAATTTAAAATTATGCAAATTTTAAACATAATACATACTGTGATATTGCTTTCCAAGAACACTGAACCAATTAATAGTCCTTTGAAATATTCATGAGGGTTTTCTCACGACTTGGCCAATTCTGGACTTTATCCAATATGTCAGATGTATCTATTTTTCTTCCTTTATATTTTGCAGTCTGTTGGAGAAAAGTATATAATTATCTTTGCTTTTATTTTCCAGATGGCATGTGAGGTTAAATATTTTCAGATGTTTAAAAGTAATTTTGATATTCTGCTGTGTGATTTTCTTGTCCACAAACTTTTCAAGTTGTTTGGTTAAGCTTTATCTGGTTTTCTTCTTTCCATTATTTTCCTACACATTCTTTGTTTCTGATATATGCTTTAAATATTTTCCAGCCTGTAATTAGTATTTAAAATTTGTTTCTGACGTATTTTGTAATATAAAAATGTTTAATGTTATGTAAACAAAGGCATCTGTTTCTTTATAATTTCTTCATCTTTTGACTTAAGTGGATCTTCCTTATCCTAAAATTATAAACATATTATATTTTCTTCCAGTATTTTTAAAGTTTTGTGTTTTATATTTCAGTGTCTGAAATTTATGTGTTATGTGACTAAATACAGGTTTCCAACCCATTTTTCAAGGTTAATATCCAAGTTTTATCATATCATTTTCTGACTTAGTGCATATTTTATATTTAATGCCAATTTATATATGGTAAAGTATACTCTTTTCAGTATATAGTTCTGTGAGTTTTTACAAACACCTGAAGTTGCGTAGTGACCACTATAATCAAAATACAGAACAATTCAGTCACACCAGAAATTCCTAACTGGCCTTTTGTAGTCCAACACTTGTCAAACACTCAGTCTTTGAAAATTCCTAATCTTTTTGCTATTCTTAAATTTTTCCTTTTCCAACATAGCATACAAATAAAATCAAATGGTGGTATGCAGCCTTTGAATCTGGCTTCTTTAACCTACCATAATATATCTGAGGATTATCCATGTCATCATGTTGTCATGTGTGTTAATAATATATTTATTTTTCTTACTGAGTACCATTTCATTTTATTTTTATTTATTTTTATTTATTTTTTATTTTTGAGTCAGAGTCTCACTCTGTTGCCCAGGCTGGAGTGCAGTGGCGCCATCTCGGCTCACTGCAACCTCTGCCTCCCGGGTTCAGGCCATTCTCCTGCCTCAGCCTCCCAAGTAGCTGGGACTACAGGCGCCCGCCACCATGCTCGGCTAATTTTTTATATTTTTAGTAGAGATGGTGTTTCACCGTGTTAGCCAGGATGCTCTCAATCTCCTGACCTCGTGATCCGCCAGCCTCGGCCTCCCAAAGTGCTGGGATTACAGGGGTGAGTCACCGTGCCCGGCCGAGAACCATTTCATCTTATTGATGAACCAGAGTTTATGTATCCATTCTCCAGTTGACAGACAATTGGGTAATTTCCAGTTTGGGGCAATTATGAATAAAGTGTCTAAATATTAGAATAGAAGTTTTTGTCTGTTGATTTTTATTTCACTTGGGTAAATAGCAGTGGGATTGTTGGGCTACAATAAGTACATTTTTAATTTTATAAGAAAGATCTTATCAAACTCTGCAACCTTCAATGTCTAATATGACTGTTTTGACAATATTCAATTTATCAATTGTTAACCATTTGTGCATTTTGCATATTACTTAAGAACTGTTTGTCTAACTCAAGATTATATGAATTTTCTCCTATGTTTTCTTCCAGAAGCTTAATATATTTTTATCTATGATCCATTTGGACTAAAGTGAGTGAAGTGAATTTTTGTATTTTGTGTGAGGGAAGAGTGTAGTTTCTTTTTTAAAATAATACAAAATAAATATATGTCTATCCACTTGTTCTAACGCCATTTATTGAAAAGATTTTTCTTTCCCCAGTGGCAACTTTGTCAAGGAGAAAGAGGAAAAGAAGGAGGAGAATGAGGACAATAACAACAACGTCAAGATGCCTGTGGGTATATTTATGGGGATTCCAATAGAGATGAACCTGTTCTGTATCTTGATTGTGACAGTTGTCACACAAAGGTACATGTGGTGATAAAATTGCATAGAACTAGATATGCCCATATACTAGCCTACACACATGAGTTCATTTAAAACTGATGAAATCTGAAGAGATTAAGTAGATTGTATCAGTCTCAGTATTCTGGTTGTTGTGATATTTGATTATAGTTGTACAATATGTTGTCACTGGAGAATACTAGGGGAATAGTATAAGGGACCTTTCTGAATCATTTCTTACAACTGCATGTAACTCTCACATTCACCTTTGGGAATTATCACAAAATAGAAAGTCAAAATTAGTTTTGAAATATTCTAAAAGTGAATGCTTGTCACAAAAATAACTGGAAATCCTTCAAATAAGAGCCAAGGGTGATATGAACATAGTGGCCATAAGAGACATAGTAGAATAAAACAAATTTCTCAAATAATGACCTATTTAATAAACAAGCAACTATTGGAGGATAAATTATGTTACTATCTATTCAATAATCTCATTTGCCACAGTAAGCTTTTTCATCTCAGCAGAATGACCTAAAAGGAACAGTACAGGGTCAGTAAGAATTAGCTAAGACTTTCATAAAGCAGGCTAATGACCAGCTAAATTCTATAAAAGTAGAAATGTACTTCACATCTCCATGCAGCACTGGTTTGATTATTTAACTCTCCAGTCAATTAGTTCAAATAACACATTCAGTAAAAGCTATTAAACTAGTTGTGCATGTAAATAAAATGGATAAAAACCCAGTTGCAACAGAAAAGTAATTAAGATATTAATTAGTTAGAATTCTGCCTCTCTTACAATTATTAAGACATGTCACCTTGAGCAAAAGTTTCTTTTCTCAGGATGTCTATCAAATGTTTCTTTTTTCAGGATGTCTATAAAGTGCCTAGGAAAACAATTGTACAATGAGTTTCCATGATAATTTTTTAAAAAAATTCGCATATCAACACATCCATGAGGCTTCTACAGGAAGGCAGATGACCATTCAATATAAAATACGTGTTCTACCATTCAAAAATGTTTGAAGATGAAGTGAGCTCTCTTTTGAAGATAGTACGCTCTTTTCTTGGATGTGTTCAATCATAGCAGTTATATAAATTTTAACTGGAAAAAGTATAAATTGCTTTAGACATGCAGATTGTATAAAAATGTACTTCCTAATTGATATATTTTGAAAATGGAAGACTTTACGTCTTAATGACTAAGTAATTATCTAATAAATCTAGCCCCAAACTACATTTGAAAATGCAAACAAAAGAAGCCCAGATGTTAGTGTTGCAGCTCAGAATAGAAGCCAGGTATCCTGAAACCAGACCTTGTTACTAGTCCTTTTCTCCCTGAATATTAGCCAACATTAAGTCTCCATTGCATATTTAACTGTTCAGTTCCAAAACAAAAAAGAAGAAAGCAAGAAGTTGTAAATGTAATGAATGGTTGTTAACATTTTTCGTATTTCCTTCCGCTTTTTTAAAATTCTCTATTAATCGCCTCCCCTCACAGGCACTGTTACTTGAATTGTTACACACAACTTCTTTTAATTTTCATTCACAGCAACCTTCTGAGGTTTGTACTAATTATTCCATATAGCTGAGAAGAAGTGAGGCACAGGAATGGCAAATGACTTGCTCAGAATGGCATAGTATATGAAAAGAGGACGTAAGATTTTTTTTCATTTTACCATGTGTCAGCAATCTAAAAGGAAGAAGCTGAGGCAAAATTAACATAAAGAGTTTATTTGGGTCAAGGTTGAGCACAGCGGCCCAGGACACACTTCCAAGATGCCTCAGGGAGTGCACCAGAGAACAAAAGAGAGGTTCAGATTTTTAAAGATAAAGGAATGAATCAGAAGTGATGGGGGCAATTTCAAATATATGCACCCAATACAGGAGCACCCAGATTCATAAAGCAAGTCCTGAGTGACCTACAAAGAGATTTAGACTCTCACACAATAATAATGGGAGACTTTAACATCCCACTGTCAACATTAGACAGATCGATGAGACAGAAAGTTAACAAGGATACCCAGGAATTGGACTCAGCTCTGCACCAAGCAGACCTAATAGACATCTACAGAACTCTCCACCCCAAATCAACAGAATATACATTTTTTTCAGCACCACACCACACCTATTCCAAAACTGACCACATAGTTGGAAGTAAAGCTCTCCTCAGCAAAGGTAAAAGAACAGAAATTATAACAAACTGTCTCTCAGACCACAGTGCAATCAAACTAGAACTCAGGATTAAGAAACTCACTCAAAACCGCTCAAATACACGGAAACTGAACAACCTGCTCCTGAATGACTACTGGGTACATAACGAAATGAAGGCAGAAATAAAGATGTTCTTTGAAACCAACGAGAACAAAGACACAACATACCAGAATCTCTGGGACACATTCAAAGCAGTGTGTAGAGGGAAATTTATAGCACTAAATGCCCACAAGAGAAAGCAGGAAAAATCCAAAATTGGCACCCTAACATCACAATTAAAAGAACTAGAGAAGCAAGAGCAAACACATTCAAAAGCTAGCAGAAGGCAAGAAATAAATAAAATCAGAGCAGAACTGAAGGATATAGAGACACAAAAAACCCTTCAAAAATTAATGAATCCAGGAGCTGGTTTTTTGAAAGGATCAACAAAATTGATAGACCGCTAGCAAGACTAATAAAGAAAAAAAGGGAGAAGAATCAAATAGATGCAATAAAAAATGATAAAGGGGATATCACCACCGATCCCACAGAAATACAAACCACCATCAGAGAATACTACAAACACCTCTACGCAAACAAACTAGAAAATCTAGAAGAAATGGATAAATTCCTCGACACATACACTCTACCAAGACTAAACCAGGAAGAAGTTGAATCTCTGAATAGACCAATAACAGGATCTGAAACTGTGGCAATAATCAATGGCTTCCCAACCAAAAAGAGTCCAGGACCAGATGGATTCACAGCCGAATTCTACCAGAGGTACAAGGAGGAACTGGTACCATTCCTTCTGAAACTATTCCAATCAATAGAAAAAGAGGGAATCCTCCCTAACTCATTTTATGAGGCCAGCATCATCCTGATACCAAAGCCTGGCAGAGACACAACAAAAAAAGAGAATTTTATACCAATATCTCTGATGAACATCGATGCAAAAATCCTCAATAAAATACTGGCAAACCAAATCCAGCAGCACATCAAAAAGCTTATCCACCATGATCAAGTGGGCTTCATCCCTGGGATGCAACGCTGGTTCAATATACGCAAATCAATAAATGTAATCCAGCATATAAACAGAGCCAAAGACAAAAACCACATGATTATCTTAATAGATGCAGAAAAGGCCTTTGACAAAATTCAACAACGCTTCACGCTAAAAACTCTCAATAAATTAGGTATTGATGGGACGTATCTCAAAATAATAAGAGCTATCTATGACAAACCAACAGCCAATATCATACTGAATGGGCAAAAACTGGAAGCATTCCCTTTGAAAACTGGCACAAGACAGGGATGCCCTCTCTCACCACTCCTATTCAACATACTGTTGGAAGTTCTGGCCAGGGCAATTAGGAAGGAGAAGGAAATAAAGGGTACTCAATTAGGAAAAGAGGAAGTCAAATTGCCCCTGTTTGCAGATGACATGACTGTATATCTAGAAAACCCCATTGTCTCAGCCCCAAATCTCCTTAAGCTGATAAGCAACTTTAGCAAAGTCTCAGGATACAAAATCAATGCACGAAAATCACAAGCATTCTTATACATCAACAACAGACAAACAGAGAGCCAAATCATGAGTGAACTCCCATTCACAATTGCTTCAAAGAGAATAAAATACCTAGGAATCCACCTTACAAGGGACGTGAAGGACCTCTTCAAGGAGAACTACAAACCACTGCTCAATGAAATAAAAGAGGATACAAACAAATGGAAGAACATTCCATGCTCATGAGTAGGAAGAATCAATATCGTGAAAATGGCCATACTGCCCAAGGTAATTTACAGATTCAATGCCATCCCCATCAAGCTACCAATGACTTTCTTCACAGAATTGGAAAAAACTACTTTAAAGTTCATATGGAACCAAAAAAGAGCCCGCGTCGCCAAATCAATCCTAAGCCAAAAGAACAAAGCTGGAGGCATCACGCTACCTGACTTCAAACTATACTACAAGGCTACAGTAACCAAAACAGCATGGTACTGGTACCAAAGAGAGATATAGATCAATGGAACAGAACAGAGCCCTCAGATATAATGCCGCATATCTACAACTATCTGATCTTTGACAAACCTGAGAAAAACAAGCAATGGGGAAAGGATTCCCTATTTAATAAATGGTGCTGGGAAAACTGGCTAGCCATATGTAGAAAGCTGAAACTGGATCCCTTCCTTACACCTTATACAAAAATTAATTCAAGATGGATTAAAGACTTAAATGTTAGACCTAAAACCATAAAAACCCTAGAAGAAAACCTAGGCATTACCATTCAGGACATAGGCATGGGCAAGGACTTCATGTCTAAAACACCAAAAGCAATGGTAACAAAAGCCAAAATTGACAAATGGGATCTAATTAAACTAAAGAGCTTCTGCACAGCAAAAGAAACTACCATCAGAGTGAACAGGCAACCTACAAAATGGGAGAAAACTTTCACAACCTACTCATCTGACAAAGGGCTAATATCCAGAATCTACAATGAACTCAAACAAATTTACAAGAAAAAAACAAACAACCCCATCAAAAAGTGGGCAAAGGATATGAACAGACACTTCTCAAAAGAAGACATTTATGCAGCCAACACACACATGAAAAAATGCTCATCATCACTGGCCATCAGAGGAATGCAAATCAAAACCACAATGAGATACCATCTCACACCACTTAGAATGGCAATCATTAAAAAGTCAGGAAACAACAGGTGCTGGAGAGGATGTGGAGAAATAGGAACACTTTTACACTGTTGGTGGGACTGTAAACTAGTTCAACCATTGTGGAAGTCAGTGTGGCGACTCCTCAGGAATCTAGAACTAGAAATACCATTTGACCCAGCAATCCCATTACTGGGTATATACCCAAAGGATTATAAATCATGCTGCTATAAAGACACATGCACACGTATGTTTATTGCGGCACTATTCACAATAGCAAAGACTTGGAACCAACCCAAATGTCCGACAACGATCGACTGGATTAAGAAAATGTGGCACATAAACACCATGGAATACTATGCAGCCATAAAAAATGATGAGTACATGTCCTTTGTCGGGACATGGATGAAATTGGAAATCATCATTCTCAGTAAACTATCGCAAGGACAAAAAACCAAACACTGCATGTTCTCACTGATAGGTGGGAATTGAACAATGAGAACACATGGACACAGGAAGGGGAACATCACACTCTGGGGACTGTTGTGGGGTGGGCGGAGGGGGGAGGGATAGCATTAGGAGATATACCTAATGCTAAATGACAAGTTAATGGGTGCAGCACACCAGCATGGCACATGTATACATATGTAACTAACCTGCACATTGTGCACATGTACCCTAAAACTTAAAGTACAAAAATAATAATAATAGTAATAAAAAGAAGTCTACATAATAAACTTATTCCTCAATTAAAAAAAGAGAGGCTGATCATTTCATTATTGCATGGCATTTTAGTGAATTATGTGTGCGCACAGAACCTCACTATCAGCAGAGTCCAATATGGCATAGGAAGCTAAGACTTATTGCTGTTTTCTCTCTCTTGTGAAAATTATTTGACTGTAAATAAATATTGGCTTATTTTAACAGCTAAGACTAGTTTCTCTATGGGCCTTATTATATTTTGTCTATGTATAAATTAATCTTGTCAAGTAGAAGGAATCGTGGTCATACATGTCAAGGATACTAATACAATGTTATTCCTATAAATTTTTGCCGTACTCCTTTTGTTCCTGACATGACTTGTAGGTACCAAGAACGTTCATGCAATTTCCTGGCTTCAAAGACAGGCACCTTGTCTGAGGTCAACATCTGACTAATTGTAAAAAGCCACTCAATCTACAGTTTTAAGGTACTCTAGAATAGTTCCTGGAGGGCAGAGCCTTTATTCGCCTTATCCTATCCCCATAACAGGTGTTAGTGACTCCATCCAGCTCTAGAAGTGATGAGTGAGTGAAAGGGAATTTTGAGGTTTTTAAATGTATTTTCCAAATTGTTTTGCAGAAACATTGTGTTAAATTATATTTTTATCAATGGTGTGTGAGAGGGTTTCTGCCCATTTTAAAAGTCTTATTTGATGGGAAAAAATGTATTGTTTAATTTATGCTTCTTGGTTAATAAAGTTGGATATTACTTATCAAAAAGTAGTATTCCAATATTTACTGCAAAAATAAATGGTACATTTAAAAATAACTAAAAGAGTCTAATTGGATTGTTTGTAACACAAAAGATAAAGACTGGAGGGGGTGGATGCCCAATTTACCATGATGTGGTTATTACTCATCGCAGGCTTGTACCAAAATATCTCATGGACCCCATAAATATATACACCTACTATGTACCCACAAAAATTAAACATAAAAAATTAAATAAATAAATAAAAATAAAAAGAAATAGAAAAAAAAATGGTGATTCACTAGACCATAGAGCTAATCTCTGTATGCCTGGGTCCATATTCTATTTGTCATGAATTGAGAAAGAACATTTGCAAATTTTTCCAAAGAATTTGAAGAAGGACTAGCATGGGGACATTCAACATCACTGATAATTATACATATTAATACCTTCCAAAGAGTTAAAAAGCTCAAGTTCTGTTCTTAGTCACTATGAAACAGTGCTTGATTTCTTCTCAAACACATTTTGTTGAAAATAAAAGTCAGTGTTTATTAGCCCATAAACTGTGTATATCCTTCAAGCATTTAGTGAAAAACCCAGTGTTAAATTATCATATCTGTTTCATGCTGTTTACCTTCACTTGTCTTCTGTGCTTTTATGAGATCATTACTACTCTAAATCAAAGCATTTAAATAGTCATACAAATATCTACTCGTCTACTCATCTGGAACTCATTATGATTTATGTTGAGAGAATAAAGAAGCCTCTGGTTTCACTGACATTGTGATTTATAATGCCTTGAGGAATGAAAAAAATACAATAATTTAAAGCCAGTACTGTCTGTCATTTTTAAAATGCAGACTTCAACATTTTTGTAGGTAATAGCTCCTCTTTTTTCTAGCAACAATATTTGGAAACTTTAAACGAATGAGTAAAAGAAAATTGGTTGTCTACTCACTGCCAATCTTCCCATTTTCACATTCCCAGATTGACAGGATTACATTTTATAATTTTCAATAAACCTCCCAAGCATATGACTCATAATAATAATCTTAGTTATATGATCAAGAGAATTAACGCTTGAGTATCAGGTCTATGTAATATAAATAATTCACATTGTAAGAATATACTTTGGAAGTTTATTTAAAAATGTATGCTAAATCAAATTATACTTGTTGCTTAGTACTATCAAAGAGAGAACAATGATAAAATCAAAATTGAAACAAGTATTGCAAGTTCAATCTTGCTTACATCTTGACATCCCAATTTGTGATTTTTTTTCACTATGTTCAAAAAAATGGAAAATTATAATTCTGAGGGAGGTTTTTTCTAAATTGGACATAACACTAATCCATGAAGTAGTGTACTTCAAAGCACAAAAACATATTTTGAGTATATAATCCCTAATGTACATTTTTTAGTTACTAATTTACAAGATGTTTAAATGCGCATAGGTGATTAAGTGAATTGTTTATTAGGATAATTTGAGTTAAACAGGTGCCTCGATTAACTAGCTATATCAGACAACATGTTCTCTGGCCTCATTCACTCAAACTGTCTACATTTAAATTTAAATTTTCAAATAAGAACATAGCTCAAATAATTTGATTAGCTGGTAGTATAAATTTCCCACTCCAAATTTTATTTATGAAATACCTTTTAAAACTCATTAAACATATGTAACTTTTATCTTGACATTGTTTCTTTATATATTTTTAGGTACAGATTAAGTGTAGTCATATATATAAATACATATATATAGGTTATTTCTAACATAACCTATATATATTTATATAGAAAATTTAAAATAGCTATAGAACTTTATAATACACATTGCATTTACACAATCTTTGCCACCTCTCTCTTAGTTGTACAATATAGAATATAAGCAGGTCAGAAGCTAGGCATATGCCTACAGTCCCAGCTACTTGGGAGGCTGAGGTGAAGCTCATATGAGCTTGAGAGTTTGAGAGCCACCTGGACGACAGAGTGAGATCCAGTCTCGAAAAAGAAATTTAAAAGCAAATAAGCATATAATTAATGAAATATTTTGTTAGCCTTCAGACAAATGGAAATATACAATTTTAATAGGACATATACTTTTGTGGAAGGGACAGATCTCAGCAATCAAATGATAGTATTAGCAACACAAAAAGAACTATCTATGAAAGAGCATTGACAAGATGAACTTTTAAAACATTACAACCTTCTTCTCTGAAAAAAACTTTTAAGGGATCAAAGATAAATATAAGCCTAGAAAACAAATATGTGGAAAACACATATCTGATAAAGAGCTTGTACCCAATACATACAAATAACTCTTGAAACTCAAAAATAAGATTAAAAATAACTCAAGTATTGGGCAAAAGACCGGAACAGATATCCAATGAAAGAAGGTATACATATTGCAATTAAGCATATAAGATGCTTAATATCATTTGGCATTGAAAAATTGCAAATTAAAACATCACTGAGAGCACTGCACACCTTGAAGAATGACTAATACTTTAAAAAATGATAATACTAAATGCTTGCAATTATATGGTACAATAGAAATTATAATTCACTGATAGTGAAAATGCAAAGTGGGCCAGCCATTTTCGAAAATGATTTGGCAGTTTCTTACAAACCTAAAACTTGTTTTACCATATAATCCAGCAATTACACTCCTAGGCAGTACTATGAAAATTCAAGCCCGCACACAAATATTCATATCAGTTTTATTCACAATCATCACAATTGAAGCAATCAAGATTTTCTTCAGTAGGTGAATGTATAAAAAATCCATTACATCCATAAAATGGAATACTATTTAATAATAAAAAGAAAAGGGCTTTCAAGCCATGAAAGGACTTACAGGAACCGTAAATGCACATTTCTGAATGAGAGAAGCCAGTTTGAAAGAATTATAGACACTGTGTAATTCCAATTATTTGACATTCTGGAAAATAAAACTATAGGGACAATTAAATATTCAGAGTTTGATGAAACACAGGGCATTTTTGACAGTGGCAAATTATTCTGTATGATGCTGCAATGGTGGATATATGATACTACACATTTGTCAACCCCATAAAACTTCACTGGACAAAGACTGAAACTTAATGTATGCAAACTTAAAGAAAAAGTCATTTAGGAGAAAAGATCTGAAATAGAATGCAAACTGTAAGAAAAGAATCTATCTGTATTACAAACATGGAATGGCATTGCTGAAAATAGTTAGGAGAGAGGACAGTAAACCTGCTGACCTTAGGAAGTTTAGAAATGAATGGCTTCTGTAAGTTTAGAGGCAAATGGAATTGAACATAATGCACTGCATTGCTGATAAGGCTGTTTCTTGCAAGGTGCGGATTAAAATGGTGATACTGCTATACATACATAGCAAAATTCAGTAATTAAGTAAATACATTGTAAATGGTGGGAGTCAGGTTTCTCACCATTGGTGTGGGAATTTACAAATAACCCAAACGATAGCATAGAATGATAAATTTGGCAATGGATTAGAGCTAGAGACATTAATATGAAGTAATATTTACCTTAACATAGATAATAGTTGTGTGCTGAATAAAAGGAACCAGGGTTTCCTGGAAGAATGACTCAGTGTCATTGTGGAAAGGTACAAACTGAGCCTGGAGTGTCTTGTATAGCCAAAAAGTAAATACGCACTAAAACACATTGATAGGGGTATGTCAAAAGGACACAGGAGCCAACTGAAAAATCTCTCAATGGCCAAAGCTGAAAGAATCAGAACAAGAAAACAAATAAGTAGTACTATACAATAATCTTCAGTATAAAATAAATATTTATATATCCATATTGATACAAATAAATTAATTAATAAGTAAAAGTGAGATGGAAGACCAATCTCTCATGGAGAAAAAAATCCAAAGAACTTATATAAATACCCTGCCCTCAGGAGGGGAACTTAACTCTTTATTAACTAAGAGTGGACTTCCTTCCAAAGATGGAAGTATGAAAAGAGGCCATGGGGAAGAAAAGTAAACTTACAATGAAAAAACCTGGCAAATCTTTCCTCAGACACATCATTAAGGTCAACATCAACAACACCAAGAATGATAAATCACATTGGTAGTACCCTTCATACGATGTAATGAATATGGCAATTTACCTCTGTGGTATATCCTCTAAAATCCATAACCACAGTCTAAATATGAGAAAAACATTTGACAAATTTCAACGAAGGAGCATGCTACAAAATACCTGGCCACTGTTCCTCAAAACCATCAAGGTCATATAAAACAAAGAAAACTGGAGAAGCTTTCAGTCAGGAGGAGCCTAGAGAGACATAATGACTAAATGTAATGTGCTATTTTTGGTGCATTCCTGGAACTCATAAAGGACATTAGATAAAAAATAGAAAAATATGAATTAACTGTCAATGTTAATTAATAATGATGTATTATATTTGTTCATTCATTGTAACAAGTGTACCAGGTAAGACGGAACACATACATGTATTAATGTATTTATCACATTCTCTTTGTAGGAAAAAGTCCTCCATAAAATGTTCCTTCCTTCTATATAAAGTTTTATTTCACTTTGGATCTCTCTATTTTCTTTCTCCCAAATTATTTTTATCTTACATATTTACCTTTTTAGTCCCTCTTGCTTTGAGTATGGATTTTCTTCTCTATCGAATCCCTGGGACTTCAAAACTGATACTCTTTATATATTCCTGTGACTGCCACACTCAGAATTCAATTTTCATCTGGCTTCTGCTATAAGATTCTGTTTTGCTCCATGGACATAACAAAAGGACAGAGTCACTCTGTCTCCTGAACATAGTATCATCCAGGAAGATCAAAGCAAGGGACAGAAAGTATTTCACTTCTCTAGAAGGAAAATTTGAACACCTTTAGCTTTTAGCCAAGTTTATTTCTGGCCAGAGTAATGTAAGTCATAGCGCTTTACTGTCTTCAAATATCTGGAAAATTGTTGCCCTGACTTAATCACCAAAGAAAACAACAATAAAATAAATAAGGAAGTGTTCCTTGCAGGTTTAATATAGAAAATACTTTTTATTTGATAATAGTTAATACATTCCGCACCCCCCCGCCCAACAAAATGGCCTTTCTTGTAAAGAATCATATCCCTGTGCCTAGACATATTATCAATGATACGATATGATCATTTTTCAAAAGAAATATTTTAGAAAAAGATTCTGAGCAGATTTGAACAAATTAGCCAGGTCCATGATCATCAAACTGTGCTGGGGGAACCTCAGAGTCCTATTGTGGGGGATGAAGCCAAGCTTGCTTCTTTCTCTTGAATCAGAGCTGCTGCACTTTCTATCTGCTTTATTATTGGGATTCCATATACAATTGTATCTGAAAATAAAAGAGTTGTGCTGGCAAAGTAAAGTTATAACTCACTGGGCTGGATGACTTCTAAATGCTTTTCCATCCCAAGAATTTTATGGTACAACTTTAAGTGTCTATGATTCAATGTGCAATATAAAAATATAAAGTTAAGAAAAAAATGTAAAAGGTAGAATTGCCATTGTGTCTAATGATCAATAATAACTTAATTTTATTGCTATAATTTAACTAAAATAGTTAATAAAGTTTTGAGACAGTATGGCAAAAATGCACTATCCAGAATAAAGGACGCTTTGGCTAACGTGTGCCTATGTGTCAGGAGAGAAATGAAGATTAGCAAGAGGTTACTAAATCCATAAAGTACAAAAATGATTTCCCAAATACATATTTATGTGCAATTATTGTATACAGACTCAATATTTTACTTAAGATATATTTTAGAAATATTTAGATCCATTATGGTTCAACTGTTTAAAAGGTGTTTGTTTTCAAAGGAACCATCGAAATATTTATGGTAAATAAATTTTCTTTTAATCTGAAATGCTTTACAGACAATTACACATTCATTAACAGCAAGATCTAGACCCTCTTTAGAGTCTGAAGTATTAAAAACTATACTTTTATTCTGGTATACTTGAGGAATTGTAATTTCCATATGAAAAGCCATGATGGTGAATTTCAATATGAGTAAAATTCTCAATTCCATAAAATGGAACCATCCAATACTTAAGCACATTTGTAATAAGGAAAAAAATAAGCCAATAGTTTGACTCAGCATTTATTGAGTATAGATAATATAGATCAAGTATGTAAGCCAGTTTATCTTTTTCTTCTTGCCATTGGTAATATGAGACATTCTCAACTGCATTTCAGCTTCTGTGTATTACAAAACTTATACCACTCACTGACTTCAGATAACTAGGAATCATATCACGATGATATTGTTTTACTGTTTTTTCTGTGGTGAGAACACATAAGATCTACTATCTAACAAATTCCAAGTGTACATTACAATATTAACATAGTCTCTATACTGTATATGAGATCTCCAAAACTTATTCATCCTATGTAATTTAAACTTTGTACCCTTTGACTAACATCTCCCCATTTCCCCCTGCCCCTGCTATTAGAACTACCATTCTACTCTCTGCTTCTGTGAATCTGACTTTTTTTAAATTTTGCATATAATGAAAATCATGCAGTATTTTTCTTCCTGTTCTGGCTTATTTCTCTTAGCATAATATGCTCCAGGTTTATCCATGTTGTCACAGATGGCAGAATTTTTTTAAAGGTTGAATAATATTTCATTTTATACACACACAGACACACACACACACCACATTTTCCTATCCATTCATCTATTGACAGACACAGGCTGTTTCTGTATCTTGGCTATTGTGAGTAATGCTATAATGAACATGAGAGTGCAGACATCTTCAAGATAGTGATTCCATTTTCTTTGAAAAAAAATGTATATATATATATATCTTAAAAGATATATATATATTATTTTTTGATGTCATCCTAACAAGTATGAGGATATATCTCATTTTTTTAATCATATATGTTTATTTATTATTATTATTTTTTCCGAGACAGGATCTCACTCTGTTACCCAGTCTGGAGTGCAGTGGCGCAATCATGGCTCACTGAAGCCTCAACTTCCTGGGCTCAGGTGATCTCCCACCTCAACCTCCCAAGTAGCTGGGACTACACCACCCAAGACCAACTAATTTATTCTATTTTGTTTATTTATTATTAGTTTTTTTTGGTAGAGACAGTGTTTCACCACATTGCCCAGGCTGGTCTCAAACTCCTGGGCTCAAGCAATCCACCCACCTTGCCTCCTAAAGTGCTGGGGTTACAGGTGAGAGACACCACATTCAACCTATTGTATATATTAAGGTGTACAACATGATTGTTTGTGTTTTTTTATTTTAGCTTCAGGGGACACATGCTCTGGATGTAGACATCCCCAAGGTACATAGTATATGGTGGGATGCTGAGGTTTGGGCTTTTCTTGTTCCCATCACCCAAATAATGACCATAGTACTCAGTAGGTAGTTTTTTAACCCTTGGCTACCTCCCTCACCCTATTTGGAGTTCCCAGTGTCTGTTGTTCCAATCTTTGTACCTGCATATGCCCACTTATAAGTGAGAACATGTGGTTTTTGATTTTCAGTTTCTACATTAATTAATTTAGATTAATTACCTCCAGCTTCAGACATGTTGCTGAGGGGGACATGATCTCATTCTTTAATACGGCTGCATAGGATTCCCTGGTGTATAGGTACCACATTTTATTTTGGGAGGTAGAGACTTTGAATTTTTTTATTTCAACTTTTATTTTAGATACAGGGGATAAATGTGCAGATTGGGAGTAATGCATAATTCAGAGGTTTAGAATATGGATCCCATCATCCTGGTAGGGAGCATGGTACCCGATGGGTAGTTTCAGAACCCACCTACACCTCCCTCTGCCCTCTAGTAATCCTCAGTGTCTATTCTTCCCATATTTATGTCCATGTGTGTTAAATGTTTAGCTTCTACTTATAAGTGAGAACATATAGTATTTGGTGTTCTGTTCCTGCATACATTTGTTTAGCATTGTGGCCTCCAGCTCTAACTATGTTGATGCAAAGGACATGATTTCATTCTTTTCATGGCTGCATATTATTCCATTGCGTATATGTACCACATTTTCTTTATCCAGTCTACCATTGATGGGCACCTGGGTTGATTCCATGTTTTTGCTATTGTGAATAGTACATCAGTGAACACGGAAGTGCATGCATCTTTTTGGTAGACTGATTTATTTTATTTGGGGTATATACCCAATAATGGGATTGTTGGGTCAAATGGTAGCTCTGTTTAAAGTTCTGTAAAATATATCCAAACTGCTTTCCATAGTGACTGGACTAATTTACATTTCTACCAACAGCATATAAGCATTCTCTTTTTTCTACCAAGCATTACCAGCATCTGTTTTTTGTTTTGTTTTGTTTTTTTTGACTTTTTAATAATAGGCATTCTGACTGGTGTGGGATGGTATCTCATCATGCTTTTGATTTACATTTTTCTGATTAGTGATGCTGAGCATTTAAAAAATATGTTTCTTGGCTACTTCTATGTCTTCTTTTGAGAAGTGTCTATTTATGTCCTTTGCCCCTTTTTTAAAAGGGTTATTTGTTTTTTGCTTGTTGATTTATTCGAGTTCTCTATAGATTCTGGATATTAGACTCTTGCTGGATACTTAATTTGCAAATATTTTCTTCCATTCTGTAGGTTGTCTGTTTACTCTGTTGATAGCTTATTTTGCTGTGCAGAAGCTCTTTAGTTTAATTAGGTCCCACTTGTCAATTTTTGGTTTATTGCAATTGCTTTGGGGGAGTTACCTAAAAGTTTTTGCCAAGGCCGATGTTGAGAGGATATTTTCTAGGTCGTCTTCTAGGATTTTTATAGTTTGAGGTCTTACATTTAAATCTTTAATCCATTTTGAGTTAATTGTTGTATGTGGTAAAAAGTGTCCAGCTTCAATACTCTGCATATGGCTTGCCAGTTATTCCAGCACCATTTTTTTGAATGGGGAATTCTTTCCTCATTGCTTGTTTTTGTCACCCTTGTTTGAGATCAAATGGTTGTCATTGTGTAGCTATATTTCTGAGTTTTCTATTGTGTTCCATTGGTCTATGTGTCTGGGTTTTTTTTTTTTTCCAGTACAAAACTGTTTTGTTTACTGTGGCTTTATAATATAGTTTGAAGTCGGGCAGTGTGATGCTTCCAGCTTTGTTCTTTTTCATTAGGATTGCTTTGGCTATTTGGGCTCTTTTTTGGTTCCATATGAATTTTAGAATAGTTTTCTCTAATTCTGTGAAGAATGATGTTGGTAGTTTTGTAGGAATAGCATTGAATCTCTAAATTGCTTTGGGCAGTATAGTCATTTTTATGATATTGATTCTTCTAATCTATGAGCATGGACTGTTTTTTTTCCAGTTATTTGTGTCATCTCTGATTTCTTTCAACAGCGTTTTGTGCTTCTCCTTGTAGAGATATTTTACCTCTTTGGTTAGCTGTATTCCCAGGTATTTCATGTTCTTTGTGGGTCTTGTGAGTGGGATTGTGTTCTTGATTTCACTTTCAGCCTAGATGGTGTTGTTGTACAGATATGCTACTGTTTGTGTACATTGATTTTGTATCCCAAAACCTTACTAAGACTGTTTATCCATTCTAGAGCCTTTTGTCAGAGCTTTTAGGATTTTCTGGGTACAAAATCATAACATTAGTGAAGAGAGATAGTTTGACTCCTTCTTTTCCTACTTGAATGCCTTTTATTTCTTTCCCTTGCCTGATTGCTCTGGCTAGGACTTTCAGTACTATGTTGAATAGGAGTGATGGGAATGGACATCCTTGCCTTGTTCCAGGCCTCAAGGGAAATAGTTCAAACTTTTGCCCACTCAGTGTAATGTTGGCTGTGGGTTTGTGATAGATGGCTCTTATTATTTTGAGGGATCTTCTTTTAATGCCTAGTCTGTTGAGAGTTTCTACTTCGAAGGGATGTTGTTTCTTATTTAATGCTTTCTCTACATCTACAAAGATGATCATATGGTTTTTGCTTTTTTTTTTTTTTTTTTTTTTTTTTTTGAGACGGAGTCTCGCTCTGTCGCCCAGGCTGGAGTGCAGTGGCGCGATCTCGGCTCACTGCAAGCTCCGCCTCCCGGGTTCACGCCATTCTCCTGCCTCAGCCTCCCGAGTAGCTGGGACTACAGGCGCCCGCTACCACGCCCGGCTAATTTTTTGTATTTTTAGTAGAGACGGGGTTTCACCGTGTTAGCCAGGATGGTCTCGATCTCCTGACCTCGTGATCCGCCCGCCTCGGCCTCCCAAAGTGCTGGGATTACAGGCGTGAGCCACCGCGCCCGGCCCGGTTTTTGCTTTTGATTTTGTATACGTGGTAAATCACATTTATTGGTTTGTGTACGTTGAACCAGCTTTATATCTCAGAAATAAAACCTACTTGGTCATAGTGTATATTAACTTTTAAAAAAAAAACTTTTATTTTAGGTTCAGAAGTACATGTGAAGGTTTTTAACATAGGTGAACTCGTGTCACAGGGATTTGTTGTGCAGATTATTTCATCACCCACGTATTAGGCCCAGTACCCAATAATTATCTTTTCTTTTCATCATTTAGCTCCCACTTATAAATGAGAACATGTTGTATTTGATTTTCTGTCTCTACGTTAGTTTGCTAAGGATAATAGCCTCTAGCTCCATTCATGTTCCCAAAAAAGACATGTATTAAGTTTTTATATGTGCTGCTGGATTCAATTTGCTAGTATTTTGTTGAGGACCTTTATGTGTATGTTTGTGAGGGATATTGGTCTGAAGTTTCCTTTTTTCGTTGTGTCTTTGTCAGATTTTGATATCAGGCTGATGGTGGCTTCATAGAATGTGTTAGGGAGGAGCCCCTCCTCCTCAATTTTTTGGAATAGTTTTAATATTGTTGGTATATTGGCATTTCTTTGTGTGTCTGGTAGAATTTGGCTGTGAATTTATCTGGTTGGGGCTTTTTTTTTTGAGGGGGTGCTCCTTATTACTGTTTCAATTTCAGAAGTTGATATTGGTCTATTCAGGGTTTCAATCTGTATCTCATTCAATCTTGGAAGATAGTGTACTTCCAGGAATTTGTCCATTTCCTCTAGATTTTCTAATTTGTGTGCATAGAGTTGTTCATAGTAGTCTCTGATATCTTTTGTATGTTGTAATATCACCTTTGTCATTTCTGATTGTCCTTATTTCGATCTGTTTTATTTTGGTTAGTTTAGCTAGGGGCCCATCAGTCTTATTTATTTTTTTCAAAAAAACCATCTGCATTTCATTGATCTTTTGTATGGAATTTGCATTTCAATTTCAACAAGTTATTCTCTAATTTTAGTTATCTATTTTCTTCTGCTAGTTTTGGGTTTGGCTTGTTATTTTTTATTCCAGTTCCTTTAGGTGTAACAATAGATTGTTAACTTGAGACTTTCTAATTTCTTGATGAAGGAGTTACGAGCTATAAACTTTCCTTGTAACACTGCTTTTGCTGCATCCCAGAGATTTTGGTAAGTTGTGTACCTATTTACATTAATTTCAAGTTTTAAAAAATGTTTGCCTTAATTATGTTTACCCAGGAGTTATTCAGGAGTAAGTTGTTTAATTTCCATGTATTTGTATCATTTTGAGAGATATTCTTGGTATTGATTTCTATTTTTATTGCACTGTGGTCCAAGAGTGTGCTTGGTTTGGTATGATTTTAATTTTTTTGGATTTATCAAGGCTTGCTTCACCACCAAGCGTGTGGTTGATCTTAGAATATGTTCCATGTGCAGATGAGAGGAATGTATATTCTGTAGTTGTAGGGTAAAGTATTCTGTAGGTGTCATTAGGTACAGTTGGTCAAGTGTCAAGTTGAAGTCCAGAGTTTCTTTGCGAGTTTTTTGCCTCCGAGATCTGTCTAACACTGTCAGTGGGGTGTTAATGTCTCCCACTATTATTCTGTGATTGTCTAAGTCTTTTTGTTGGCCAGGAACCCATTTTATGAATCTGGGTGCTCCAATGTTGGGGGTGTATATATTTAGAATAGTTAAGGCTTCTTGTTGGATTGTACCCTTTATCGTTATGTAATGCCCTTCATTGTCCTTAATTTTGATTGGTTTAAAGTTTGTTTTATCTGATACAGGAATAGACTCCTGCTCTTTTTGGTTTTCCATTTGCATGCTATATATTAGTCTACTCTTTTATTTAGCCCTTGGATATCATTATATGGGAGGTGGGTCTCTTAAAGACAACAGATGTTTGCGTCTTGTCTTTGTATCCAGTCTGACACTGTGTCTTTTAAGTTAGACATTTAGACTATTTATACTCAAGGTTAGCATTGATATGTGTGATTTTTATCCTGTCATAGTGTTGCTAGCTGGTTGTTATGTAGACTTGATGCGTAGTTGCATTTTATAGTGCCTGTGGGCCGTATGCTTAGATGTGCTTTTGTGATAGCAAGTGTCCTTCTTTAGAATCCATATTTAACAGTCCCTTAAAAACTTCTTGTAAGACTGGTCTAGTTGAAACATATTCCCGCAATATTTGCCTGTCTGAAAAGGATTTTATTTCTCCCTCACTTATGAAACTTAGTAAGGCAGAATATTAAATTCTTGGTTGGGTTTTCTTTTCTTAAAGGACACTGAAAATAGGCCCTCAATGTCTTCTGGCTGATAAAAGTTTCTGCTGAGAGGTCTTCTGCTAGCCTGATGGGGTTCCTTCTTTAGGTTACCTGAACCTTCCTCTCTAGCTACTTTTAAGATTTTTTCTTTTTCACTGGCCTTAGTGAATCTGATGACTATGTGTCTTGGGGATGGTTGCCTTGTATAGTATCTGCCTGGAGTTCTCTGTATTTCTTAGATTTTCATGTCAACCTCTCTAGCAAGATTAAGGAAATTGCTGTGGAATATATCCTCAAATATAATGCTCAAGTTGCTTATTCTCCCTTCTTCTCTCTCAGGAATGCCACTGAGTCACAGGTTTGTCTCTTTACATGATCCTGTATTTCTTAGAGGTTTTGCTCATTTTTCTTAATTCTTCTGTCTCTATTTTTGTCTGACTTAGTTGATTTGAAGCATTAGCCTGAAGACTCTTTCCTCAGCTTGGCTATGCTGCAGTTAATACTTTCAAATGTATTATGAAATTATCATACTGAATTTTTCAGCTCAAGAAGCTCAGTTTGGATTTTTCTTAAAATGGGAGTTTCATCTTTCAGCTCTTGAATAGTTTTACTGTATTGTTTCACTATGTTAGATTGTTTCAAGTTTCTTCTTGATTTCAATGAGCTTCCTTGCCATCCAGATTCAGAGTTCCATGTCTGTTATTTCAGACAATTCAGACAAGTTAAGAACCATCACTGGGGAGCTAGTGGGCTCATTTGGAGGTAAGGGAACACTCTGGCTTTTTGAATTGCCAGAGTTATTTCACTGATCCTTTCCCACCTGGCAGGGCTGGTATTTCTTTAGTTGTGGTGTAAACTGAGAATTGCCCATTGCCTTCATTTTTGGAATTTCAGAAGACTAATGCTTTGTACAGATTCTTTGTTGTAGCGTTCTTGCTGTTTCCAATGAGAGAGAATTTTTGATGTAGTTTGGGCTGCGATCCAATAGATGGCACTTGAGAGCCATAGGCAGTTCCTAGCCACACAGTTCCTTTGTATATCTTCACATTTGCAGTTGTGTTCTGCAGTGCGATGGGGATAGAGGTGACACCCTCACCAGATCTGCTCAAAGGCCCCCGGGGGGCTACCCCTGATCACCAGCAATCTTCTCATGATTTTCTTTCCTGTTGCTGTTAGGTCTTTCAGGCCACAGGGCTCCCTTGGGGAGAAGTCCCTTAGAGAATCAGGCCACACCCCAACCAAGTGGAAGGAGGCACAGCCAGGTCCCACATCAGCCCATCAAACTGTGCAACCCAGCTCTTCCAGTTTTCTGAGAGTGTGACTCCTGCCCCTTTCAAATGCAGAGCACAGCTCGCAGCTCAGTACTTCTGAGCCACAGGCCATAGCTCTAAGGTACTAGGACCCTCTCACAGCTCCCTCCTCCGGTCGCTTGGAGTTGGGTTTTGGGTGCAGCCTGACATCTAAAGGACATCTATGTTGCTGGAAAGTATGTAGTTGGAGCAAAGCAACTGAGCTGGGAAGCAGAGGCTGCATTATATACACACTTGTATGGAGTAGCCAGGCAGTGGCCCTAGGAGAGGCTGGCGGATAGGTGGGCCTGCAGGAAAGATAAGTCCCAGTCCCAGGGAGAAACTGGCCTGGCTTTCCCCATAGCCATAAGCTGGGGCCACAGCCTCTCAAAGGTAGATGGGCAGCCCTAGGGGATGGGTGCTTACAGCTGAGCTTTGCCAGAGCTGATCCACTCAAAGGTCCCCAGCTTTGTGCTTGCTGCAGCTCCATCTCCATCTAATCTCCAGGGAGAATCCCCTGCCGGCTCACACATTCATGGGCTGTGGGGTCACTGCAGCTAGGATTCCAAAGGTTTGCAGCAAGAGTGAACAGTCCCCCAGTCCCTTCACTCATCCATACCCAGGCATCTTTTGGAGCAGTGAACCAGACGTAGCATTTAGATAACCACATAGGGTTCCTAGTCTCCTCTCTCATCAGCATCAGTGACTGTGTCTTCACCATCCACATTTGGCATTTTCTCCCCAAAGGTCTGTACAAATTATGTTGGTATGGCCAAAATTCTGGTTTCTCTCTGTGAGAGTGGCGCTTCCCAGTTGCATCTAGTTACTTATCTTAAACACATAACCACATTTTCTTTATCCAGTTGACCATTGATGTACACTTGGGTTAATTCCATGTCTTTAATATTATGAATAGTGCTGAGATAAACATATAAGTAAAGGTATCTTTTTTATGGAAAATTTATTTCCTTTGGGGTATGTAATCAGTAATAGGGTTGTTCAGTCAAATGATAATTCTATTTTTAGCTCTTCGAGAAATCTTCTGATATAGTTTGGATATGTATCCTCTCCAAATCTCATGTTGAAACGTGATCCTCAATTTTGGAGGTGGGGCCTACTGAGAGATATTTGGGTAATGAGGTTGGATCCCTCAGGAACAGCTTGGAGCCCTCCTGGAGGTAATGAGTGAGTTCTTGCTGAGTTCAAAGGAGATCTGGTTGTTTAAAAGAGTGTTAACACTTCCCCATCAATCTTGCTTCCTCCTTTGCCATGTAACATGCTGACTCATTTCCCCTTCCCCTTATGCTATGATTGTAAGCTCCTTGAGGCAGATGCCAGCACCAAGCTTCCTTTACAGTCTACAGAACCATGAGCCAAAACAAAACTCTTTTCTTTACAAATTGCCTAGTCTCAGGTATTCTTTTATAGCAGGGGTCCCCAACCCCTGGGCCATAGACCAGTACAGATTTGTGGCCTGTTAGGGACCCTGCCACAGAGCAGGAGGTGAGTAACCAGCAAGCATTACCCCTGAGCTCCGCCTCCTGTCAGATCAGGGGCAGCCTTAGATTCTCATAGGACTGTGAACTCTATTGTGAAATACACATGCAAGGTATCTAGGTTATGCTCTTTATGACAGTCTAACTAATGCCTGATGATCTGAGGTGGAACAGTTTCATCCCAAAACTATCTCCGCAACTCTGCCCTGTTCATGGAAAAATTGTGCCAAAAAGGTTAGGGACCACTGCTTTATAGCATCTCAAAATGGCTTCACACAGAGGCTGAAATAGTTTACATTCCTATCAACAGTGTATAAAGTGTATATTCCCTTTTCCCTGCAACCTCGCCTATGTATGTTATTTTTTGATGATGTTATTTTTTGATGGTTATATTTTTAATAATAGCCATTCTGACTGGTGTGAGATGTTATCTTATTGTGGTTTTGATGTTTATCTCTCTAATGATTAGAGATGTCAAGCATTTTTTCATCTTTTTTTGGCCACATGTATGTCTTCTTTTAAGAATTGTCTGTTCATGCTCCTTGCTCACTTTTTAATGGGGTAATTTGTCTTTTATTGTTGATTTGTTTAAGTTTGATTTGTTTAATTTTATTGATTGTTTCCTTTGGTGTGCAGAAGCTTTTAAGTTTGATGTAGTGCCACTTACTTATTTTTGCTTTTGTTACCTGTGCGTTTGGCGTCATGTTCAAAAAAATCAGTGCCAAAACCAATGTTAAGAAGAGTCTTCCCTATTTTTTCTTATAGGAGCTTTACAGTTTCTATCCTTAAGTATTTAATCCACTTTGGGTTGATCTTTGTGTGTGGTGTAAGATGAGTCCTATTGCATTCTTTTGCATGTAGATATCCAGTATTTCCAACACAATTTATTGAAGAGGCTGCCCTTTTCTCATTGTATATTCTTGGCGTCCATGTCAAAATTAGTTGACCTTATATGCATGGGTTATTTCTGGGCTCTCTATTCTACCCCATCAGTCTATGTGTCTGTTTTCATGCCAGGACCATACTTCTTTGGTTACTATAGTCTTATAGCATAATTTGAAATCAAGAAGTGTGTCTCCAAACTTGCTCTTTTTTTGTCAAGATTGTATTGGCTATTTGGGGATTTTTGTGGTTCCATACCAATTTTAGAATAGGTTTTTCTATTTCTGTAAAAAAAGTCACTGGAATTTTGATAGAGATGGCATTTAATCTGTAGATCTTTTTTGGTAGTATAGACATTTTAACAATATTAATTCTTCAATCCAGTACAGTCCGCTTGCTGCAATTCAGACCATCTTCACGGCTCCTTCATGAATCATGTTTATCTAAAATAACCCAACAAATGTGCACTTGAAACCTGCCAACTGATTTTTTTATAAAGTACAACATGTTTAAATTCCCCTCAGGTAACCTATTGTCTTAAAAAATGCTCCTATAATATGAAAAAAAGTCTTACTGGTACAGTTAATCACCATGAGTTATCTGTTCCACATAATTTATTGCTAGGTTTCCTAGGTTTTTTTAGAATTTAATTGTGATGGAAGATGTGATCACAAAATAAATGATTACATTTGACATTCTGTTGTCTCATAATACATCTGTTTAGCCCTTATTAACTACATAACTTTGAGCCAATCAATCTCTAAACAAAATTTGTTCATTTGTAAAAGGAGGACAATAATAGTTGCAGATTCATGGAGCTCTTGGGAAATTATAGAGAAATAATCCAAGTAAGGTAGTGACCACTGAATCTGGTACAAGGTATACACTAAATAAATGGTGCACATAGTCTTGTCTTATTTTGTATTACATCATGCATAAAATGCATACAAGCATCATGAAACTCAAGCACTCATTACTCTCTTAGAAAATATTATTTATAATTTATTTTTATTTTTTGAGATGGAGTTTTGCTCTGTTGCCCAGGCTGGAGTGCAGTAGTGCAATCTCAGCTCACTGCAACCTCCAATCCCGGATTCTAGTGATTCTCCTGCCTCAGCCTCCCAAGTAGCTGGGCTTACAGGCATGCTCCACCATGCCCGGCTAATTTTTTTTGTATTTAGTAGGGACGGGGTTTCACCATGTTGGCCAGGCTGGTCTCGAACTCCTGACCTCAAATAATTCACCTGCCTCAGCCTCCCAAAGTGCTGGGATTACAAGCATGAGTCACCACACCTGGCCTGGGAAATATTATTAATAGTAGTTACTTACTTGTTATTAGAGACATTATTAAATTTTAGTTAAGATAATATTTCAATGTATACAAATGCCCATATATACTCTGTATAACATAATTACATTTTTAAAAGACAATATATTCTAAATTACTATGACTATAAGAAGTTATAATTTAAGTAACACATAAAAGTAAATTGAAATGGTATTTGTATAACTATAACTCAATCTTAATATTCATAATGGTCAGAATTATTGTACATAAATGTAGCTTTATGAATGCAGTTAATTTGACTTAATTTGCAAATGAGCACTTTTAAATAATGATTTTGAATGTTCATATAATAAAGAAAAGGAACACATCATTCTCTAACATTTTTAAATAAAATATTATTCACTTATAGGGTTAACTTATTGTCAAGATATAAACAAAAAATACATGTGATTATCTAATGAAATATAAATATTATAATTATATATCAAGAATTCTGTAGGAACTCTCAGGAGAGTAGACTATACATCTATACCCCATTAACTTTGATCTTGGTCACACGACTTGCTTTAATCAAGGAAACTCTCACCCACATGAAATGGTGCCACAACAGGCAGGGACTTTGAAAGGTGCTACATACTTCTATTTGCCCTCTTGCCTTCTGCTATCTGCTACAAAAAGAGCATACCCCCAATGACTGCTATTTATTTTACCTCCGTTTTAGAATCGGAGATACGCAGAACAACCTTGAATCCAAACCTAGCATATGGCACCCAAGCCACAAATTGATTATCCAATTCATGGCTAAAAAATATTGTCACAGCAAAATGATTAACAGAGAAATGGATTTCATTTTACTTTTTCTTCATAGAGAGAGGCATTTTCTATCAGGATGACATGTATAAGCATAACAAATTAAAAAGTATAAAAAAGATATAAATAGATACCTTATATAAAAGAATAAAAATTACTCTGTTCACATTAAAGACTAGTTTTTTTAGATGTCAAATTTATCATGAACATTTTAAGAGAAACTTGAGTTTACTTGCACTGCTAAAATATCCTGCTGCACTTCTTTAAGAAGAGCATACTTGGAGTACATCAAATACATGTGCTATTCTCACAATGTGTAGAATTGGAGAGTTGAGGTTATAACAACCATTATATGCGCTTTAAAAGTCCACCTATAAACACCAGTTAGACCTGCTAACTAACAAATTCAAGGCTCTTTATCTCTGTAAATGACCTCTTTAATCATGGGACCTGTATACAGTTATTTTTCTTGGATCTTCTCCTAAAACTTCCAGCAGGATAAGCAGTCAAGCCATACTTGATGACTACAGTTTTGACATGTTGACTTGCTTTATTCACTATCTAGCTTCTTGGTTATTTGAGTCATTTAATATATTAAGTGATTTCAGCTCCTCTATGTAGAAGTCTTAAAAACCTATACTAGTGCTAGAGCAGTCTATTGAGGGAAGTAACATAAAATAACTCCAAAGACAAGTTTTCCCATTTTCTCCATTTTTTGTAGGTTTTTTTTTGTTCCAGTTCTCTACCTTATCTTATCTTCTAAAATTCTATTTTATTAATTATTTAAATGATGGAGAGCTCTGAAAATTAGGCCAAAGACATTACTGGTTATGTAAAAGATAGCATAAATTAAAAGACATAGTATATCTAAATGAAAATGACCTACTTGCTGTCATGTTACCATATACTACACAGTGAGCCAAAGGAAATTAATAAATATCTAAAGTACCTTCTATCATATTTGCCTGATTTAATTTTCATAAAGGTCATTATCCATGAAGGTAGAGTAAATGTACTTCATCTTCCAGTAGACCCACAGAATACTATCATAACATGATAATTATCATTTAATAGAAAGTATGTTTTAGGACTTTGCACTAAACATAGGTGTTAGAATCAGCTACATTCTTTTGTGGTAACAAATAAAGCATAAATTATCAGTGACTGAGTACTATAAAAATTTATTTCTCATTTGTGAAAAGTCAGTGCAGCCAGGTAGGGGTTTCCCTCCACCTTCTGATGGCTGCTTTCCATGATTTCTAGGATTGTCAAGGCAGAGAAAGAGAGATGGAAGAGAAAGAGAAACATACTAACTTATACATGCCTCTGACTAGAGGAAACACATCATTTTAACTCACATTCCCATTCCAGAACAGTCATATGGTCCTGCACTAACTTTGATTTTGACTTCTGAATGTTGTCATACTGTCAGTACATAAAGCGAAAATCATCAGTTGAACAATTAGAACTGTCTTCACTAAATGATGAAATATGCTATCCTTTTAAATATATTCATATTTCTATGAATTTATTCTCATGATTATTAATTGCATGCAATCCCAGACCTCTTCCAAACTTAGGTCTGCAATTTTGTACCTGTCAGCATATTTATAATCATAGGATTGTTGAGAAAATTTTAAAATATACTTCTAGAAACAGATTAGCTAATTGGCCATAGTTCTGCAGTGGATAAATCTATGTAAACCTGACCCCAAAGTCTGAGGAATCTTAGGCCAAAGAAAGAGGCTGACAAATCCAATTTCCTACAAAGAAACATTTAATAGGGACTTACAAACAGAAGACCTGTCTGTGTCTCAGGTGGCAGTGAGACAAGATGGTAGATCCCCATGCCATTATCCTGCAGACCATAGGAGAGGGATAGTTTAGAAGAGATGTGTAGGACAATTGAAATACAATAACATTAAGGTTATTGACCTAAGGGCAGGATTTATGGTAAGTACCTGCTGTACCTGCTCTTACACAACAAGCAATAGATAGACTGAAATCTTAGAGGTCTTCCAGGAACAGGGGTTAATCAGAAGCCAACATGGCAGATTAGCTTCCAAGATAGAGTTGCTTTGCCCTCCACAGCCATCTTTATATAACTCGAGAGCATTTAGCCCCACTCTGATATTTGCTCTCAGACAAAAATTTTGAGAAACACTCCCCTGGTAGAGAGCTGCCGTTTTCAGAGTTGGGTAGGTTATGATGTTCACAGATGCATTAGCCTCACACATGTAATAGAAATAGTAATAAGTGTCAAGGTTATAGCAGATATTATTAGGCTAACTGAAAGATGTCACATGACAGATCATGTAAAGATGAACATTTAGAAAGAAAAATAAGAAAACAGGTATAAGCAAAGAGAGACGAAAATGAACAGTGATAGCAAGAGAAAAAAGTCAGCAAGACGAACTGAGCTGCAAAAGAGCTGAGAAACTTTGACCATCTCTAACAATGTGGCAGCTTGACAAAGACTTTTCAGGCTTTCTCTTTTTTAATTTCTTCCTGCATTTGGTCTTGTTCTGTTTGCTTTTTTTCTCTCTTCTCTGATATTTGTCTTATTAGAAACTTTACAGAAATATTATTTAAAAATTCTCTTCTTTAAAACAAACTTTGAAAGATGAGATTAGTCATCATATGTAGAACTTTATAGATTAATATTTAGTAAGTGGTTAAAATGCCAAACAATTAAAAAATTTCAAATATCTCCCTAATTATTTCTTTCCCTCTCATTCTTTAACCCTGACCTCCTTTCCTTACTTCCATAAGAACAACTGAGTGAATGTCAGTGAGTGACTTCACTTACTGTGAGGGAGGAGACAACAAAATCAGGCCTTTAATCTGAGCTTCCAAAAAATAAAAGCTGGGTTCAGGCAGGCATGTGCTGCACTACTGCATCCTGAGTGCTGACATACTTATATATCTCTCTATTTTCAGTGACAACATCCAAAGTAATTTCAGCAGTTGATAAAAAAAAAAAAATGACTTCCCACAACATTACCATTAGAGCATTTTATGGTGCCATAAAAGAGGCACTAATTACCATAGGAAGTCAGGGACAGCTTTATATTATTCCCTCTAAATGACATAAACCATTGTAAACTCTAGAGTTAGTATTATTCTCCTCATAAGCTTTTTTTAAGATTTAAATACAGATTATTTTCAAGATCATTTTGCAAAGCCCATGTTTGAAGAATCATGAATGACAAATTTACCCTACAAACATTTCTTAAAAATTGATATAAGGAATTTATTTCAGTTCCAAAACAAAAATGTTTACTTGTGTTAAATAATCATCAGAAAGTGTTTCATATTCAGGCCTCCAATTTTCTACTTGATTCCTTATTAAAAACAAATGAAGTTTTGCAAAAAATGGAAAGGATTTAAACATGGCAACTTCCAATAGAATATTTCAAAAGTTGTTTTCATACTGCAGGCACTAAACCTGGACAGGAGAGGGTCTTATTTTATTGAATTATTAGGACAGAATAAGATCATGCTTAAATGTTTTAAAATGTACTTTTGACATACTAATAAATTCTGTAAGATCCTTCATGTCATAGAAGTTTTAATAAAATAAAAACGAAAACAAGACAGCTCTGTATACATTACAGAGACATTAAATACTGGCTGAAAAGATTTGTTCAATCAGAGGCTGAATACAATCATACTTTGAATATAGTCTGTTGTTTCTTCTAATGTTTAATCCTATTTTAGGCAATTTCAAATCAATAATTCTATTTTATAACCAAGCTACAATTTGTCAAATTATTATATTTTACCACAGACTGTGCTGAGCTTAGAGTCATTAAATAGTCACTTAAAATGTATAATTAGAAAAGATTGACAGAAGACATAGATCCCCAATTTTATCACTCAAAGTGCAGCCGCAAAATAGAAGAAAAAAAAAAGTAAAATAAAAGAGGCTCAGCATAAAAATTTTACTGTTAGCTAGCTATAATAGTATTTTAAGGCATAGTCTTTATAAAAGTATCTTAAAAAGAAATAAAGCACAGAGAAAAAACACAGCTATGTGTCATCAGAAATATTCTTCATTACTCCAAAAAAAAAAATTCTAATGTTCCTTAAGAAAGTAAGAGAGTGAGAAATAAGAAATACCATGCGTTCATTAAATGCCAACTATGTGCCAGGCACTATGCTCTTTTCTTGGAATTCAAACATGAAATGCAGTCTCCTCGCCCTTAAGGAGCATGTTTTGGGAGTAAGCAAGAAAATACACACACAGTTCTAATTCAACTTAATAATGACTATAAAGTAAGTATGTAAAAAATGTAGAAGAATAGATTAAATACTTCTGAGCTTAAAGCTTCCACTTGTTCTGTCTCATAATGGCTTTTTCTATATTGCTTTTGAATATATGAAGATTGCTACAAAATATGTAACTGTCCTATGAATTATTTTTCTTTTTGAAAACCAGGCATACATCTTAATCAAGGTAAGATTGTGAGAGAAAACTAAAAGGAGAGTTTGTCTGTGTTCCTATTCTATGAGATTATATTGCCATTTTTTTCTATTTGGCCTGAAATAAAGTAAATTGAAATTATCAGCTGGAATGATTCACTGAGCTTTGTAGGATGTATACTCTACAAAAACTATCTGGAAAAAAATGGGTATGTAAAGGTAAAATCCAGCCTACATGTAGGACCATGTACCTTAGCACTGAGAGTTGTCCATGGGCTGTGTCTACTTCAGGTAAAGATTCCTAATGGACGAATGAAAACCCTGTTAGGTCCCCAGTTACTGGGCATACCCTCAGAAGCATGCCCCTATGAAATATCTACAAAATGAAGCCAAGCTTTCTAAAGAATTCATAGGGTTCACAACCCCAGTAATTGGGTTCAGAATGTCCTTGGAGGATATATCTGTTCATTTTAAACTTCCCTTTTGGAAAGGATGCAAAAAGAATCTATAAGCCTGTAAAAGAAATCATCTTCCTTGGGAAATGCAGCTCAGGATATGTAAATATTAATTATTACAGGAAAATTTTCAGATGGCAAAATGTTCCTTATGTCAAAGTGACCCCAGTTATTTCCTTTATTATTTCATAAGTCTTACTTTAACCTTGGGAAATTGTATACCTTGTTAAACACTTTGTTCCAAGCGGTGAATCCTAGGATCCATTTTTCCAAACTCTCATATTCCAACCCAATTTGTTCCCAAAATATCTTTTCATGATTCCCTTCATAGTAATGTGACATACTAGATGGCTTAAAAATTAAGCATGGACAACAGAATCATTAAACAAACAAATAATAATTTGCTTTAAAACTGTCTTTCTGTACCTTCCATGCCCAGTTTGTCACATATTCTAAAGACTATTCTATCATTAGCAATCTTGACAGAGTCAAATACTGTGCTCAAAGACATCAGTCCCTCAAAAGCTACTGGACTGGATTCTTCATTTCCTTTCTTGCTGGCCTCAAACTAGAGGATACTATTTCATATTTCATCATTAAGGAATTCTCCTTGTATTTAAAATAAAAACACTCTGAGGCATCTGTGCTCAAGAAGACTGAGACAGATTTTCATTCTATATCACACCTATGCTTTCCCCGATGTCGTGTTTCTTGTATGAGAAATGTTCCCTTTTACCCACAACTATTAAGAGCTATTAAGGCTATTATCTCAGCCTTTTGGGCTGAAGCCCCTAAGGAGAAGCTCTTGGCCTTAATGGCTTCTTGTAGGAAGATAACCACATATCCTGCCCTTCTATGGCCTCTTTCCATGCAGCTACTGTCATCTGCAAACCACATGTCTTCCAAGCCAGGAAGAAGACATTCTGCAAATCCTTTCTGCAGGAGTATTTCCTCTAGGGTGGCAGAGCAGTTGTGGATTAGGCTAGGATTAGGGGATCTTGGGTACTGGGAATTAGGGTAGCAGGGTTAAGGGTTTAGCATGTACACTCGCAGATGTTGGGGTGTCTACCAATCAGGCCTGATACTGCCACACTCTGCTGCTTGTCAACTAATGACGCCTTTTGGCCTCTAATACATTTGTCATTTGGGGGACCTGAAGAGTTGAATACTGGCCCATTGTGCGCTTCTTGGCTTTCTGGATAAGCATACAAGTGGCGCCACTGACTTAAGGCAGGGGTTGAGCCCCTTGTCACAACATCAAGTTTTCTAGAGAAGTAGGTCCCTATAATTTTCACACATCTTAGCATTTGGGTCAGTCTGAAAGCTGTTTCTTGCTCTTCATGGATGCAGAGAACAAAAGGCTAAGTTGAGCTAGCAGTCCTAGGGCCAGAGCCTCTAATAACAGGTTTTGTTAGCTTCCAACAGGTCTGATCACATTGACCATCTCATTTAAAAGCGTTAGTGTTGGTGCTCTGAAGTTTCTTATAAAGCAGCTTTGCTATGAGCTTAAAATTTGGGATCCAGATGCAGCAGAATCCCACCATGCCCAAAAATCTGCACAGTTGCTTGCAATTTCTGTGAGAGGCCAAGCAGCAGAGAGCCAATTTCTGGTCTTAGGGAAGCCTTGCTGCCCCTGAGAGATAACATACCCCAAGTACTGGACCATCTTTGAAATCTGAGCCTTTTTCTTTAACACCTTAGAGCCCCTTGCTGCTAGAAAATTCAGGATTAGAATTGTAATTTTATCAGAATCTTCCTTAGTGAGTCTGGCCATAAGGATATAATCTACTTATTGGTAGAGCCATGCCCTGCTCCTATATGCAAGTCCCATAGATACCAGCTTAAGATTCCCCCCAAAATCGTTGGGGAGTTCTTGAAACCCTGGAGAAGGACTATCCCGCAATACTGCTGCCCCTGATGCATCTTAGAATCTTTCCATTCAAAGGCAAATAATTTCTGAGAGTCAGTGCTTAGAGGGACACAAAAGAGGGCATATTTGAGATGTAGCACAATAAAGGTTTTTGTCCCCTGGGAGAATGGCTAGAAATGTATAGGAATTGGGCACTGTTGGGAGAATGTCCTGAACAACACTGTTGACTGCTTAAAGGTCCTGCACAAACCTATACTCTCCTGCTCCTGATTTCTGAAGAGGCGGGATAAGGGTGTTATATGGGGATGGGTAAGACCTGATCTGCCCCTGGTATAAGAAGCTTTCTAACATGGGCTATATTCCTGTAGTGCTTCAGGTTTTAGGGAAAACTGTTTTACCCTTGGTGTTGGGATGTTTGGTTTTAACGGTATCTTTACAGGTTCTGCTATGACAGCCCTTCTTACTTTGCCATGTAACCATACTTCAGGGTTCTCTTGTGCTAAAGTATTGTGTTAGTCAGGGTTCTCTAGAGGGACAGAACTAATAGGACAGATATATATATATATATCAGCCCAAGGTTTGCCTTATTTGAACATGGTTTGAACATATAAATATAAATATTTTATTTATATATAAATATATATATAATATTTATATAAACAGGTTTATATAACTCCGATAGATAGATGGATAGATAGATAGATAGATAGATAGATAGATAGATAGATAGATAGATAAGAGTTTATTAAGTATTAACTCACATGACCACAAGTTCCCACAGTAGGCCATTTACAAGCTGAGGAGCAAGGAGAGCCAGTCCAAGTCCCAAACTGAAGAACTTGGCATCCAATGTTCAAGGGCAGGAAGCATCCAACATGGGAGAAAGATGTAGGCTGGGAGATTAGGCTATTCTCATCTTTTCATGTTTTTTCTGTCTGCTTCATATTTTAGCTGTGCTGGAAGCTGATTAGGTGGTGCCCACCCAGATTAAGGGTGGGTCTGCCTTTCCCAGCCCTCTGACTCAAATGTTAATCACCTTTGGCAACACCCTCACAGACACACCCAGGATCAATACTCTGTATCTTTCAATCCCATCAAGTGGACACTCATTATTAACCATCACAAGTCCACGGCTTCTCAACTTGAACCCATACACCTGAACCACACACTCTCCTGAGATCATACATAATCTTCAAATAAAGACAATAATAAGGTCATAATTATTCCTAACATAACTATCCTTCATACAACTGAAAACGCACCAGTCCCCAACCCAAATAATATTACATAAAGTTAACAATACTTAAATGCTGATGTGAAGTCAGTAAATCTTATGTCACATGATAAAGGAAAAAGGAATGAGAAATGAAGACATTTTCTTAGTACAAGTGTATACATGCACAAACATGTTTTCAACAAAGGGAGGAGGAAACATTAATGACCATTATAGTCCTCATTTCTGCAGCTGGTCACGTGGCCATAGCTAGTATTGATGACTACCTTCTTCTACTGCCCATTCTGATTTCCCTTTGCCTTCAGCAAGCACCTCAGCAGGTTGTGGTTTTTTTCCTGGTGGAGTGACCCAAACCTTCATTCCTGAAGGGTTTAGGCCATTTGTAGCCCTGCCTAAATTGGACTGTTGTAGTTTCCCATTGACCTTAATCATAGGGCATGGTAATACCAAGAGATGCCCTAATGGATCTCCTGCATTCCATGCATACCCTTCCTTACCTCTGTTGTGTAGTAGTAGACTGATTTCACCTTGATAGTCCAAGTCAATCACCACAGCCAACACTGTAACTCCTTTCTTAGCCTGTTGACTTGAAGGTAGGAGGAGCACGAAGTGTCCAGGTGGCAATCTTAACTTCCAGTTTAATGGAATCGTTGTTGTGTCTCTTGGTGGCAGCATTCCTCCCTCTGGGACTAAGACCTCTAGCAAGAAAAAAATAAAAGAAAAAACAATTTGAGAATCTGGCAAGTCCCATAAACACAAGAGATTCAGAGAGACTTTAGAGCTGTCACATGGCCAACTAAGATTTATGAACAGGAAAAGGAAATCGATGTACAGAAAACAGAAGTGAGTTACAGAAACATCTGGATTGGTCACAGCTCAAGGTTTGCCTTATTTGAACATGGTTTGAACAGTTAGCCAACTGTGAGTGAAGGATGTGCTGTGACTGGCTGAGACTTGGCTATTGTTACAGAAGCGTACTCCTAAGTTAGATTTTTAAGCTTGTTTATGTATAGAGTTAGGTTGTGGTTCCTGCATAAAAACTCAAGTCTGCAAGTACAGAAGCTTTCTCAGGCCAAATTTTAGTTTGATTTAACAGTGATATTGGCTAATTCTCCAAGTTCCAGCACCTCCTGGGACACAGCTTAAACCCTCTATTAGCTCTCATAGTGCCCTGAGAAGCTGATTTGTTTCATCAATACTTTTTCCAGGCGGAGTGCAGTGGCTCATGACTGTAATCCCAGTAGTTTGGGAGGCCAATGCAGGTGGATCACATGATGTCAGGAGTTCAAGACCAGTCTGATCATTACAGTGAAACCCCATCTCTACTAAAAATACAAAAAAATTAGCCAGGCATGGTGGTGAGCACCTGTAGTCCCTGCTACTCAGGAGGTTGAGACAAGAGAATTGCTTGAACCCGGGAGGCGGAGGTTGCAGTGAGCCGAGATCACTCCACTGCATTCCAGCCTGGGTGACAGAGTGAGAGTCCATCTCAAAAGGAAAAACAACAACAACAACAACAAGTTTTCTCAGAATGCTAACTCTAATTTCTGCTGAACGAACTGCATTTCTCACCTTGATTTCTGGTTAGTTTATTTGTTTTTTGCAATATTGCCAGCTTAATCAAAACCGACATTTCCACACTGGAAAAGCAGAAACTGGAAGCCATTATAGTGCAACACATTTATCCCTGAAAGTTCTAAAGAAATTTTAAATTTTAAAAGAAGATAATTCTAAAGTTTTCTACTAAAGCCACATTTTCAGAGACCTAAATAAGAATAAAAGGTTGATTAAATATGTCAGTCACACAGAGAAATCATAAAAGCAGGGAAAGTGCCTAGGAAATGGGACAATTTTTTTTAGACAGAACACAGAGTTAGTAAGAAAAATCTGTGGACATAATAGCCTTAGATTTGAGACCATTTTCAATAGAGTACAAAATACCAAAGACTAACCTATGGGGTCATGAAATATGATCATTTGTAATGAGCATTGAGAACAATCATAGGTATACTGGATGGCAAGAGATTTTAGGCAGTGAAATTGACCTAACCTGAATAGAGAATTGTTATCCATATGGGGATTTGGTTCTAGACAACTTAACTTTAATACCTGGGATGAGAGATGTGGCATAAAATAGCGAAATGTGTAACTGCAGGGCAGTGATACATCAGTAAAAGTAAGATAAACATAAAGTAAAATAGAATGATATAGTTAAAACAAATTTGCCCAGAGCTCAGTGATTAGTATTTAAATAAATATTCATGGAGTAAACATAATTTGTAAGGCAATAAAAGTATATGTAGAATAAGAATAAACAAAGAAATAAAGAAAACTATATAAACATTTTTGCAAAGAGGTTAGCAAAGGGCTATAGGTCTCAATAGTTATTAGAGTAAAATAAAATTTTTAAAGTCAAATTATTAAAAGTTAAAATTGTTAAAATATAATAAAATCATTTAACTGACCACATGTAATGATACAGATACTATGTTGATTAATAATCATTGCTTGCTATCACAAAATGCATTTTATATTTTTTCAGACAACAATTTCCATATTTTTTTAAAATCTTTTTTTTAATATTTTAAAATTTGTTCAGGCAAGTAGAATTTACAAATAAAAGATTACTTTAGTAAGCACTTAAGAGGAAAAATATATTAGAACACAAGTTGACATTAATGTTTTTGAGAATATAAAGCACTGAGATCTTTTATTTTAAAAGTAAAAGATATGATTGGAGATTATTTAAATATCAGCTGTTATAAAGCTTACATTATTTTTTTGAAGTCTGTTTATCTTTCATCTTTGTGTATTATCTATTTCAGCAAAATAAAATTGTGTTTCTGGCTGGACCGATTGATTGGTTAGAATGGCAGAGTAGCTTTCTATAATAATTACCAGGACTCAGAAAACAATATCCCAAAATGAAGACCTCAGCATCAGCCCCAGAAGCAATTTTTTTATCTGACCTTCTCCTGACCTTCTATCTCTCAGCCCCATTCTCCCCCAAAGCTAACCATAAAAACTAGAATCCCTTTTCCCCAAGATGGGCGGTAGAAACCAGAACCTCTTTTCCCCAAAGCTAGTCATAAAACCTAAAAATGTTACTCTGTCTTTCTACCTTATCTTTGTAAAAATTGGCCATAAAGAAATTATCTGAACTTCCTTGTTTGAATGTAGGTCATAAGACCCCCATTCCAGAGAGGGTCCTGCCTCATACCTCATACCCAGAAGGAAGAAATGCTTGCTCAGAGACGCCAAGACGATTCTGGACAGAAAGCCCTGGCTGAGTTTTCCCACTCAGTCTGTTAGCATTCTATCACATCCCTTTTTGTTCAGTCGTATTTGTAGATGGCTGCCCATACTTTATTAAACCTAAGCATAAAAATGGGCAATATTCCCTGTATCTTTAGGTTTGTATTCTGTAGTGTCTCATGTATACATGTTATATAAATTTGTATGCCTTTTCTGCAGTTAACTTGCCTTTTGAAAGTTGATTTTTCAGCAAACCTCCAGAGGTCCAGAGGGAAAGTTCTCCCTTGGTCCCTAAATACCAAACATGTTTTAGTTATTCCTCAGAACTGTATCTTAAAAATCACATTATATATATATAATACATTATATATATAACATATTACAAATAACTATAATTATATATATATAATGTTTCATTTATTTTTGCCTAAAAATACATTAAGGAATGAAGCAGAGTGGAGACGTCTACATCCCATAAGAATGTACTAAAAGAAGAAAGAAATTTGTGCCTGTGCAAATAACAATATCTTATAGCAAATATCTCCTATGTGCTGGAGAAATATAGTTAAAAATAAAAGCTTCTCCCAACCCAGAAAACATCTCCATGAAAGAAAAGAGAAAAAAAAAGACAAACTTATTATTATTATCGAATTAGCATCAAACCAAAATGTAATGCTCATTAAAGGCAATCTGGCTAAGAAATTGAAAACAAAAATAAATAAATAAACAAGCAAAAACACCTCACCCCTTTTATAACTAAATAGATACAACCCATTACACACGTTTTGACGATAAAAAACTAGTCCTCAAGTAAGAGGACTTGACAACATCATCAGTCACATGCAGTTTAAGTTTACCTCATAATTTTGGTGACAAATTTTGTTGCCTACTTGGCTTTATCCAAAGGAAAAAATACTCATACTTTTACAACAATAAAAAATAGTTTTGCAATTTAATGCAAGACCCACTAGGGAAGTTAGGCTCCTAACCTTCCACAGAGACTAATGAATAGGGGGCCCTATCTTCTCTGTATGTTTATATTCCAGTGAGATGGTTCTCAGGTCCTGCAGAAAGTCATTCCCGAGACATTAAACTGACAAGTGGTACATTTAAATTTTTAAAAGATTTTCACACATTTCAAAGAGACAGAGAACTTATGCTTACATGTTTTTAAAATAAATGCTCTCAGAAAAAAGGGGCAAGGAAAAAATATCCTCCCTTATTTTCAACAGAGCAAACTAAGCCTCTTATTTTTAATGTGTATTTGCCCTTAAGGTGCCAAGTCCTGCTGGATGCTCTGAAGCTCCACAAAAAATAATATGTAATCACTGCCCTTAAGAAATTCACATTACAACCAAGTAATAGTTTAATCTGATTACTATGTTCTTTCTTTGAAGTCATAACATATTACAAGGTTAGTAGAGACTGACAAACATGAATATTGTAGATATGGTAAGGCATCCAACATCTGTTTCAATTGCCTTTAGCGTGTCTTTGTGAACTACAGAATCTATAAGGCTAAAAACTATATTGTTCACATTGCCTTGCAGCTATGTTTGTAGAGGGAAATTAGGTTCCAATAATTAGAGGTATCTATGTTTAAGCAGTGGCCATCTTTCTCTGCTTTTTAGCTATTGTACCTCACAAGCTACTTTGCAGAGGTAGTAAGGTTGTTTGCAATGGCACATAGGTGTGCATGTGTTGGCATCATGGATTTCAAGAGGCAGATGCAATAGAGGAGGCAGGATTTGAAGCTGTAATTTCCTATGATGGATGAAAAACTAGGACAATGTATCCTTTGATCTAACAAATTCCATGGCAACCTTCTGATTCTCCACCTTAGCGGAAGAAGCATTTCACCTTGAACACCCGTTAAGTAATCTTTTTCAAAACGATTTTCTTCATGTTCCAGGGCCACTCTACCAGCACCTTCATTGCTTATATAAGACACTAATTCTGTCTATATTAAATTCATTTCTGTTTAAAATATTTAGGATAGCTTCTGGTTTCTGCAACTTAGTCTCTAGTCTTAAGCTCAATTGTTGTATTCGTTTGTTTTAATCAGTTTTTTGTGCACTTAAAGCCCTAAAACAGACTTAATAATTATATAGAGAAAAGAACTATCAATGCAAGCAGATTTTATTAACATGTGAATCCAGAAGGGAATAGCCAAAACCACCAATGTTCTTAAATAAATTAAATTTATAATTATACATTGTATTTGTTATTTTAATATATGCAATATATGTAGGCTCATTAAAGCTAACGTCTGTCTTCTCTTAAATGTTTTACATATGTGGATTGACATAAGTGATATGTGATTGGAGATAAAAATAGGAATAACAAGTAGAAATTCAGTACTTTTTAATGTAATTTTTAACAATGAGGCAAAGAGTGAAAGAAAACAAGTAGAACAAGAATTTCCAAGTAAGTTACACTGTTCTTTTATTTATTTCATTATTTACAAAGTAGCAACAAAAAACTTTCCCATGATAAGACTTTTGTCAATTAATAAGCTCTTGACGATATCTTATGACATGACTTAAGCAACATTCAAATACATATAATTTTAGAAATTCAATACATAGTTTTTAAAAGTTAGCTTTAAGCACAAAGAATAGAGAGAAACTATAGATTACGAGACCCCACTTCTTTGTTCATATTTTTCTCACAATACTACTCTAAAATCAGGAGTGGCATATAATGCTTTTTTATTGTTTTGTTGTTTCATTTGCAATGAAGAAAGCATATAGATTTTTACATAGTTGATTGGCTAACACAGCAACTCATTGATCAAACTGGGTTCTAGCACATCTTTTTTCAAGACAAATACATATGTGTCCGGAATTGGTGGGTTCTTGGTCTCACTGACTTCAAGAATGAAGCCGCAGACCCTTGCGGTGAGTGTTACAGCTCTTAAGGTGGAGCGTCTGGAGTCTGTCCCTTCTGATGTTCAGATGTGTTCGGAGTTTCTTCCTTCTGGTGGGTTCGTGGTCTCGCTGGCTCAGGAGTGAAGCTGCAGACCTTCGCGGGGGGTGTTACAGCTCTTAAGGCAGCGCGTCTGGAGTTGTTCATTCCTCCCGGTGGGCTCGTGGGCTCGCTGGGCTCAGGAGTGAAGCTGCAGATCTTCACAGTGAGTGGTACAGCTCATAAAAGCAGCGTGGACCCAAAGAGTGAGCAGTAGCAAGATTTATTGCAAAGAGCGAAAGAACAAAGCTTCCACAGTGTGGAAGGGGACCCAAGATGGGTTGGCAATGCTGGCTCGGGCAGCCTGCTTTTATTCTCTTATCTGGCCCCACCCACATCCTGCTGATTGGTAGAGCCCAGTGGCCTGTTTTGTCAGGGCGCTGATTGGTGCATTTACAATCCCTGAGCTAGATACAAAGGTTCTCCACGTCCCCATCAGATTAGTTAGATACAGAGTTTCCACATACAGGTTCTCCAAGGCCCCACCAGAGCAGCTAGACACAGAGTGTCGATTGGTGCATTCACAAACCTTGAGCTAAACACAGGGTGCTGATTGGTGTGTTTACAAACCTTGAGCTAGATACAGAGTGCCGATTGGTGTATTTACAATCCCTGAGCTAGACATAAAGGTTCTCCAAGGCCCCACCAGAGCAGCTAGATACAGAGTGTCCATTGGTGCACTCACAAACCTTGAGCTAAACACAGGGTGCTGATTGGTGTATTTACAATCCCTGAGCTAGACATAAAGGTTCTCCAAGGCCCCACCAGAGCAGCTAGATACAGAGTGTCCATTGGTGCACTCACAAACCTTGAGCTAAACACAGGGTGCTGATTGGTGCATTTATAATCCCTGAGCTAGATATAAAGATTCTCCAAGTCCCCACCAGACTCACGAGCCCAGCTGGCTTCACCTAGTGGATCCCGCACCAGGGCTGCAGGTGCAGCTGCCTGCCAGTCCTGTGCCGTGCGCTCGCATTCCTCAGCCCTTGGGTGGTCGATGGGACTGGGCGCCGTGGAGCAGGGGGTGGTGCTCGTTGGGGAGGCTCAGGCCGCACAGGAGCCCATGGAGTGGGTGGGAGGCTCAGGCATGGCGGGCTGCAGGTCCCGAGCCCTGCCCCGCGGGAAGGCAGCTAAGGCTCGGTGAGAAATGGAGCGCAGCGCTGGTGGGCTGGCACTGCTGGGGTACCCAGTACACGCTCCGCAGCCACGGCCCGGGTGCTAAGTCCCTCATTGCCCGGGGCCAGCAGGGCTGGCCGGCTGCTCCGAGTGCGGGGCCCGCCAAGCCCACGCCCACCCGGAACTCCAGCTGGCCCGCAAGCGCCGCACGCAGCCCCGGTTCCCGCTCACGCCTCTCCCTCCACACCTCCCCGCAAGCTGAGGGAGTGGGCTCCAGCCTTGGCCAGCCCAGAAAAGGGCTCCCACAGTGCAGTGGGGGGGCTGAAGGGCTCCTCAAATGCCACCAAAGTGGGAGCCCAGGCAGGGGAGGTGCCGAGAGCAAGCGAGGGCTCTGAGGACTGCCAGCATGCTGTCACCTCTCACATATGTATATGCCATAATCTCAAAAAAACTGAATATTGATGTTTATGGAATAGAGGCATATTGCCGATAAGCGCATTTCATTTACAAAGCTTTTATTACAAAGGTTGCTAATTTACATTAAAAATGTCTGATACAAATTTTTTGATAACACACTTGGAATCTTTGCAGGCGCTTGCAAATACATGCTGTCCTGATTTACCAACAGCTACGTTCCAATCATCCATTCATAAGGAGCTCTTTGAATGTTAATGAACCTTATTATAAACAGAATATTCGCATTATAGATTAAATCTGTATTACTGAAATTCAGGTATGCTGCTAAAATGACATTTATTGTCTTTCTGAGGAATCAAGATATTGTTTTATTATACTGATTTTATTGGAATACATCAGAAATTTCTATTTGTTCTGTGAGAAACTGAGACCTTCTTCATACTCTGTACCTTTTCGTGTAGTGAAACTGGACTATAGGAATTTCTCTCATTTCTTTCTTAGAATGTGTATTCCACATAACATTCCAAATTTTTCGTTAAGATTATTCATGGAAATCCCAAGAAATTGTCTACATATTTTTTAGTGTGAACATCACACCTTAAACAGAAAATAAAGCCAAAGAGACTGAGAATTTATGCCACTCTTAAGGGCCATAAATAGAGATAGGCAAAGCAGCCTAAGGCTGTCACAGGTATTATTATCAAGGCTGAAAGCCATCCAAGGCTGTAATAATTAGCAATGAATCAGAAAATCAAATTTAGAAAATTCAGAATACTCAGAAGCATGCATGTTTGACCAGCCATTCAATTTTTATTGTCTCTTGGATGTTCATTTAGTTATTCAGTCACTCAGTAATTATTTATTGATGATGTCCCAGCCAAAGTGTACTATCGAGTACCATAAGGAGATGAGCATAAATCAGACGAGGACACCTATAATGAAGACTGTGTCAACGATGGGGAGATTAGGCTGGGCATGGTGGCTCACGCCTATAATCTCAGCACTTTTGGAGGCTGAAGTGGGAGGATCACTTGAGCAGGTGTTGAAGACCGGTCTGGGCAACAAAGTCCAGACCCCTTCTCTACAAAAAACACTTTTTTTTTATAAGCTGGGCTTGGTGGCATGTGCTTGTAATCCAACTATTTGGAAGGCTAGGGGATTGAGGCTGCAGTAAGCCATGGTCACATCACTAACTCTATCTCTTTAGAAAAATAAAATAAAATATAGGGACATTGGGATGGAAAGGTAAAGAAAGAGTATAGTATATGCAAATCATGAGGAAAATTTTGTCAAAATACACATAGTTTCCTCCTAGTCTACCAGCAATCCTGTTATAACCTCTGGAGACAGACACTAAGCATGTGTATTTATAATAATTTCTGACAACAATTCCTGCCTCACTCCTTCCAGAAGCACTATCTATGAGAGCTAAAATAGTGTCCATCACACAGTAAGTGTTCAATATTGAATTTAAAATATTAATATGTTGTTTGTGCCTTTTAAGCAGTTCTGAAACAGGGTTGTTCAAGATTGTTCTTCTGTTTATATTCTCAGCTAATCCTACTTTTCAATTTAACCAAGAGTAAGTATTCATTTTATACTATTTTTAAATATTAACAAAATATATATAAACAACAGAAAAGTTAACTCAAGGCTTGGATTAGCTTGTTTGCAAAAAGAAAAGAGCTTCACAAAGTTTTTACAATTAATAAACATGAATAAAAGAAGAAAATGACATTGAGAGAGTAAATAATAAATGAAGAGCAGGAGGAACGTGAGTATCCAGAGAAATAAAACCTTGGCATCCTGAAGAAAGATATTATTAGAAAAGGAAGAGAATTGCTATAGAATGAATGCATGTGTCTTCTCAAAATTCACGGGTTGAAATCCTAACCCTCAATGAGATGGAGTTAGGAGGTGGGGTCTTTAGGAGGTGATTAGCCATGAGGTTGGAGACTTCATGAATGGGACTAGTGCCCTTAAAAAAGAGAACTTGGAGAACTCCCTCCGCCCATTCTCCATGAGAAGACACAAGGAGAAGAACCAGGAAGAGTGCTCTCACCAAACAGTAGATGTGTCCAGTGCCTTGATCTAGGGTTTTCCAGACTCTAGAACAGTAATGCTTAAATTTTTGTTGTCCATAAGCCACTCAATGTATGGTATTCTCTTATAGTGGTTTGACTGGACTAAGACAGGAGAAAAGAATCAATGTAATGCATTACTTCTTTTATACAGTAAAAGTTCTTGAAATCTAAGAGTGGCCTAGGCCACAGAGTTCAAATTTTCCTATTATTCAACACGCATATATTAAGTTAGGGAGAAAGTAGAAGAACATAATCAATGCGTAATGGTTAGGAATCCTGGTGAGGTTACAATTTTAACACAATGTTCATGGAATATTTTCTATGAAGGAGAAACCTGAGTAAAGACCTGAAGAAAGAGATATTTAACAACATCAACTGTTAGTCAATGATCAAATAATAGTTAATCTATTATTAAATATGACTTTCATATTCACCATCAGCAGCAAGCAAAGACATATTAGTGATTAAATATTAGCAGGCTCATCCTTTCTGTGCTTATTGCGAGGTAACGGAGGAAGAGTTGAAGAGCAGATGAGAGTGCAAGAAGAGATTAAAGATGATAGAAATAAAATAAAAAATAAAACTACAGCTGTGAATCTCTACATATCAATACATATTGGTTCTTGAAATATGTATTATTTTTGCAAATATTTGAGTCAGTCTACTACACAAATAATGCAAACTCATATAACATAGAATTTTGAGAACACAGTTCTTGGTTATTCTGAAATTTCATGAAGATTATGATAATCTTATAAGGTAGAATATGGGAGAGAAGATAAAATACAGTACTATTTTAAAGATAGGAGAAAGAAGCCTCTGCATTTGCAACTTCAATTTAAATAATAAATAGCTAACCATTAATATTTGTAATTTATCCCTTTTAATATTCTTTAAAGTTTTTCCATATGCATGTATTATATTTGAAAATAATTTTGATCATCTGAGAAATTTATATGTAAAGAACAGTAAGCCATTGTGCAAAGTAGGAAATCATATAGGGCTCTGTCAATTAAAACCTTCCACCTTACACTTTTATTCCTCTGTCTACCTGGCCAGTGACATTGTGGAGTATAATCCTTTTTATTATCCTTTCACAGATAGGCAAAACATATGTATATATCACTTTGCTATGCAGATATTCCATACTACGGACTCTGTTCTGTACCTTTTATTACTTAATATATGTCAAAAAAATTATATGCCAATATGAAGAGACCTCATTTGAATGTCTGCAAAATATTATATCAATTATATGGATTTTACATATGAATTGTAGTTTTAAAATTGAATTCCATACTTGGTTTTGCAAAGAACCAAGTGTTAATACTGGAAAAATGTGGGTAATGAATAATCTCAAGTCTGCTAATAAACATGAGGCCTCTAAAAGAACTTGTAGCATATTTTTATGTTTCCCCTGATAAGTATATGCAAGATGCAGTTAAAATTAAGCCCACTCTTCCATCCTGATTCCTGCATGAACAATGTACTTTACACAAAGGTTTGCTCAGCTGACAACTCAGATTTATAGAAAACTAACAAAAAGAAACAAGTTCCAAGCAGCCCAGCTTTGTTTCCAGCTCATAGTGCTCTTTAGTCATGCTTGGTTCTACGAGCCTCACAGAGAAAAGCCTCCACAGTGGCTTTATTCAGCCTTGTTATCAGACCCCATACAACACTGAGCAATGGGTGATGCAGTAATCTTCATTCTTTAATACCCATGAGAAAGCTAGAGTTTTAATCTTCTCTTTCATGAAGCACCCAAGTGTGTTTCTTTCGGCATATCGATCTTCTCTTCTCTCAGTGTGGCTTTCTGTTCTGTCCTCTACCCGTAAATTCAATATCAAAAAAGAGAAAAGAAGTCAATTTGAGAATATGAACTAGATATTTGTGTTATTTTAAAGCCTAAATTGTATTTCTGTCAGTATATTTGCCAAATTATGGTTAATGTATACGGTGTTCCCAAACACTCATGGTTAACAAATGTCTGTTGCACTCTGGAGAAAATAAAAAACAAAGACTTTCTTACTTCACATAATCCACGGGAGCAACAAAATTCTCTCCCAAGGAATATACTAAACATTTTACAAATTCTTCACCAAAATTAGCCTCTAGGATTTTTGAAAACGGGTATATGTTCTTATAATTTCTACACTGATATGTCATTAAAATTAACAACTTGTTTTGATAGTCCTTTCCTTTGTTTGTTTGGTTTTTTTTTATTATTATTATACATTAAGTTCTGGGATACATGTGCAGAATGTGCAGATTTGTTACATAGGTATACACGTGCCATGTTGGTATGCTGCACCCTTTAGCCCGTCATCTACATTAGGTATTTTTCCTAATGTTCTCCCTCCCCTAGCCCCCCAGCCCCCGACAAGCCCCAGTGTATGATGTTCCCCTCCCTGTGTCCATATGTTCTCATTGTTTAGTTCCCACTTATGAGTGAGAACATGTGGTGTTTGGTTTTCTCTTCCTGTGTTAGTTTGCTGAGAATGATGGTTTCCAGCTTCATGCATGTCCCTGCAAAGGACATGAACTCATCATTTTTATGGCTGCATAGTATTCCATGGTGTACATGTGCCACATTTTCTTTATCCAATCTATCATTGATGGGCATTTGGGTTGGTTCCAAGTCTTTGCTATTGTGAACAGTGCTGCAATAAACATACGTGTGCATGTGACTTTATAGTAGAGTGATTTATAATCCTTTGGGTATGTACACAGTAATGAGATTGCTGGTCAAATGGTATTTCTTATTCTAGATCCATGAGGAATCGCCACACTGTCTTCCACAATGGTTGAACTAATTTACACTCCCACCAACAGTGTAAAAGTGTTCCTATTTCTCCACATTCTCTCCAGCATCTGTTGTTTCCTGAGTTTTTAATGATAGCCATTCTAACTGGCATGAGATGATATCTCATTGTGGTTTTGATTTGCATTTCTCTAATGACCAGTGATGATGAGCATTTTTTTATATGTTTGTTGGCCGCATAGATGTCTTCTTTCGAGAAGTGTCTGTCAATCTCCTTCTCTCATTTTTTGAGGGGCTCATTTGTTTTTTCTTGTAAATGTGTTTAAGTTCTTTGTAGATTCTGGATGTTACCCCTTTGTCAGATGGATAGATTTCAAAATTTTTCTCCCATTCTGTAGGTTGCCTGTTCACTCTGATGATAATTTCTTTTCCTAAGCAGAAGCTCTTTAGTTTAATTAGATCCCATTTGTCAATTTTGGCTTTTGTTGTCATTGCTTTTAGTGTTTTCGTCATGAAGTCTTTGCCTATGCCTATGTCCTGAATGGTATTGCCTAGGTTTTCTTCTAGGGTTTTTATGGTTTTAGGTCTTATGTCTAAGTCTTTAATCCATCTTGAGTTAATTTTTGTATAAGGTGCAAGGAAGGGGTCCAGTTTAAGTTTTCTGCATATGGCTAGCCAGTTTTCCCAACACCATTTATTAAATAGGGAATCCTTTCCCCATTGCTTGTTTGTGTTGGGTTTGTCAAAGATCAGATGCTTGTAGATTTGTGGCCCTATTTCTGAGGCTTCTGTTCTCTTTCATTGGTCTATATATCTGTTTTAGTACCAGTACCATGCTGTTTTGGTTACTGATAGTCCAATTTTAAGGACTGCCAAAAAATGTTTAAGGATATTTGATAGGATTAAAGATGAGGTAAAGATATTTTGCCTCTGGGATTGCAACATTTTATTCATTGAAATGTTATGTTTTACTTGAACATGTAAACCCAAACCACCCCAAGCATATGCAAGGTTGTTGTTTTCAGTAATATCTTGAATTAGATTGATGTACTACTTGTCATAAATGGTTAACAAGTCCACACATGTCACACATGTCCTCTTCTGAGTAGTTTCCAGCCTAGAAAGGAAAACAAAATCTTGGGAAAAAAAAAAAAAGTCTTTTTTCTTTAACACAGACCATTCATTCAGGCCCTTCCAGGTCCTGGTATAATGGAATCAAAGATTATTTATCTTATTCCAACCTCCACACAAATTGATCCTTGCCCTGAATAATATCGTTTTTTCTCTTCCGGTGATTCAAGGCATACTTTAAGTTAGACCTAGCAAGTTTCTGGAAGCTTACTGAGGACGTTCATGAGAATAAAAAATTTCTGATGACTAAATTCTTATGGAGAGAGGGTGGTAGTGCTCACACTTACATTCTTCCCATGACCCCATCAAGTTTTCACGTGAAAGTCTAAGAAAGAGCTCCACTCGACCCAGGCAGAGTAGAGGGAGAATAACCATTTTGAAACAAAGACCTCTTTCCTCAAGCAAACCTTTTTTGACAATTCTAGTCATGAAAGCCTCTTTTTATTATTCATTCTCTAAACTCATTTTGAACTTCATGTTTATCTCAAGCAATTTGACAATGTATTACTAAATTTTCTGAATTGTACTTTTTTCTTCAAAATACTGTGTTTTATTGGAATACAGGAACCATATTTTGTTTTCCAATATAAAGTGACTACCACAGTTCTAGTCACATAGTAAGAACTCAGTAAATTCCTGTTAATTTGGTAGCTTTAAAGTGAGTGAAGAATGGTGACTTCATTATTAATATCTTATCGATCAAGGACCAAATACTACTTTAAAAATTCTAATTTCATCTTTAAGTAGAACACCTACCCAAGAATCCTGCTATGTATTAAAAAATCTATGTTTTATAAATAATTATAGATGAAGTTGTAGATAAATGGCTTTGTGCTCCGTTATTCTGGGAAATACTTAACATTTTCAAATAATGCAATTTACTTTTCCAATGCATAATAGGCTTTTCAAAAGCTACTGCCAAATATTGTTTACATTATACTGCTTTGTTCCCAGGAAAAGCTGATGTTTAACTAGAAGCAAATATATCCCACTTGGTCTCTGTTAGCGGCTCTTAACCCAAATATGTTCATTTGATTCCCTGAACAGAATTAAGCTGATGTCATACTCTACAGTAAATCAAATGTTTTAACTGAGTGCTTTCCTTTCTGCTCATATTCTAAAGATTACAATAAATCCAACACTCAGATTAAAAAATGTCTTGATCAGATTCAGAAATCATGCTTTCTACTCTCTTACCTAGATGATTGCTGCTAAAAAATTCTGGAGAAACATGAAGGCACCTAATAAATTTGTAACAAGTTAATGGCTTAATTTGATGGAACTTTTTGGCATTTCAGCATATGGATTGTGCACGTCACTTTATTGTGCATTCTTACAGCAATCCTTATTTTTGTTATATTTATCATTTTTGTTATCTTTATTTTATACAGTATGCATAAAGATGGATTAGATATATTTATAATTACTTATTTAATGACTCTTTTCCACATTATAGTCCATAAGGGCCCAATTCATGCTTGTTTTGTTTACCTTTGTATCTTTAATGATTAAGAATTACCTGCATAAAATAGGTTCTCAACAAATATTTGTTGAAAAATGAATGAAATGAGAAATTCTGGTGTTAACTCCAGTTGTAAAGAACTTAGAAACATAATTGCCATCCTTACAACAAGAAAGTATAGAAACTGAAAGTCAGTGACTTTGTGGGCCCATCAAAAACTGAGATCATAAAGCAAATTGCCACTCCACTCTGGAGAGACATGCATATCCAAAAGATGCACATCCAACAAACACCTGCTGAATAGAAGCCACTGAAGCCATAAACTGGTAGGAATATTTAATTTGACAAGTTTGACAAGTTTTTGTAAGCTTAATGAAGACTTTCATGAGAATAAAAATTTTCTGATAGCTAAATTCTTATGGAGAGAGGGTGATGGTGCTCACACTCACATTCCTCCCAGGACTCCATCAGGTTTTCACAGTGAAAGCCTAAGAAAGAGCCCTGCTGGACCCAAACATGGTAGAAAAAGAATAACCATTTTGAAACACAGGAAGAGACTTATCTATAGCAAAAGGACTTCACCAGAACACAATTCTGAAACCATATCCCAACTAGGGAAAGGGAATACCTTCCTACTTCAACTTCCTCCAGCCTTCTTGTCTTACAATGGGGGAAAAATAACATGTAGCAAATTGAGAACAGGGACTCAAAAGAAATAGATTTGGAATAGCACAGGAAAACAAAAACCAGAGGAGTAACAGAAACACTAGTGAAGCCTATAATACCAAAACACAGGCCCACTAAATTAGAATAGTATAGAATGTTCAACCTCACCCATATCAAACCACCCCACCAACAAGCACCAGTATGATTACATGATATGTTAGTATTATATATGTTAGTATTATACTAACATATCATGTTAATGAGAGGAAAATCTGAAAGTGGGATATATGTGAACTTGGTACTATCTTCTGAACCTTTATATAATTCTAAAACTATTCTAAAATACAAGTTTATTGTAATTAAACTGACATTACAAAAAAGAATGAAGCAAACACACTAAGTTTATTTGATGCATAAACATAGAAAATTAGAATCCCTCAGGGACAAATACTATTCACTATCACACCATAGATATACTAAAACCTGCTAAGTTATTGATGGCTATTAGTTTTTCAGAAATTTTACCTCATCCTTCGCCATGTTTCAGTGATTATAGAACTTAATGCTAGTCAAGCTCAGCTTCATCACTCACTAGATGCATAACCTCAGACAAGCCACTGAATGCCTTCATCTTTCCCTGGGTCTTTTATGAGTTGTGCAATGTAATACTAGTATAACTTTCCGGTATATCTACCCTTCTCTCATCCTTGAAGTCGCCCTGGGAATTTTAGCCTTGTGTTTTGCTGCATTGTTTGTCTCTCTAATCACATCAGGGAAACTAACAAGTTTATTTTATTTCTCTTGGTAAAATACCTATAAGTTTAATTGCTGTGTTGTATGTTAAGTGTATGTTTAACTTATTAAGAAACTGCCAAACTGATTTCCAAATTGTTTGTAGCATTTACATTCCCACCAGCACTGCATGAGTGTTTCAGCTGCTCCACAGTCTTCTCCACACTTAATATGGTCAGTATATTTAATTGCAGCCATTCTTTTTTTTTTTTTTTTTTTTGAGATGGAGTCTTGCTCTGTCGCCCAGGCTGGAGGGCAGTGGCGCGATATCTCGGCTCACTGCAGGCTCCGCCTCCCGGGTTCACACCATTCTCCTGCCTCAGCCTCCCGAGTAGCTGGGACTACAGGCACCTGCCACCACGCACAGCTAATTTTTTTATATTTTTAGTAGAGACGGGGTTTCACCGTGTTAGCCAGGATGGTCTCGATCTCCTGACCTCGTGATCCTCCGGCCTCGGCTTCCCAAAGTGCTGGGATTACAGGCGCGAGCCACCGCGCCAGGCCTAACTGTAGCCATTCTTATCGGTGTGTATGTCACTGCATGTCCCTATTGATTAATGTCATTAAGCATCCTATTATATTAAATCAGCCTTTCTTTCCCAAGATAAATCTCATTAGCTACCATGGATTATTTGTTTTTATATTTTGTTGAACTTGATTTTTTAAAATTGTATTAGAATTTTTGCATCTATGTTCATGGTAAATATTAGTCTGTAGTTTTCCTGTAATGTCTTTATCAGGTTTTGGTATCAGGGTAATGCTGCCGTAATGGAATGATCTGAGAAATATCTCTCTTGAGGTAAGAGTTTAAGAAGGGTTAAAGCAACAAATCCCATCAGAACGTTAAAACCATACAATCACAAATACATCTATTCAAGAAGAAAAACATTTCCAATTATCTTCAGTAGAAGGTTAAAATCCAAGGAAATATTCTGTCAGTTATATCACTACATTACAATATTATAACATTTATCAAGTAATTTAACTTTTTAATGCAATAATTATGCTTTATTTTTGTTAACCAATTACATACAAACTGGTAAGTGTAGCATCACACTGTTATACAATTAGAAAGGTTTATATAACAGTCCTAGGCATTTAAAGTGCAGGGCCCCATTACTGGTGAATCCAAGGTGAGCTCTATTTTGAGTGTTGCAAAAAACCCAGATATGAGCCAAAGAAAAAATCTGAAGTTAATTATTTTTTCTTCTGTTAATTTTTCATTTAATGCATTAAACTTCAACTTCCAATAGGAGAGAAAAAACATCTCCTCATGTGAATCTCTAAAAATATCCTGCAAAATGTCTTGAAAGAAGGTTGTGCTAAATACACGTGGGTTCGAACGGTACTGATGTCCTGCTAGAAACACTTGTTAAAAGGTTTGTTGAGGAATGTACATATTTTATTCTGTTGCCCTCTCCCTAATCCATGTGCCCAAGAACATGCCTCCTATTCTAATTAGTCTTCCCATAGAATGTTTTATACTCTGTACTTCCTCTCTTTATACCTTCTACATACAAATATTTTCTCCACTAGATACTGTTTTTAAAAGGAACTTAAATTTCACTGTAAGTTAATAATACTTGTTAACAGGTAATATGGTTTGGTTGTGTCCCCACTCAAATCTCATCTTCAGTTGTAGTTCCCATAATCCCCGTGTGTCATGGGAGGGACTCAATGGGATTTAATTGAATCATGGGGGCAGTTACCCTCATGCTGTTCTCATAACAATGAGTGAGCTCTCATGAGATCTGATGGTTTTATAAGTGGCTTTTCCCCTTTCTTTGCTCAGCACTCTTCTCTCCTGCCACCATGTGAAGAAGGATGTGTTTGCTTACCCTTACACCATGATTGTAAGTTTCCTGAGGCTTCCCCAGCCATGCCTAACTGTGAGTCAATTAAACTTCTTTCCTTTATAAATTACCCAGTATTAGGCAGTTCTTTTGTTTTGTTTTGTTTTGAGACAGAGTCTCACTCTGTCACCCAGACTGAAGTGCAGTGGTGTGATCTTGGCTCACTTCAGCTTCCATCTCCTGGGTTCAAGGGATTCTCCTGCCTCGGCCTCCCAACTAGTAGGGATTACAGGCCTGGGCCACCATGCCCAACTAATTTTTGTATCTTTAGTGGTGAAGGGGTTTCACTGTGTTGGCCAGGCTAGTCTCGAACTCCTCTCAGGCAATTCTTTATAGCAGCGTGAGAACAAACTAATACAACAGGTAAGCTTTTTCTACCCAAAAAAAACTTCGTGAGCTTCTACAAATAGATAGTGTTACATCAGCAATAGACAGGAGATATTTGGAGCATTCATATCTTTCTAAATCTAATGAAATTATGTGATTTACTTATATTTACTTATAAGCTAACTTAACTTATTTACTTTTACCTTTATTCAACAATTTAATGTTTACAGTGTCGACCATCTATGCCAATTATTCAACAATTGAATGCCACTATGTAGACTCTGGTGATACCATTTACTTCTTCATCAGTAAGAAAATAATGAAATTAACTTTCCCAGGAGCCTAAAATGAATGAGTAGAGATAGATAATAAATAAGTAAACACATAAAATCCAATATATCCATAATGTGATGAATACTATAATTAAATAAACAGAGCTATAGGATAATTAGAAAGCTGGAATGTGCTAATTTAAGACAGTGGTAAAGAAAGTTGATATCTGAGAATATGACATTTGAGCCAAAACAAAAAGTTAGCTACTCCAGTGCCTTTTCATGAGGTCTCGTTCCTTTTGATTTATTGTAAATTTGTCTTCAGGAAATTTCCTCTCTTCACTCATTTATCTAAACATTTGCTAAACAGTGCTTTATACAGAATACTAGTTCAAGATGCATAACAGAAGATAAAAATTTAACCAAATGTTAAATGTTACTTTTTAAAAATAAATTATTGACATTGTGTAACATGTGAGCCACAAGCCATTTATATCACTGTCTCAATTGCTGGTCTTGTCAATATTCCATCTCCTATTGAGAAACAAACAACAGATGGGGTACCCTGTTGCCTGAGCGAAACATAACACCTGATTTCCTGTCCACTGATATCCTCTTTTCAGACTTCTCTTCATTAACATATAATTGCTTTAAATCATCAGTGCACTTTTGCAGGTAATAGTGGGTGCTGTCAATTTATGATCTCTCTCAGAATCTTCTAAGATTCTCCTTAAGAAAGAAAATTTTCAAAACTTACCCCACAAAAATTCTAATACAATAGATTTCTAGTGCATCAAGAAAATCTAGTTTTAATAACCACCAGAGGTGATTTCAATGTAGAGGGTACTCAAAATGCATTGATAAAAATGGGTTATGCCATTTTTCACATGATTATGTCATAATTACTCTCTTGCTGTTTTGGCATGGCACACACCAACAATTTATTTACTTATTTATTATTTTATTTCAATAGTTTGGGAGAAACATGGATATGTTCCTTAGTGTTGATTTCTGAGATTTTGGTGCACCTGTCACCTGAGCAGTGTACAGTGTACCCAATTGTAGTCTTTTATCCCTCACCCCCACTCCCATCTTTCCCCCTGCATCCCAAAAGTCCATTATATCATTCTCATGGCTTTACATCCTCATAACTTAGCTCCCACGTATAAGTGAGCACATGCGATATTTGGTTTTCCATTTCTGAGTTACTTCACTTAGAATAATGGTCTCCAACTCCTTCCAAGTTGCTGCAAGTGCCATTATTTTATTCCTTTTTTATGGTTGGGTAGTATTCCATGGTGTGTATATACCACATTTTCTTTTTCCAGTGTTTGTTTGATGGGCATTTAGGCTGGTTCCATAATTTTGCAACTGCAAATTGTGCTACTGTAAACACGGGTGTGCAAGTGTCTTTTTCATACAAAGACTTCTTTTCCTTTGTGGATTTTCTTGTGGAATTGTTGGATCAAATGGTAGTTCTACTTTTAGTTCTGTAAGGAATTTCCACACTGTTTTCCATAGTGATTGTACTAGTTTATATTTCCACCAGCAGTATAAAAGTGTTGCCTTTTCACCACATCCATGCCAACATCTATTTTTTTTAAATTATGGCTTTAGGCAAAAGAAATAATAAGCACTGTAAACAGACAACCCACAGAGTGGGATAAAATATTTGCAAACTATACATCTGACAAAGGACTAATATCCAGAATCTACAAGGAACAATTTGTTCGTCAAAAAAAAATTATTTCAATAGCTTTAGGGGTACAAGTGGTTTTTGGTTACATGGATGAATTGTATACTGGTGAAGTCTGAAATTTTACTGCACCTGTCACCTGGGTAAAGATACCAACAGTTTAAAGACTTCTATAGAAAGTAACTCTGTATGTAGACCTTTCCAAGGTAAAGACAAGGATAATGGTTGGCAGAAGGGACATCTAACAAGATTGCATGTTTGGCAGAAGGCACAGCAAGTAAAAAGGAGTTATTATCTATGAAAACAATACAAAAGAAATGTGAAGAACTACAGAAGAATACAAAGAAATTGGAATAAGAAGTAATAAACCTTGAAAGCCACACAGAAATGAATATGGCAGAATGTGGACAATTAGAACAGTATCAATCAGAGACTAAAGAAAGAGCAAGACAGGTAATAGTAGAAAAATTAAATGAAGTCAATCTGTTTTTACAGAACTAATGAGAGACTAGCAGAGGTCAGTACCAAACTTCTTGTGGAGAAAGAGCAGACCAGATCTTTATTTACTAATCATACTACAAGGCCAGTCCTAGACTCACCTTGTGTTGGAAATCTTAATAATAGTTTAGGGCTCTACAGAAAACATATTCCAAGAGAAAACTTAGTGATCCCTACCTCAGGCCCACAGACTTCAAATAACAGAATAAAGAACTACTTGTTGAAGATACAGCAAGAGTTGCAAGAAAGCACAACTAGAGAACTAAAAAAAGATGTTGCTGAATTTGAATCTGGATCCTATGTAGCTTCTCCTCTAGGGTCTACTGATGAGTCAGATTTAAATCAAGATCTAGTTTGGAAAGTATCATGAGAATATGTAGAGATTTTTTAAAAACTATATGATCTGAAAGATAGTAACATTTTACTGGGCTTTTTTTAAAAAAAAATGTTCCTCTAAACCTTTATGGTTTTATTTTATTACCATAACTATTAAGGCCATGCCTCATTCCCAAGTACTTGGAGGGAGTACAAACATACAAATTTACAGAGCGCATTTCCTACATGAGCACCTGAAACCCTCTTAGCTTAACAAACACACTCCAGGTCTGGGCATGTCTGAGTATTAGACAATATCAGATTCCTCACTTATTTCTCTTCTTTAGACTTTGCCTTCTCAAATATACATTATTAATTCCTATTAATAAATGAGATTTTTCTGACTACTGTGGCCTAAAGTACATTTCATGCAATTCCTATAACTCTAAAAGATAAAAAAAATAAGTTAAATTATATTAGAATTGGATGGTGCCTTAAAGATCATTTAGTTTATTCAAACATTTCTAAGAACAGGGGAGATTAAATAAATTGCTTCATGTAACCCATTTAATTAGTGGCCCATCTAGATTATCTTCTAGTTCATGAAATGATGCTCTCTTGTGCAAGCCATATTTACTAATAAGAGATCATATTTAGTACGAACAAGGTATTTCATGTTTTTGCTTTTTTTTCTTTTTATGACATAAAACTGATTTAAGAATCAGTTTGTAAACTGCTGCAGACCATGGCCAAAACTTCCCCTGTATTCCCCTCAGAAGTGACTGGCACACAGTGGTTACTCCAAAATGATATACATCACGTTCTTTTTTCTCAATTTTTTTTTAATAGCAACCCATATAGAAACCCACAGTATAAACCCATGTGCATTAACCGAAAAAAAAATTAATTGGAAAAAGGATAAAAAGGAGGCAGAGACAGAAAAATGGGCACAAGGAAAAGCAACCAGACCAAGCTAAGCAGGTTGCCTTGGTAACACCAGTTTCAAGAGTTTTGTTCTTTTAAAAAGCCTCACATTTCTGACAGGATACCGAGCACCATCTAGTGGTGATATTTCAAATTCAAACAATCCACACTTTCAGGCTCAATTTCAAACAAAACTAAAATGTGGTACTTTTGTTTGTTGGTTTTTGTTGTTGTTTTAGTAAGATGCAACCCATCAGTTCTGAAATACACACATAGAGACTCAGTGACAGAGACAGAAATTGTTTTGTGTGCATGTGCAAAATGAAGACTTGGAAGATTTGTGATTATAATTTACTGAAGGGTCTTTTAGAAAATACTATTTATCACAAAAGACCAATCATATGAGATTTGCTTAAAACTTTTGAATAATATGTGCATAATATCTAAAATTACAAGTTTATTATGTCAAATATATAAAAGTATAAGTGTATGACACACTCAGAGCTCTATTCAAATAAAGTACCCATTTTGATTAATTTGCATTGATTATATTACAGAGCGAAACAGGGAGGGAGGGAGAGAAAGAAGAAAGACAGAGAAAGACCCCTTATTTTGGAGAAATTTGGTGCATTTGCAAGGGAGATGGAGGTTCAATTTTATAAATACTTTTCTCTTAATACCAACCATACTAAGCCTGCTTTGGGTATTAGCTACCCAAACATAGGTATAAATGAAAAACTATACTCAAAGTAAAACTTATTGTATTCCAAAGATATACTCACAACAAAAACTTAACCAAGATTATTCATTTTACACATTTCATTCAAGCATAATAATACCTTGTTTTTGAAGCTTATATGTTATGTATATTCCAATATTGTAAAACTCTCTTAAATCTCTTAAATCTTAAAACTCTCTAAAGCTTTGGGGTGAAGATTTTCAGATTTTATATTAAACTGTAATATTTTGATAATTTTTTTATATCACGTATGTAGGAGCCAGGTGGAGAAAGACTAAGAGCTGGAAGAAAAGAGGTATGCAAAGATGATTTATATAAACATCAAGATTTCAAATAAAGTAATAAGCTTTTGTCAATTTTCCAGGATATTTTCTCTCCTTGTAATGTTCATTTCACCATCCTTGTCCAAGAGAAGTCTTTTTCATCCCACAAGACTTAGAGTCACTTGCAAAAAAAAAAAAAAAAACTTCCAGCCGTCCATAATTTTTTCCATGTTCCCATTAGTGATTATGAATGCCTTTGTTTCTCAAGGATCCCCAATCCTATCTTCTGAGAAACTTTGGAAATTACTAGAGATTTGTATTGAGTTGGTCAGGATTAAGCCTAGATATTGGTATTTTAAAAATTTCTCCAGAGACCCCAAAGCTTGGACAAAATTGTAAATACCTGCTTTATATTACCCCTTTCACGTTACATTGCAATCATGAGTTTATGTGTTTGTCTGTGTCCACTTAATTGTAAACCTTTTCAGGGAAGAAGAATTATCTTATTTGGCATTTTTACCTTTAGCCCTTAAAGATTGTTGGTATATATTAGATACTCAGTAAATATGAATAGTATTAATATAATGTAACAATCCTGAGAGGACCTTAGGTTAATATAGGAGATAAATATTTTGGAATCCTGAACCCTGGGATTGAGACAGTCTAGTATAGGGTTGATGTGGTTTGGCTCTGTGTCCCCACCCAAATCTCATCTTGTAGCTCCGATAATTCCCACATGTTGTGGGAGGGACCCTGTGAGAGATAATTGAATCATGGGAGTGTGTCTTTCCTGTGCTGTTCTTGTGATCGTGAATAAGTCTCAGGACATCTGATGGCTTTACAAATAAGAGTTTGCCTGTGCAAGCTCTCTCTTTCCCTGCCACCACCCACGTAAGATGTGACTTTCTCCTCCTTGCCTTCCGCCATGACTGTGAGGCTTCCCCAGACACGTGGAACTGTGAGTTCTCCATTAAACCTTTCCTTTGTAAATTGCCCAGTCTCGGGTATGTCTTTATCAGCAGCGTGAAAACAGACTAATATAAGGGTGCTGTTAGAAAAATGTGGAAGGAGATATAAGCTCAGGAATCCTGAAAGTGATGCTGGTTAGCTGAGATAAAGGCTGAAAATATTGGTGAAAGCTGAATAAAAAACAAGAATTGGGGAGTAATTTCTTACACATTTAAACACCATATACAAAGAAGGGAATGACATTAAGATGTTAAGCTGCCACTTTACCCCACCTAGTATTAATTTGTGCTAAGGGATGCCTGGCACCTGATTAGGTACCTGGTTTCTCAGTTCTTTCATCATAAGGCCTTAAGAGACAGAGAAAAAAAAATAACTAAATGAGAACTATAGGTCCAACAGCCATCCCCTTCTACCTAGCACCAGCACGTGGGGCACCAAACATAAGGAACAAAGTGTTCAGAATGAGACATTTTTAATAACACTTTATTAAAAGGGAACATGAACCTGAAATCCGAAACTTCCTCATGTTACTAAGATGCTTGGTCACTTGATATTTACATGGGCATAACTAAATTATCCTACTGCTGAGGCTCAGTGCAATCAGGTTAACAATATTTTTATATTTCTTTTTAAAGTGAGAATTTTCCTAAACTATATTAAATCTGTTTCTATCTTATCAAATCTTCTTTTATCAAAAAAGATACTAATACTAACTCTTTTTAATACTTCATAGTGTCAACTTGTGGTTACCCAACTTGTTTACCCTAATATATTTTCAGCTTCTTTAGAACAAGGTCTGTGTTTTATATTTATTTGATAAAATATGACCACATCCACCACTAACCTCCACACCCTTAAAGTAACTAACATTAAGAACTGTGTTCAAAACATTTGTAGAATGATTAACAGGCATACGTCATTGACTGTTCAGTGACTTTCTCCTGAAATCACTAATTCAAAAATATAATCAAAATAGTTGTTTATACTAATATACAGAGTGATAGTGCTGAAAAGGCATTGGCTTCAAGATACAGAATCGTGGAAAATTAGCCCCAACTTGAAAAGATTTGGAAGAAAGTAGTATCTTCAAGCAAATGACTTTAAAATTATGGCCATTCTATCCTTTCATTTACTAAAGAAATAGAATTGAGAGCATGGGAATAAAGATCAAGTGAAGAGAAAGAAGTAAAAGCCTTTTGTAAAACTTATAAAATGCTACGAAATTTCCACTGAAATTTGAAAGACCATTGAAGATGAAGATGTTTCTTGAGACTTTTATTGATTTATTGAACCTGGTTTTTCAGAGCATTAGAATGATATATTAACATTCTATGTAACCATTTTAGAAAAAAACTAACATAGATAAAAACAGCTCCCATGATTAGCCAGTCATCCATAGGAATGTTCATAATAATTTTACATTTAGTAATAGTGTTACAATAATAATGCCAACATTACCTGAGCTCTTAATATTTACCATGTTGTGCTAAGTTCTACGCGGTCATCGTACAATACTAATAAAATTTCTGAAAGTGTAGGTACATTTTGTTAGCCTTTTTATAGATGAGGAATTTCATTCTTCCCATAGTAAATAATTATTGAGAGGCTGCTATGTATCAGAACTTTTCAAGGGCTAAAGATTTTGCAGTAGTTAAGTTGCACTTATTTCTTCCATGGAGCTTATTTTTCAGTAGGGGAAGGCTGAAGATATAAACATGCAAGCCAAGAAAAAAATAATAGAGACAAGTACTATACAACCAAACTGTGTAATTAATAATTAGTAACCGATTGATCAGAGAGGAAGACCTCTTTGAGAAAGTGGCTTTTAAACTAAGATGTGACTGTCTAGACAATATAAAACCTGTGAAGATGAGGTGAAAGAGAATTCTGGGGGAGAAAAGGGTGTGAGAAGGCTGTGAAAAAGGACTGAGTGTGGCATCTTTGAAGAAGAGGAGAAAGACCAGCATGGCTACAGGGGATAAAGGGGAAAGAGAAAGAAGAAGAGGACAGAGAAGTAGACAGAGACTGGTCAATCAGGGATTTGTAATAACATTCAAAGGGCTGAATTTTATTCTAATTGCAAAGGTTGAAAGGGGTAATATTGAGTGGACATAATATATGATTAATTTTTTTTAATTTACATTATACAGAAGCAAGGGTGCAAATATAGAGAGCAATTTAAACACTATTGCAGTAGACTAAGAGAAGTGTGATTAAGTTTAGGACCAGAACGGTAGAGATGGAGATGAGCAGGTGTAGTCAGATTAAAGTTATGCTTTGGATTCAGAATCATTAAGACTGCGGATGGATGAGATACGAACTGAGAGGCAAAGAAGAGTAAGTAAAGATAGTGCTGGAAACGCTGGCCTGAGAAACTGAGGAGAAAGGTTTGCTACTGATCTGTAAGGATCAGAAAGAGGGTGGGCTTAGGGATTGGAAGTGCACTCTAGAGCTGTGACTTGAACGCCTATCTTCTTATGCCAGGGTTCCAACTACCAGAAAAAGGGTCACTGAAGAGATGATATTTTGTTCAATTTTTACATAACTTTTTTATTCATATTTATGTTGTTTATGCCTTTTTTCTTCTTCTGTCTGCATCCAGCTAGTCATTAAAATTATTCAAAGTACACAAAATATTTTTTCTGAATTCTAATGTCATTAACAAGTCTACACACATTTTACCTACACATACACACAAAAATAATAATAATGATAATTCAGAATTCTCAAGGGCTAAAACAAGAAGCATATTCAAATGCTTCCATAGCTGGAAACTTTTATGAAGGCTAGCATTTTTGTAAAAATACAACAAAACCAAAAGAACAGAAGGATCATCTTATGTCCTCAGCAAAATGCCTGATGCATAGCAAAGACACAATAACATTTTTTGAATTGTAAACACAATAGTTGCTTGTGTTAGAAAGGTTTAATCATCATCATAATCATCAAAACTAATATTTAATGAAAATTTAACATTATACTCCACTGCTTTTCAAAATACATAGCAGAGCCCTTGGGTTCCGTGTGCATACTCAGAAGCTGAACCAGGGAAGAGGAGAGCTAGGTGGGCTGCCACACGTGCCCAACTGTGTAAAAAATACTGAATTTCTACAAAGGGTTCATATGCACAATCAGCACTTGGAAAGTACTGTTCTAAGCTAAGATGGTAAGTTTATTTTTATGTTTATTAATCCAGGTTTGTTACTTGATTATCCTTATATTTTCATAGGTTAAGTTGAGGAGAAAACACTTAAACTGTTACTTAGCAAATGTAATTATTTATTGGACTCTACAACTTTTAATATTCCTGTATATTTTAGTGGTATTAGCAGTTTACCCTTAAAAATCAACGACAGTAAAAGAAAATGTGTACGGGTGTATGAGAAAAGGGGAAACCAGAAATAGCATAGGAGTGCCTTTCCTCTCTTCTTGAGCACATTTAGGATTTGAGTAATTTTCCACCAAAGAATGATATACCATGGAGCTGCTGAAATTCCATTCCATCTTGGCACTACAGTATGTCAGGGACTGAAGGCTTTTGGAGAGTGACTTCTCACTCCAGCCTATGGCAACGTGTATAGACACTCACCCTTTCTCATCCCCAGTAGAAACAAACATATTCTTCTCCCTCTCTTGGCAGTACGAATTTGTATCTGGAAAAAGAGTAAACGAGCTGTTCTTTTACATATGGATGTGTTTCCTTTATTGTTTTTAATGTATGTGAAAGGTATTTGTGGAAGATATGTGAATATGTAAAAAGCACATTATGCCTGTGCTAATGCTTTAAAAGTGAGATAACTATTTAGAGCTTATTTTCTGAGTGTGACAATATGAATTATATCTAACTATCACAAATAATATTTTGCTATTACCCATGTAATCAGGAAATGCTGTTACACAGTTTCTTAAATGATAAGGTCATTGAATGTTACTGTTTTTATCACCTATCCTATCAAATGGAAAAATTCCACTTGACAAAATTAGATTCTTAGATAGATATATAATGGGAAAATAGTTGTACCAAAAGCCATATTCAAAGATATGACCCAGTTATGTCCAAGTAAATGGTCTTATTATTGCATTATAATTTAATACTTCTTATACTGAAATTGCTGATTTAACTTTGAATGTAAATTTTGAAGAGTGATGTAGAAATGTTTACAAAAATTAAAAATCAAACTATAGCACTTATTTCCCATGAAAAGTTATATTAATTTTATCGTGTTGTGGTAAAATGATGTATTTATTCCATAAAAGAAAATGTCCAATTGCACAAAATATATGAGTAATTGTTAGATAAAATACAGTGTGTATTTCATTCTACCATGGTGACACCACTATATATTTTCATCATTCTAAGACTTTCAGAAAGGATTCTTAACTATCGCATTCTTACTCTGTCTACATAAAATTCTATGTGATCCAATTGAATATGTTGAGTACTTAATATGTGTTGGAAATAAAAGCAAATGCATGAATAAGAAAGAAAGTCTGGATAATTAAAGAGTTTGTTAATTATACTATGTTCCCAAAGTTCAATTAAAGTATTGAGCCAGAATTCATTAGATAGCATGCCTTGTTGAATACGAGTTGTGTTGGCTGACTCTCACATAAATGAGTTCATAGAGATACCATCGCTGTCAAAGTAGGATTTAGGAATCCCAATATTGGTGATATTAATGAGAATTATTATATCTCTGTGGAAAGCATGACAATCTGATCACGCTAAAAGAAATTCTTATTAAACTTAAAAATTTGGTGAAGGCATACAAATCCCTTTTTTATAATTGTTAAATAAAAAATTTGAAAATCCCTGCTGTTCTGTGTAAATGAGCAGAAAACTCAGGAGACCATGCCATACTCTTTCCGGAGATTTCTTAACTCAAATTTACCATCGTTAGAATGGTAACATTATATATTCAGATATAACTGAATCTACTTACTACCACTAGAGAACAATGATAATTTAATAAGCACAGTGAAGTATGTAAGCTTGTTATTAATAAAATTTCCCAGCCTCTGTTACTAATACTGTGAAAAAAATCATTAAAATTTTAAGACATGTATTAAGAATTTAAAAGAATTTAATATATTATTTGTTCTATCTTTTAAATGACCCATATTTGGAATATTGGTATTTATTTCAGCTTCTTTTATCTATAACAACTTATACAAAAAGCATTCTAATTTATTTGTTTCTTTTAGAGACCAGGCTGTCACTTAGGCTAGAGTGCAGCAGTATGATTATGGCTCACTGCAGCCTCAATCTCCCAGGCTCAGGTGATCCTCCCACCTCAGCTTCCCTGAGTAAGCTGGGCCTGTAGACACACACCACCATAACCTGGCTCATTTTTTTTTTCTCATTATGTTGCCCAGACTGGTCTCAAACTCCTAAGCTCAAGCAAGCCTCCTGCCTCAGCCTCCCAAAGTGCTGAGAATACAGGCATGAGCCACCATACCTGGCCAAAAAAAAAAGCATTCCAATTTAGAATAGAAAAAACAATAACCACACATAATTATACTCTCTTTACCCAGTTTTAGGTAATGCATGACCAGCTTTCTGATTATAGACAAACCTCAGTATCATCTTTGAATTCTCCCTTATCAACTATCAATTTGTCTGCTCAGATACGTCACTCTCTCTTGTTGTGCCTCTGACACACTCTTTGTTTCTCCGGGTTTCCTTCACTGATTTCTTCATCTCCATCTCTAAATACACATGTCCTGGGAATTATTCTTGGATACTTCTGTGTCTACATGTACTATGAAGATGATCATATATGGTTCTTTGGCTTTAAATATTAATTATTTCTGATGATGTCAAATTTATTTCTCTGACTTTCTCTTAACTCCATTTCCATGTACACATCAGCCTGCTTGATATCTCCCCCTACATGACCAATAGATATCTCAAACAATTCACCCCACACTCGCCTGTCTTACAAATCTTTGTCTTACTTTCCTTCTTACCTCAGTAAATGATACCACCAATTTTCTAGATATTCAGAATAAGAAATTTGGAGTCACTTTGTTATTTTGTTTTTTTTCACATTTACATCTAATTTAACAGCACATCATATTATAAAAACATATCCAGAATCCAACTACTCTCCACTACTTCCGCTGCAACCACCCTAGTCCAAGACACAATTACCTTTACTTGGAATATTTTTAAAGATTTGAAAATGCTCTCCCTATTTCCACTCTTGCTCTTCCACAGCCCACTTTCCACAAAGAAATCTGAATAATTCCTCCTCATAAAATATTTCAGAGTGTCATTCTGCTCCAAACCTGCTAATGGCTTCCCACTTTACCCAGGGTAAATCCTAAGTCTTATATGTCTTATTAGACAGTTTTGTTTTAGAATTATATACATTTTCTCAGCATATTATCTTTTCATCTTTTTTGGATCGTAAGCTCATTGACATGATAGGAAGGCTTTAACTTCTATTTTATAATTGAATGGAAACTGCATTCAATGAGCGGCACTTCTTCATCTTTGCCTCCTTCATCTTCCTGAAGTGAGAGACATGATTAATTTTTTTTTCCTGTCATACCCATTTTTTGAGGGTGTAGATAATAAGAATTTGTCCAGCACTGTCTTTTAAGCCCTAGGCTATTCAGTATCAATATATAGCCACGATTTCAATTACTCTGACAGAAAATATAGCTCCATCCCAAGGAAAATACCATAATGGAAATTTCACAGGATACAATTTCTTTGAGGCTGAGAAAGCTACAACATTTCAAGTATGGATAAATCTTCTCTTGGCAGACACAAGAACTATCTCAAGGTCAATGTTAAGCAAAGGTTCTACACAGCTATAAGTTTTGATATAATTAGCTATAACTACTTAAGCTACATTTATTATGATCAAAATTATTTTTCAAGGCAAGGCATGAAAAAAAGATCAAATTAAATTCTCCTCATGAGAATATTTTGTATGCATACTAATTCTTTCCACTTATTTTATACCTATGTTTTTTAGTACTATTTCCCTTAGTGTGTGATCTACACGTGAAAAATTAGTTCAAAAATAATTTAATACACAATACTCTTTGAAATGGATTATTGTTAAATTTTGAATAGATAATATACAAATATAATTATCTAGCAAACCATGCTTTTATCAAAGATTAAAGCAAAGTACTAGATTCTTTTTTGTATTTTTAACTAAATGAGTTGAGAGACTATTTGTGATAGTTTATGATCTCGTGTGTGTGTGTGTGTGTGTGTGTGTGTGTGTGTGTGTGTGTATGTATGTCCTCAGTTCATAGGGACACTAGAAAAATTTTAATTTTAATTAAATTAAATTTAATTTTAATTTTAATTTTAGCAGTTGTAAAATCAATTAATTCTATTAAGATAATGTACACGTAAAGAAATATGAAGGGACAGCAGAGAGTTTTATGTATTAGAGTGAAATTTTCAAATGCAAAATAATAAGATGCCGTACTTGAAATGGCTTACGGAGAAGAAAATTTTAGTTTTTATTATAAGTTAAAAGTTCAGTTATAACTAAGATTTTTTACTCTTTTTTTTGGTCACAAACCAACTTACCTCACAGGAAAACATGTTTGCTATTTAACTCTAAGCCTATATCGTATTCTGTCAGCAACCACAGAAAAAAAAAAGAGAAGAGAGACCTTCTCCTTCCAAAAGGTGTCTATAAAATCAGGACTTACGGGAAGCTGGCCAGAAGTAGGTCAGGAGCCCTTCCTGAAACAATCACTCTGCCTAGGTGATGACAAAATAAGTTGAAAAATAATTGAATAATTGATTGACTCAGGTCTGATTACATTCAGACTCTGCCATGAACACTAGACCCAGAGTGAGAAGAATGATTCCCTCACAAAGAAATCAAGACTTCCTTGTGTGACAAAGGAGACATAGCAATCAAGTAGGCAGAAGCAACATATGTTAATTCCATCAAAAACTGCCACATTCGGCCAGGTGCAGTGGCTCATGCCTGTAATCCCAGCACTTTGGGAGGCCAAGGCGGGTGGATCATGAGGTCAGGAGTTCGATATCAGATTGGCCAAGATGATGAAACCCCGTCTCTACTAAAAAACACAAAAATTGGCTGGAGGCGGTGGCAGGCGCCTGTATTCTCAGCTGCTCGGGAGGCTGAGGCAGGAAAATCGCTTGAACCCGGGAGGAGGCGGAGGTTGCAGTAAGCCGAGATTGCGCCATTGCACTCTAGCCTGGGCGACAGAGCAAGCCTCCGTCAAAAAAAAAAAAACAAAAAACCTGCCACATTCAATTCATATACAATTAGAGAAAAGGTGACTTTATAGGATAACTGCACAAGCAAGTGCAGGGTAAGCCTGATTAAAGTAGTTTACACTTTTCCATTTTTATCAGGGCTACAAATGGCAACTTTGACTCCCTGCAGCATTCTTCCTGTTCTGCTTGGAAAGCGGGTCTAATTTTTTTCCAAGCACCCGCAGCTATTTATTATAGTAATAGAGGCCAATTTTTGAGGCAGAGTTAAAGGAAGAAAGAGAAAGAGATGTCCTTATGCTCTTGTTTTCTTCGTCATGCATCATGTATGCTTATTTGGGGATGCTAAAACAGAATGAAAGCATTAACTAATCCATAGAAAATCTGCCATCCTATTTTAAAAGTTATTATCAATATTCCTATAAGTTGTGATGTCTTAAAATTATTTGCTCATTATGAGATAGAGTTGGGCCTTTTTATATAAAGTTTGAAAGTACAGTTGACCCTTAAACAACACAGTAGTTAGGAGAACTAATTTGCCCACACAGCCAAAAATCTATATTGAACTTTTGACTCCACCAAAATTTAACTACTAATAGTCTATTGTTGGTTAGAAGCCTTACTGGTAACATAAACGTCAATCAACACGTATTTTGTATGCTATATGTATTATGCACTGTATTCTTTAAATAAAATAAGCAAGATAAAAGAAAATGTTATTAAGAAAGCCATAAGGAGGAAAGAATATTATTTACTATATATTCAGTGGCAATGGATCAATATAAAGGTCATCCTGTTGTTTTTACGTTGAGTAGTCTGAGGAGGAAGACGAAGAGGAGGGGTTGGTCTTGGTGTCTCAGGGTGGCAGACACAGAAGAGGCAGAGGAGGTGGAAGGGGAGGCAGGAGATCCAGGCACACTCAGCGTAACTTACAAAAATACACTGTAATCTCTGACTGTTTCACTTTTGCATTTCTCTATAAATGTTCTAAATAGTACCAATCCTTCCACTCTGCTTTAGTTTTGGTGCCTATATCTTAGAAGGCTCAGTGTCATAAAATAAGTCAAAAGCAATTGTTGTGTAATCAAAATCTTTCTCCAGATTTTCCAATGTCAATTTGTTTTCTGGTATTGCATCTTCCATGTCTTTCCCTCACTGTCTGGCAGTGGTTTGGAAGCACTAATCTCCATCGGTTAATTCCTCTGGTGTCATGTCTATGAGCTCTTGAATTTCTCCAGGATCTGTATCTTGAAATCCTTTATGCCCCACCCTTTTTTTCATATCCATAATCTCTTTCATGATTTCCTTGATTAGCTTTGTTATAAATCCTGTGAAACTATGCACAAAACATATGGATATAGTTTTCTACAACAGGAATTTACTCAATTTAGTGTTTTAAGCTTTATGCTTTCATAGCCTTTTCCTACAACAATGATGGCATCTTCAATGATGTAATACTTTCAGACTTTCATTATGTTGTTCTCTCTACTGGGATCTCTTCTATAGTGTTGACAATTCTTTCTATAGAATATCATACGTAATGAGCCTTAAAGGTCCTTATGACTCTCTGATGTAGAGGTTGAATTAGACAGACTGTTTGAGGGCAAGGAGACCACTTTGACATCTTCAGTGCTGAACTCAAGGGGTTCGGGGTTGCCAGAGGCATTGTTCAATATCAAAGGAACATTAAAAAGCAGTCCTTTTTACTGGCAAGTTAATTCCTGACTTCAACGACAAAGCATCAATGGAACCAACCCACAAAAAGAGTTCTCTTGTGTGGGATTTGTTATGCAACAAAAACACTGGTAGCTGGTGTGTATATTTTCCCTTCAAGGATCAAGGGTTAGCAGCTTTATACACAAGGGCAATCCTGATCATAAAACTGACTACATTTGCACAAAACAGTAGAGTTAGCCTATCTCCTCCTGCCTTAAATCCTGTTTCTTGTTTCTCTTCCTTACTAAATGTTCTCTGTGGCTTTTTTTTCTTTCTTTCTTTCTAGATAAGACACTTTTACCTGCATTAAAAACTTGTTTAGGAAGCTATAATTTCTCCTCAATGATTGTCTTAATAATGCCTGGGAACTTGTGTGCTATCTCTGGATAAGCAGAAACAACTTCTTCTTCTATCTTGACATTTTTCTAAAATTATCAAACCATCCTTTACTGGCATTAAATTCTCCAGCTTTAGAGCTTTCACCTTCCTTTTGCTTTAAGTTTTTATTTAATAACTTTGCTTTTATTCAAATCATGTTGAAGTCTATAGGTATGTGACTCTAATCATCTATGTATGAGCAGCTCATCTCTTCAGTAAATTGCGTATCACAGTAAAAAGTGACCTCTCATGGTTGTCATATATTTTTCATTGTTGTTAGTGTGATACCGTGGACCTTTGATAACACCATAAGACCCATACAAAGTGCCATTAGTGATAATGGAAGTCTCTCAAGAAGCAGAGAAAAGTTATGTCATTACAAGAAGAAGTTGAATTGCTTGATATGCAGCTGTGTCATGCAGCTGTAGTTATCTGCCATTTCAGAGAGACAATTCACCTTGTAAACAGGCTAAATGAACTTATGGTATCGACAAATACAGTTTTTTTCCTTGTGATTTTCTTCATAAAATTTTTCTCTAGCTTACTTTGTTGTAAGAATACAATATATAATTCATATAACACATAAAATACATGTTAATTGACCATTTATGTTATCAGCAAGGCTTCTGATGAACAGTAGGCTATTAGTAGTTAAGTTTTGGGGGAGTCAAAAGTTATACACAGATTTTCAATTGCATAGGGGGTTAGCACCCCTAAACCCTGCATTATTCAAAAGTCATCTGTAATTAAATTTTAAAAATTAATATGACAATAGCTGTAACTTTAGTATTTGAAAGTTCTAAATTTCAGAGTAATTTAAAAATAATATGAGTTGTTCTTAATAAAATAATATTAGATTACATGAGTGCAAATCTACTGTACAACTCCTTCAGTCTATTTCAGTAGCTACAAACTAATTCAAAACTTATTAACTGTGTGTGTAATTACTACGTGACCAACATTTATGGAGATTCTACATGGTTACAGAAAAAGACAGACTCTTTTTCCCAAAGCTTTAACAAGTAGATCAGTTAGACAAATTGTACAGAGAAACCATTTGAAAAGAATACAGAGAAGCACACAAAAAGGGCTACCCTGTATAATTCAAATAGATGAACATCAGCATTTTGAAAGGATAAAAAAGACATTTTCTAAAAATTTTATTTATCCAAATCTTTTGCATTCATTCACACTTTGTTTCTCTTCTGTTCTACTCCAAGTCAGTGATTCTCAGAGTGTGGTCTACGGACTCCTAGTCATCTTGACACCCTTCCAGGAAGTCTACAGGTAAAAATCATTTTTTAATTCATACAATTATATTATTTGTTTTTCTTGTCATATTGTTATTTGTACTAACAGTGCAAACACAATGGTAGGTAAAATTGATGGCTTTTTAGAAGTGGAAACAAAGTACACTGATTGATAGTCATTTTATTCTTCACTGTCATGCACTCTCAGGAAAAATAAATAGCAGTTGCACTTAAGAATGTCCTTTATGACCAAACAAGCCTGGGCAACATAGTAAGTTACCAGCTCTATAAAAAATGTTAAAAAAAAAAAAATTGGCTAGGCCTCGTGTCACACACCTGACACCCAGCTACTTAGGAGGCTGAGTACTCTCAGGAAAAATAGCAGTTACACTTAAGAATGTCCTTCATGACCAGACAAGCCTGGGCAACATAGTGAGACTCCATCTCTACAAAAAAAAAAAAAATTAAAAAAAATGGCTAGGCCTGGTGGCACATACCAGCTACTTAGGAGGCTGAGGCAGGAGGATCCCTTGAGCTCAGGGGTTCAAGGCTACAGTGAGCCATGATCACACCACTGCACTCCAGACTGGGTGACAGAGTGAGACTCTATCTCAGAAAAAAAAAATGTCCTTTATGAAACAAAAAGTTTACTTTTTGTTTAAAATTTAATTAAACCTTAGCAATGAATACATCTTCTGTGTGAGAAAATGGAAAGTACACACAAAACATTTCTTTTGTATACTGAAGTACAATGGTAATCTGGAAGAAAACCATTGTGTGATTAAGTTTTGGGTTGCCTCTTTTTTTTTTTCATACAACAACATGTTTACCTGATAGAATGACTGATTGTTGGACAAATTATTGTTATTCAGACTTCGGTATTTGTCAGACACTTTTTCACAATTCAATGTTGTGAGCCTGTAACTTAAACAACTGATGATATTTGTTGCCAATGACATTTGAGATTTCGATTGAAAATTAAAATTTTAGAAAAACAATTTTCATCACCATTAGTTTGACTGCTTCCAGTTCTTAAAGGCTTTTCTGATGAGATCTGATAGAACAAACAAAATTTCCTAAAATATTACATAATGATATGTCTCAATATTTGAAAGGTGAAAAATGTAGTGGCTCAGTACTTTCCAAATGACCAGTTAATTATGCTATAAAGTTATTCATGGAACAAAGATCTACTAAAGTGCAAGATGATCAAGGAATTTTAACGTAAGAGGATATGAAAAGTTTATTGATGTATTTTCAGATTTCATATTAAAACTAGACTTTAATGAACTCTCGCTTGTTAAGTTTTGGTGTAATGTTAAAGAGGAATATTAAGGGTGATCTGAAAAGATAATTAAAATAATCCTTCCTTTTTCAACTCAGATCTACGTGAGGCCAAGTTGTTTTCATAACCATCAGCCAAAAGAAAATTGATTGTTTTGGATGCAGAAGCAGATATAAAGATCCAGGCAAACATTGAAAAGATTTACAAAACTGTAAACAATGTTACTCCTTTAACTGATTTTTTTTAATGTGGAAAATATAATTACCTTTCCAGAAATGTAAAATATTCTGTAGTAACTTTGTTATTGATATTTTAAGTTAATTACAACTATTAATTGTTAAAATTTGTATTAATTTTTCATACAGAAAATATGAAGGAAAGAAAAAAAAGCAAAAGCTTTTTGCAATCTCAATAATCTTTAACAGTGCAGAGAGGTCCCTAGACCAAACAGCTTGAGAACTGCAGCTCTAGGTCTGTATATTCATTATACACTAATTGGATGATTATAGCAACCTTCCCAAGTGGTCTCCCTGACTTCATTCTCATTTCAGTCTATCCATGCTGTTATCAGACTGGAATTTCTAATAGGTCCAACTGATACTGGTGAGTATAGACTCACCAGTAACCAGCTGTTTAATAATGACTCTCCGTCCATTTACGAAAAAGGCCATCTGGGTCTGGTGCCCAACTATCTTCAAAATTCACTGCAAGTTCTTTGAATCACCATTTGACAGACTAGCCGACCAAATTATATCTTTGTATTGTCCTTGTGCCTGTTTATCTTAAATGCCCTTTCTTCTTTCATCCCCTGTCCAACACATCTTACCACAGACATTCATCTTTTCCACTTCAGGACTTTTGTGAGTGACATCTTTATGAAGGCTTTCTTGCTGTTCTTGCTGCCTACAGAGAAAACCAAACTGACCACTTTCTCCTTGGAGCTTTCTTTTTCTTCCTATATATGTTTCTATTATGGTATTGCTAACCCTGTACCTACTATACACAAACACATAGATAATTGAGCTCCCCATAATTCTAAGGGAACAGAATTTTGCCAACAATATTGTTATAAGCAGATTGTGGTTTTTGATTGCTGTGATTCCCCGTCTAGCTGGATACATATAGTTATTTAGATTATTGTATTTAAGCCACAATCCCAATCTTTTTTATTACACTCTATAAACTACAGTTCAGCCTTGCCATCTACTTCTCTAATAGACTCTTTGATATTCAGCATACTTTTAAAAACAAACACTTTTCAGTCTTCTCTACACCTTTAGTTAAGTTCTGGTGTGCTGAAATATTTGTTTCTGTCCATTTGGTACAACTTTATAGTTGTTTTTGGAGAGCATATTTCCTGATCATAAATCACTCAGTCATAGCCAAAAGTACAACCCTTTAATACTTATTTTCAAATGATTATTACTGACTTGTTCCTATTTTAACATTGAAGAAATAAGTATTTTTAAGACATTGCTAATGACCCAATTAATTAATTGTATCACTATATGTAATTATCAAATGATACTTTTATGCGTTTAATGCAGACGCTGGTAACACTTGTTTTAAGAGTCACACTGAGAGCTTTGCATTGTGAGGAAGGCAGCTGTCATATCTTCTCTAAGTAGCATTGTAAAAGATGTCCTATCCTTCTGGATATAATTAAGATGTTTTATATTATTATTTGAGTGTGTCAGACAAACGGAAGGGAGTTCAGAATAAAAATAAAACTAATAAAGGAACTGAAAGGGAAGCTTTGAAAGGAATGTTGGCTGATGCATATTAAGAAAAAAGTGGAGGTAATTATGATGTTTTGTTTAATAAGTAGAGGTTTCAGAATTAGAATGCCCATTTATCTCATATTATCATGTCAAAAGTACAATTTGACAGGTCAAGAATATCTGGCATCGACCCACTGTTGAAATACTGAAACCTATATATTCTTTACCTGCAGATAAAGGTTAAAAAACCCACCAGGACATAATGCTTTAAAGAGAATAAAAATAGCACTACTGTTAGAAACTCTACTTAAAATTGGGGGAGAATTTCAGATCAAGGTTTCCCAATAGGATGACAAATGACTGCCCCAGGCAAACATTGTATAAGATACTGATGGGGAACCTGTAGATTTGATTTAGGGAAGGGGATGTTCTTATAGATCTTTCTAAATCAAAGCTAAGCTAAGGCACATCTCCTAACAAAGAGCAGCCCCCTCTATGAAGTTTATTGGGTGTTTTTCTGACCCCATTAATCAAGTTATTGCTATACCTTGATCTTGTTTTCCAGGTTTCTTATAAACCCTTATTATTTATAGAGATGACAGTGGGAACTCTCCTCACCACTGTATTCTAAACTGAGACCATATGAGAATTCAATGACTTTGTTTTCACTACAGAAACAATAGTGGGTTGGAGGCAGAGGTTTGAAAATGATCCTAAATTGTTTCTTTTTTTCCCCCCCTTTTCTCAGAATTCAACTGATGGAGCCACCCTGGTAGGGAATGGAACAGTTGGAGGGATACAGACCCCATTTATCCTCAAATATATAAAGAAGCCTTGCCCCAAAGTGAGTAGTGACTGATGAGGATCATCAGAGGAAGACATATGAGCTAATTGTAGATAGCATGAGTGAGAACCAGAGAGAGAGAGGGGAGAAAAGGGGATGAGAAGATATGGGGCCATACAGGAACTATGACTGTAAACACAGCAGTAGATATTTAGTAATAGTAGACATAATAGGAATTCATTTTTCAACAAATTTTTCTATATATTTACCTTCTTCGTTCCTTTTCTTTCCTTTTTTTTTTTTTTTTTTTTTTTAGGGGAGAAATCAATGAGAGAAGTGGAGTGAAAAAACAAATGTAGTTTTCCCAATACTATTTCCTCTTGAGATTGGAGGTTTAGAACAAAAATCATGTCATGGAAATACAAGGAAGAAGAATCAAAGTATCCCTCCTGTCTAAGAACAATTATTCTGACACTTGTTAAAAACAGTAAGGAAGACTTCCTTCAAACAGTAAGGAAGATTTCCTTCAAGGCTGCTGCAATAAAGAGAGAGATTGAGCTGGACTCTGAACAGAAGGAAAAGTGGAGTTTTATAGCAAGGGAGTAGAGCTAAGTGGTCAGCAAATCGAAAATTACTACGAGAAGACATAAAGAATAGGGAGATTCTTGTAAAACTGGCCTAACAGGATTCTTGCTAAAGCAAGCAAAGGACTTAGGTATTAAGGGTGTGGGAAGAAATTTATCAGCTCTCAATGGTAGGTGATTCTTGCTAAGCTTAGTAAAATTCTTGCTAAAACTGTTCTCGGCAAAGATAAAGACAAAAGGCCAATGTTGAGGTATACTCAAGAACAAGGCTCACAGAAGCCTAAGGTTTGGTCAAGGATAATGTCTTTGTCACTCCCATGAGAATCTTATTTTTGGTTGTCCAGCATGCGAACACACTACAACCTGAAAGTTTAATGAAATTATCAAAACTATGAGAAGACATGTTAAGAAAATTGGCTATGACTCAAATAAGATTTATATTAAGTTTGAGTTAAAATGTGAGCATTAAATAAAAATTTTATATTACTTACAAATAAACATAGCAATATTATTTGAAATTACTGTTTGAAACAGAATTGAATATACTGTTTGAAACAGAATTGTCCTCTGCCACCAACACAACCTGTTGATAAGTGTCTATAATTACCTCTCAAGACTTACTTTATTAGTGATATTGTATGACAATTAAGATCTTAAAACAGGCATAAAACTGACTATGATCAGTGTTACCACTGGAAAAATAATATATGTTAAGATGTGCCATAAACCATTAAGCCCTTTCTGTTGACAATGAAATTTCAAAGTTAAAAACTGATCTATCAAAGATTTCTGCCCTGACACTGTGCATTTAGAAAATAAGGACTTAGGGTGAGAAGCTGCTGACTTTTCTACTCACATTATCATCCTACATAATCCATGCCATATCAATAGGGATGTTGTCATCCTTCTGATATTTCTTACAATTTTGACCATTGTCAAGGCTAAAAATGTTTTTTTTCCTCTTAACATTTCTGAAATTGTCTGTTGTTAGTTGAGTATAATATAACAGGACCCCATAGCAGGGTCCAATGACATTCAAGACTTTCCGAGTAGTTTTTTTTGTCATTTCTTTTGGTTTACTGCTGCTTTTTTGTTGTTGTTGTTGTTGTGAGATAGATCTTTGCTTTTCCTGCTGCCAAGGCAGATGACAGAATATTGCTGGAGTTGATAACATTACAGTCTGTCCAAAACTGCCATTGAATACTCCTCACAACACCTTTATCCTCAGACTCTTATCAGCTACAGCAGAATGAATCCAAAATATGAATTTAAATTCAGCAGTTGAAGACTGGTAAATTATTACAGTATATTTTACATTTTTCAAAGAGGAGAATGCTTTGTGAGTCATTTGTTTCATAGCAGTTATAAGTTGCTAGCATTCAAACTAGCTTAGTTCATGCTAGATGAAGTCTTTGCATGCAACAGGAAAATTACTTTTCAAATAATTTTTAAAAGATTAAGCCAAAGTTCTAAACATGAGTAAGGCACTTGAAAAAGAAAGAATAAAGAGAAAGAAAAAGAAATAAAAAAGAAGAAGAAAGAGAAGAAGAAGGGGGATAAGGAACAAAGAATGAGGAGGAAGAGGAAGATGAGGAACAAGTGGGAGGAAAAGGAGAAGGAGGAAAAAAAAGAGAGAACAGAGGGATAGAAGAATCTAGGTTTTCTCACACACAAAAAAATGCACTTTATCACTTGGATATGTACATTAATGGATCCTGTGCCAGAATTTATTTGTTCATGATTATCCTTTGTTGTATATATTTGGAAAGATAAATTCATCAGTGTTGTTAGTCTTACCTCTTTCGCATCCTATTTAGTGTTCTCTCCCTTGCAACTTACCCTTCCCTCCCTCCTTCCTTCCCAACTCCCCACCTCTTTCTCTCTCTCTCATTACTAATTTCATTAAATAAGCTGGCTTATGAAAAGAGTTGTCAGTGTGTAATCTTTACTTTAATCGCCAAATTTATCCTAATTCTGAATTTATTTATATCCATGAGTCTTTTCTTTCACAATGATGATCATCATATTCAAAATAAGGGTAGAAATTCCATTAGTATTTAAAGCACATTTCATAATTTCTTAGTAAATTTGTGAGTGATGACTATTTTGGCATTTCTATTATCAACCTATTCATTACAGAAACCGTAAATGAACACATTCGATACACATAATGAAAGTGGTTAATACTGCTCCTGGTTTGAAAAACTTTTTATAAAATGTGAGATTTTATTTTATAGATTGTTTATGGAAAATGGAAACCAAAGTGAGAAGACAGGTCAGCGGAAAAGGGAAAATTCATATTAATTCAAATAATTTTTTCTGATGGGTAACCTGGAAATGTTAGATTCCAAGCTGTTTATCCACATCATTATCATTGAGTATTTTAAATTATTTTCTATGTTTCTGGTAATAGCTAGCAAACGTTACATAGAGACATTTTAGTTGACTCCTGGCTTTTGACATTTTACCCTTATATGTTCTAGAAATAGCAACTGAGGCTCTTAGTAAAAATTGTTGTCAGGTCACTATGTTATTCTGTGATGCATGGTAGAAATGACTTGAAAAAATGTAATTCATTGTTTTATGAAATTAATGCTTTCCAGAGAATGTAAGCCATTAAAGATAGCTTAGTTCATGCTAAATGAAGAACTTATTAAATCATTTACTTTACATATTAGAGCAAAGCTAAATGTAAATTTATTTTGTCTTTACTTTGATATACATAGTTGCTGAGTAATTTGCCTTTTTAAAGTTTCAAACTTTCTGCAGTTTCTGACAGATGTAGTGGATACCACGCTACCCATAACACCTCTTCCCTTAGGATGGAGGCCTTCCTTCAGCTGCTACACAAATGGCTGATGATAATGGCCATAAAACATTTGGTGACTAGAGTTTGTGACACAGAGTAAATTTGACAGATGTTAAGCTGTCTTTCTGTACTGTTTATTTCAATGGACTCTTCCAATAACTTTCTGTGACTGGATTATTTCACTTAGCATACTGTCCTCAAGGTTCATCCATGTTGTCGCATATTGCAGAATTTCCTTCTTTTTTAAGGCTAAATAGTATTCCCTTGTTAAGTATATAGAGAATTTTCTTTATCCATTGATCTGTCTCTTAAGCGGACATTCATGTTTTTTCCCACATCTTAGCTATTGTAACCACTGCTTCAAACAATGTTTTGATTTTCATCTATTTCTTTTCTTTCTCCTTTCAACAATTCAATTCGACAAACATTTGATGATAGTCAACTGGAGTATCGACTAGAGAAATACAAGGACCATAGAGCCTAATTTTCTTTGAAGGACAATGACGTTTTGTGGAAAATGGAAATTGAGCTATGACTTCTAAAGACAGATTCTGGAGGAACTTCCAAGTGTGTTAGCCTGAGAGAGGACATTCCAGAAAAAGAAAGCAGAGACAATATATTGAAAAAGTTCTGAAAATTTCCCATTATTATAAATTAGAATTACCACAGACTTTTGTAGCTGGAAAGTATCTTGGAATTCACTGATTCCATTGGTCTATCAGTCCTGTGACTAAAATCCCTGCAGTTGGCAGAAATGACTCCAGATCAGGGAAACAAGAGTGGTAGATTATGTTTCCTAAAAATATATTATGTTAAAAATAAAATGTTAAAACAGTAGTCTTTTCTATTTATTTTGCATATAAGAAAGCAGCACAATGGCAATTTAATGTAAACAGAGATCCTAAGCAGAACAGGAGGACTTCATGCTATAAATGTCACTGTTAGGCCACATTTATTGATGCAATAGAAGTCTAGAGGAAAAGGCCTGTTTTCCAATAATTTTCAAGAAAGAGAAAATAAATGTCCTTTCAAAGTCAAGTGCTACTATGAGAAAGACAAGGAAAGTCTAATTTTCCAAAGCCATTTTATATAAAGGATAAATATATACAGCCCAAAACACTACAATTTACCAATATCAAGAAAAAAATAAAGATCTACTGACCAAATAAAAATATTCATTATACTGAGGAAACATATTTCTGAATGTTATTATAGGAACAGATTTCTTATCTACCTTCAAAAATATATTCATTATTCATCTTTTGAAAGACAATAAAGGCAGGCATACTTTATAATGAAGGTTAGCAATGAAAGAAAACTTCAAAGCTGAAGATTGGAAACTGAAAGAATTCTTATAAGTTCAAAAAATAATTAAGTTGACCTAAATATATGATTTAGGAAAATTTATTTTGAAAGCATACGGAGTTTCTTTGTTTTCTACTTGTGCTGGCTCTAGATTAAGCATCACAAAAGACTCAAATGGTTAAATCAATCAAATAAAATATATGATTTTATTTCCTTACTGATTTGGCTAGTGAGTTTTGACTGAATTGATTTTCATCAGATCAAAAACATGCAGTCTTTGCTGCCCAGGGTTCTCCCCTGCCTTCTAGAGCCTGGCTTATTCTGCAGCTATGAGAATAATAGTCAGAAGCAAAGAAAAGGATAAATTCATGCTTTCTTTCAAATTTTGCAGAAAATATAAAATGTTGGCTTTTGAAAGGTAAATATTCTATTATATAGATAGCTCTTTGAAAAGTTGGCTTTTTTCAGGTTAAAAATATTCAGTTATTTTTTAAAAATAAATAACAGTAGATATATTTTGAAATTTTAAAAAATATTTAGAGACCCCTCTTTTAAAAAATTGTCGTAAGAATTCTTAACATTAATTCTACCCACTTAATAAATTTCTAAGTGTAGTATACCATATTATTAACTACAGGTAAAATGTTGTACAGCAGAACTCTAGAACTTACTTATCTTGTTTAACTGAACTTCATGCTTATGGATTAGTAACTCTCCATTTCTTCCACTTCCACCCGCTTGCGAACACCATCCCACTATTTGCTTCTATGAATCTGACTATTTTAGATACCTCAAATAAGTGGAATCATGTATTATTCGTCTTTCTGTGACTGGCTTATTTCACTTAGTATACTGTCCTCAAGGTTCATCCATTTTATTGCATATTGCATATGCATATTCCATGCAATATGCATGGATTCTACTGAATCCATGCTGCAACAGTGGTTTGTTATGCAATATGCATATTGCATATTGCAGAATTTCCTTCCTTTTTAAGGCTAAGTAGTATTCCCTTGTAGGTATATCATGCATTTTCTTTATCCGTGGATCTCTGAAATGGACATTCAGTTTTTTTCCCACATTTTAGCTATTGTAACTAGTGCTGCAATAAACATAAGAGTGTTAATATCTCTTCGAGATCCTGATTTCAGTTCCTTTGAATAAATACCCAGAAGTGAAATTGCTGAATCATATAGTAGTTCTATTTGTAATTTTTTTAGGAATCTATAAACTATTTTTCATAGTAGCTGTACCATTTTGTATTCCTACCAACAGTGTGCAAGCGTTCCAATTTCTCTGTATTCTTGCCAATACTTGTCTGTTTTTGCTTTTAAAAATTATATCCATTATAATATGTGAGAGATAATATCTCTGTGAGACTGTGATTTTGATTTGCATTTCTCTAACAATTGGTAACACTGAACATTTTTTCATGTACCTGTTGGTCACTTGTATGTCTTCTTTGGAGAAATGTATACTCAAGTTCTAGTCTATTTGTTAATTCAGTTATTAGTTTTTTATTTTTATTTTTTGCAATTGAGTTGTAGAGGTTCCTTACATATTTTGTACATTAGCCTTTTATTAGACATAAGAATTGCAAATATGTTCTCTCATTCCATTGGATGCCTTTGACTGTGTTGATTTTTTTTCTTTGCTTTGGAAAGCTTTTCAGTTTGACATAGTCCTAATTATTTTGTTGTTGTTTTCGTTGCCTGTGCTTTTGGTGTCATATCCATGAAATCACTGAAAAATCAATGTCATGAAGCTTTTTCCCTATATGTTCTTCAACGAGTTTTACAGTTTCTGGTCTTACGTTTAAGTCTTTCATCCATTTTGAATTGATTTTAACGGATGGGGTAAGTTAAGGGTCAGATTTCGCTCTTTTACATGTGGATATCCAATTTGCCAATACCATTTGTTGAAGAGATCATCCTTTTCCTATTGTGTATTCCTAGCACCCTTGTTGAAAATCAGTTTGCCACATTTACATGAAATTATTTCTGTGCTCTCTATTCAACATAGTACTGAAAGTCCTAGTCAGAGCAATTAGGCAAGAAAAGTCAATTTAGTGGCATCCGAATTGGAAAGGAAGAAGTAAAATGGTCTCTGTTTCAAGACAACATGGTCTTATATATAGAAAAGCCTAATAACTTCATTTAAAAAAAAGAATTCTTAGTTCTAAGAAACAAATACAATAAAATTGCAAGATACAAAACCAATATCCAAAAATCAATTGTGTTTCTATATATACAAACTATCTGAAAAGACAAATAGGAAAACTATTCCATTTACAATAGTATCAAAAAGAATAAAATACTCAGGAATAAAACTAACTAAAGAGGTAAAAGTCTTGTATACTG